>NC_061510.1:86531382-86894626 GCF_022539505.1 Lolium rigidum
GAGGAGGCGGAGGTGGCATGCTTGTTGGCTTCTCACCTGGAAACACAATGTTCTCCTTCCGCCATTGCACGGTGGTTCTACGGGCTTCTCCCAGCTCTTTGATTTCCCCATCTTCACCTCGCAGTGGTGCTCAAGCACCAACCCCTCATAAGCGCTCATCACTTCATCCACCATCACAACAAGCAAAGTCGTCTTGGACCGAACGGCAATGGTAAGACCTTGTAGGTAAGAGGATGCCGACCGCCGCCTTGAAGGATAGGTTGAAAACTTTAACATGCAGCTCACAAGGACGGCTCTCGGTGAGATCATCCACGGGGGTAGCGAGGAGGCTCGACCACCTGGTCATCATCATCATCATTATCCACCCGCCGAGAGGAAGCCACGCTGCTTTTCCGGTGTGGTTGAGATTGTAGCGGGGCGATGGCATTGAGCAAGCGGCAGATCTACGACCCTGCCCCCGAGCCATCCGAGATGTAAGTACTTGGGTTACCATGCTTAATTGGGCTTGCATGGTGCTCATACCCTCCTCTAAGTTAGCCAGGCGGTCTGTTTCCCTTGCCTTCCTCCTCTCATGGCTTTTATCGTGAAATCTCTTCCTTTCCGCAGAAAGCCATACTTCCACCGGAACGGAGCTCGTCGTGCCTCGTGTTCGTCCGCCGTGTTCTTTGTTCCCAAGGGCGCGTGTCAGCTCATCGTTCTCTCTTTCGGGCTGGAACAACCCCGCCTCCACGTCCCTATGTGCTTTTTCCAGGGCATCAATGGGAACCTTCGGATGAGCTTTCTTATAGATGCACTTCCCTGCTTCGGATCCAACGTTCCCCCAATCCCGTAGAACCACTCCTTGCACCGTTCGATCCAACCGTGTGTCCCTAATCCGATCCCTTTATCGGTCGGGCCCGCCTCAGCTGCCCGCCACTTAGGACGGTTAGCCCCGTATCCACCTGGACCCGTAATTTGGTGATATAGCTTCAACGCAGCATTTGCCTTATTTATTTCCGACCTTCTCTTAAATTCTTCCGACTCCGTGCCGTACTTCACGAATTCTTCCCGTGAGTTTTTACCTTCTCATTGTCCGGAGTCTTCTTTATCTTGATAAGGCGGCGCAATCTTTTCTTGTGGCTCTTGAATAGTTCGGCCATCTTCTTCTTGCCAAACTCGCGGAGGGCCTCGCTCCATCTTGGCCTTTTCGCGTCACCCCCTCTTCGGGTACTATGTTGAAATGTGACATGAGCTTGTCCATAATGCTGTTTTTGGCTACATCATCGATATAAAGACCTTGACCTTCTTCCTCTGCAGATACGCACTAGTCCCTTCGGCTTGTGCCATTCTCGAACGGTGATCGGGACGTGGTCCCTAACAAGCACTCCGCATTGAGCTATAAATGCCTTTGCACCTTTCTCTCGGAGCAATCGGTTTACCATCATTTTCGATGTGGGTGATGTCGTGCCTAACACCGTCATCCAACTTTTTGGCCGGGCCTCGCTTCCTCGACTTTACGTAACAAGTGCTCGATCCGGAGGGCTAAAAAAGAAATAATTCATAGTCGAGACAATTTAATTAGTTAATGCATCTAGTCGATCAACAACGGCTTAATTAGTTTATATACCTCGGTGATAACTACAGTTCGGGAGCCATTATGATGATCTTGTTCCTCACCGGCGCCACTAGGATCTTCTTCCTCAATATTCTCCGCTCCCTCACCGGAGTCATTCAAATAAGTTGCGGTGACATCGTCACCGCCATCATCCGGAATAACGTCGTCGTCGCGATCATCCAGAGTACCGTTTGCTATGAGTTCCTCCATGAAATTTTCTTGAATTTCATCTCTCTCCATGCTTTCTACAACGACCTCGCAAGCTATACATAGGAACCATCATATGATCAAATTAAGGATAATGCGTAAAACTGAAAAAATGGAGTTACATATGTGTAGTTCTTAACTAAGGATCGATAATATAGTGCTAAAAGCAGTATAGTGCAGCTTACATGCATACATAGATCGGGTTCATGTTTATTTAACCCTAATACATATCAATCACTACTACAACCACTCAACCGCGCAGACCGGGTCCTAGAGGGCGCCGACCGGGTCCCGAGCCGCGCCGGGTGTGCCCCCAAAGCCACGGAACAACAACGGGAGCATAGCTAACATGAGATCCCCGCATAACGCTCCATCCGGTCCTATACATGTTGTCTAACGCGTACATGTAACGGCGAACGTGCTCGTCCTCCGCCGCAATGCGCCGAGCTACCTCCTCCGGCGGGGCCGGCTCCCTCCGAAACGACCGTGGCCCATAAGACCTCCACCATAGAATATCCGGGTCGACGACGGGACCCGGATTCCGCACCAAGGTGCGCGACCCGGAAGCTAAGACCTCCCAAGTGCCACCCCGGCGGAGCCCGGTCCCGGACCTCCCCCATCTCGCTCCATCTCCTCGGTGAGAGTCGGACCACGGCCCGCCGGCCGCCGCTCGCCGCGGCATCGTAGCTACGAAAACAAATCATATATGTATACTAATATAAATAAAAAACATGATATTGTGCTAAATAAAAAACTTCACTACTTTTGTACTAACGCCGCGTTCCACGACCCCGGATCGATCGATCCGGATCGGGGTCGGGAACGACAGCGGGAGCGGTAGAGGGAATTGAACGACCGTATTTTGGGGGCGCCGGCACTACCGGCATCGCCACGGACTCGGCGCTCCTCCTCTCGCTCTTCTCTCTATTTCTCGACCCTAACTCTATGTCACGGCGGCGCCACCACGGACTCGGCACCGCCGTGGGCGCCGGCAGGGGCACCGCCACGGACTCGGCACCGGCAGGGGCGCCGACACTACCGCGCGCGCGGAAGAGGTTGTCCGCGCGGGGGTGGCGTCGACACAAATTGTAACTTTTTTTTCTAACTATACTAATTTAAATCTAACTAAATATTTCTAACTTTTCTAACTAAACTAACTAATCTAACAATCTAACAATCTAACAAAACTAACAAAACTAACTAATATAATAAATCTAACAATCTAACAAAAAATACAAAAAAATTAAAGAAGAACTTGGCCGGCCGCCGGTCGGCCGGCCGGAGGAGGGAGAGGGAGAGGGGAGCACCATACCTGCGCGCGCGGTGGCGTCGACGGCGGCGGAGGTCGACGGTGAGGAGGAGGCGCGCGACAAGGCGGCGGCCGGCGGTCGAGGCGGTGGGCGGCGCGGCAGAGGAGGAGGCGCGGGCGCGGCAGAGGCGGAGGCGCGCGACAAGGTGGAGGCGGAGGCGAGAGTGGCGGCGGCCGGCGGTGGGCGGCGCGGTGGGCGGCAGAGGAGGAGGCGCGGGCGCGGTGGGCGGCGAGGAGGAGGCGCGGCGCGGTGGGCGGCGAGGAGGAGGCGCGGCGCGCGAGAGGAGGCGCGCGGCGGCGGCGCGCGAGGCGGTGGGCGGCGCGCGAGGCGGTGGCGGCGCGGTGGGCGGCGCGGTGGGCAAGCGGGCAGCCCGGCGGCGCAGCTTCTCTCCTCGCGCGATTGATTTGCGCGAGGAAGGAGATGAGCGAGTTATACCCCCCTTTGGACCCGGTGCGTATTACAAACCGGGTCCAAAGGCCCCCCTTTGGACCCGGTTTGTAATACAAACCGGGTCCAAAGGCCATTTTGCTGCGCTTTTGCTGCGCGCGCAAAAATAGCCTTTAGTCCCGGTTTGTAATACAAACCGGGTCCAAAGGCCAAATTTTTTTAAAAATTTTCATTCCCGCCTTATTTCAAATGAAAAAAAGCCACCGCACCGCCCACCACCGCCACCGCCACACGTGTCCCTTCCCCGTGCCCCGCCGCCACCGCCATGTACGGGCCACCGCCGTGTACCGCCCACCACCGCCACCGCCGTGTACTGGCCACCGTCGGCACCGCCGTGTACTGCCCACCACCGCCACCGCCACACGTGTCCCTTCCCCGTGCCACGTGTCGCCGCCGCTTCCACGTGCCTCGCCCCGCCGCCACCGCCGTGCGACGTGTAGATCCCGCTTCCACGTGCCACGCCCCGCCGCTTCCCCGCGCCACCTGTCGCCGCCGCTTCCACGTGCCACGCCCCGCCGCTTCCCCGCGCCACCTGTCGCCAAACTTGCCGCGTCGCCGTGCTATAAAGCGCCGCGTGCGCGCGGAACCACACGCCGCCGTCGCCTCCGTTCATTCGTCGCCGGGATGCCGCCGCGCCGTCGCGGCTCGTCCGGTTTCCGTGGCGTCCGAGCGCGGCCGAACGGTAGGTTCTACGCCGAGATGCGTGCCGGTGGCTTCCGGCTCACCCTCGGCACGTACAACACCTCGGAGCTGGCGGCGCGCGCTACGACGCGGCCGCATGGCGATTTCGGCGGCCACGGTGCGACATGAACTTCCCGCACGTCGAATCGCTAGAGGAGGCGGAGTTCCTCGCGCCGACGCCGTGCCTCGTCGACGACGAGGACCGTCGCCGCCACCGCCGTGTGCAGCGCCGGATCGCAATCGCCGAGCACGACGAGGAGTTGATGCGCCGGTGGAGGGCGCAGTTCCCCAACGACGTCGACAACACCGCCGCGTTCTTCGCTGACCTCCGGGCACAACGCAGGTCCAACAGCGCCATCGTCGGGCCGTCGCCGTGTTCGAGCTCGATAACCCGAATACAACTTGGGCCGACAACGACCCTCGGTGGGACGACATTTGGACCGAGACAACCTCCGACGACGAGTAGATCGACTAGACTAGTTGTTTATCTATATTATTGTATTTTCAATAAAGTCGTTGTGGCGTACGCCGATGATGAGAAAAGTTTCCCGCCAGATTACATGTGGAATTAAAGTACATAACTCAACTGAAAATTAATTAAGATACATGGCCGGATAGTACTCGTGCCTAGCCCTATAGTACTCGTGCCTAGCTCAACTGAAAATTAATTAAGATACATGGCCGGATAGTACTCGTGCCTAGCCCTATAGTACTCGTGCCTAGCTCAACTGAAAATTAATTAAGATACATGGCCAGATTCGACCGTTCGAGTCATTCGGTCATACTCGTGCCTGGCCCTATAGTACTCGCCACCGTAGTCGTCGTAGTCGCCGTCATCATCGTCGCCGGCATCGGGGTCGCGGTAGTCAAACCTCGGCGGGAGAGCACGCGTGGGCCGGGACCGAGGGTAGCGCAGGCGGGGGCCACGGTGGGCCATGACGCCCTGGAGAGTTCGGTCGCGCCACCACGGCCCGACGGCCGGCCTCGTTGAAGTTCGAAGGAGGCGGGCCGCCGTCCTCGTGCTCGGCGAGCGCCCTCTCACGCCGATTGATGAAGAAGCTCTCCCAAGTCGGGCTGTAGTCGGGATGCCATCGGGGATTCCTCCGCCGCTCGGCGTGAGCTCGAAGTAGTAGTGGTTCGTGATGGCCATCTCGCGCGCCACACCTAGAGGGACAGAGAGGGACCGGTACCCCTCCGACGCTCAGCAACCGGCCCGGTAGGGACGCGGTAGCCCGGCGGGCGAGGGTAGTTCGACGCGCAAAGCGCCTCCGCCTCCCGGAGGGTTAGAGATACGATGGAAGCCATGTGACCTGGTGATGAGGTTTGCGGATATGAGTCTAGATGTGATATGTAAATGGAGGCCAAGCCAACATATATATAGTGAAAAAATGGCGGGAGGACGGAGGCGGGAAGCGAGTGGAAAGCGCGGGAAGAAAAATAGGCGGGAACGCAGTGGCGCCAAAACCGTCGGTGGGATAAGGACGTGTGGGTAACCTTTAGTCCCGGCTGGTGGGTACAACCGGGAGTAAAGATCATTTTTTGTCATATCTAACAAAAGTGTCGGTGGGATAAAGACGTGTGGGTAACCTTTAGTCCCGGCTGGTGGGTACAACCGGGACGAAAGATCCTTTTTTGTCATCTAACAAAACTCGTCGGTGGGATAAAGACGTGTGGGTAACCTTTAGTCCCGGCTGGTGGGTACAACCGGGACTAAAGATCCTTTTTTTGTCATCTAACAAAACTGTCGGTGGGATAAGGACGTGTGGGTAACCTTTAGTCCCGCTGGTGGGTACAACCGGGACTAAAGATGTCGGCAGGATAAGAACGCATGGGTGGACGCACCGCTCGATGAGATAAAGCATGTAGCGCACGACGCCCTGTCGAGTAGAAGCGGTGCCGTGCCTATAAAAGGAGCATCGATACGGCTTGCCAAGCGGATCAACAAGCCAAGCGGAGATTCATTCCCATGGATTGGAAAATCTCCCGTGGCGCAGCTTCTCGAAGATGTTGTTGGTGCACACGCCCTACGGCATCTTCGGAAGCCGCGCCTCGGAATTTTTTCCCCGCAAGCCCGTGAACGACTACATCTCCTCTAACGAGTGTTGGGGAAAGGGTTGGGAAATCTCCCGTGGCGCAACTTCTCGAAGATGTCGTTGGTGCACAAGCCTTACGGCATCTTCGGAAGTTGCTCCTCGGAATTTTTTCCTGCAAGCCCCGAACGACTACATCTCCTCTAATAGTGTTGGGGAAAGGGTTGGGAAATCTCCCGTGGCGCAGTTTCTCGAAGATGTTGTTGGTGCACATGCCCTACGGCATCTTCGGAAACCGCGCCTGGAATTTTTCCCCGCAAACCCGTGAACGACTACATCTCCTCTATATATATGGTACAAAAAGCCAACCACATCTCCACTTTTCATATCTTACATACGCTTAAATGATTACACAAAAATAAATGGGAAATTGATTGCCATGTTGAGATACTCATTTGTGCCATGGAGCATCTTCATCATTTAATCTTCTTCGGCCTTAACCATGGAGCATCTTCATCATTTAACTTGATGCTTGGATCAATGTTCACTCGAAGGGTGGAATTTCATCAAACTTATTATAATCTTCCGACATGTCTGTCTTGTCCTCCACTCCCACGATGTTTCTTTTTCCGTAAAGAACTATGTGGCGCTTTGGCTCATCGTTTGATGTATTTGTTTCCTTATGTTTCCTTTTTCTTGGTTTGCTAGACATATCCTTCACATAGAAAACCTGGGCCACATCCTTGGCTAGGACGAATGGTTCGTCTCTATACCCAAGATTGTTGAGATCCACCGTTGTCATTCCATACAACTTGTCTACCCGAACCCCGCCTCCTGTTTTGTTGACCCATTTGCACCTAAACAAAGGGACCTTAAAAGAAGGTCCATACTCAAGTTCCCGGATATCCTCTATGTAACCATAATATGTGTCATTTGGGCCTTCATTCATTATTGCATCAAAGCGGACACCACTCGTTTTGGTTGGTGCTCTTTTTATCTTGGGCGATCGTGTAAAATGTATTCCCATTTATCTCGTACCCTTGGAAAGTCACTACGATCGAAGATGGTGTCCGGGCCAGCAAGTACGACTGATCTTCAATATCTTCGTTATTCAGGAGATGTTTTTGCAACCAACCGCCGAAAGTCGACATGTGTTCACGTCTAATCCAATCGTTCGACCGCCCGGGTTCCGGGAGCGTAGAAAGTTCTTGTGGTCACCGATATACGGAGCCACCATGGTGGAACTTTGTAGAACCGTGTAGTGTGCTTGAGTCAAAGAAATCCCGTCCCTACATATCATTGATTTCCTTCCTAGCGTGCCTTTTCCACTTAGTCTCCCTTCATGCCGCGATTCGAGAACACCAATCGGCTTAAGGTCGGGAATAAAGTCAACACGGAATTCAATGACCTCCTCTCGTTCCATAGCCCTTGGAGATGCTTCCTTCCGGCCTAGCACGGTTATGAACATATTTCTTCAAGACTCCCATGAACCTCTCGAAGGGGAACATATTGTGTAGAAACACAGGACCGAGAATGGAAATCTCATCGACCAGGTGAACGAGGAGATGTGTCATAATATTGAAGAAGGATGGTGGGAACACCAGCTCAAAACTAACGAGACATTGGACCACATCATTCTGCAACCTCGGTAGAATTTCCGGGTTTATTACCTTTTGAGAAATTGCATTGAGGAATGCACATAGCTTCACAATGGGCAGTCGAACATTTTCCGGTAGAAGCCCCCTCAATGCAATCGGAAGCAACTGTGTCATTATCACGTGACAGCTCATGAGACTTCGTGTTCTGGAATGTTTTCTTCTCCATATTTATTATTCCCTTTATATTGGAGGAGAAGCCGGACGGGACCTTGATACTCGCTAAGACATTCAAAAAATATCTCCTTCTCTCGCTTTTGTAAGAGCGTAGCCGGATAAATGACGTCCTTTAACTCTCTCATGCAGATTTTTGGGGTCTTTCCAACGTTGCTCGGTCCTCCCGTGCTTACGGTGTATCTTTTGTCTTCCCGTACACGCCCGTAAAGCCTAGCAGGTTCACGCAAAGATTCTTCGTCACGTGCATCACATCGATTGAAGAGCGGACTTCTAAGACTTTCCAATATTCTAGCTCCCAAAAAATAGATTTCTTCTTCCACATGGGCGCGTGTCCGGCAGCCGTCATTCGGAACGGACCGTCCGCCGGGACCCTTTCCAAATATTACATCTAGATCCTTGACCATACCAAATATATCAACACCATCACGATGGGGAGGCTTCCTCCGGTGATCAGCCTCACCGTCGTAATGCTTTCCTTTCTTTCTTACGGGATGGGTAATCCTAAGAAATCGACGATGCCCTGTGTACACGACCTTCCGACCTTTTTCCAAATAATCACCTTCGAGCTCATGTAAACGAGTGTGTGCATGCATTGTATCCCTTGTTTGACTGTCCCGAAATGTTACCAAGAGCAGGCCAGCCATTGATGGTTACGAAAAGCATCGCTCTTAGGTCAAATTCCTCCCGCTTGTGCTCGTCCCACACACGTACACCCGCTAGGGACCACAAGCTGTAGAAGTTCTTCGACTAATGGCTTCAGGTACACATCAATGTCGTTCCCGGGTTGCTTCGGGCCTTGTATGAGCACCGGCATCATAATGAACTTCCGCTTCATGCACAACCAAGGAGGAAGGTTATATATACAAAGAGTCACAGAGCCAGGTGCTATGGCTGCAGCTCGCTCTCCAAAAGGATTCATGCCATCCGTACTTAGACCAAACCTTAAGTTCCTTGCATCCTGTGCAAAGTTTGGGAACTCTCTATCGATTTTTCTCCATTGGGATCCATCGACAGGGTGCCTCAACATCACGTCTTTCTTACGGTCTTCTTTGTGCCATCGCAACAACCTAGCGTGCTCTTTATTCCCGAACAAGCGTTTCAGCCGTGGTATTATAGGAGCATACCACATAACCTTGGCAGGAACCCTCTTCTTGGGGCGCTCGCCCTCAACATCACCGGGGTCATCTCGTCTGATCTTATACCGCAATGCAGTGCACACCGGACATGCATCCAAATTCTCGTACTCACCGCGGTAGAGGATGCAGTCATTAATGCATGCATGTATCTTTTGCACATCTAATCCTAGAGGGCGGACAATCTTCTTCGCTTCGTACGTATCGGCGGGCAATTCGTTACCCCTTGGAAGCTTCCTCTTAATTATTGTCGACAACTTTCCAAATCCCGAGTCGGTGACACCGTTCTCCGCCTTCCATTGCAACAATTCCAGTGATGCTCGCTCTAGCTTTTTATGGCCATCTTCGCAAGTTGGGTATAACAATTTGTTGTGATCTTCTATCATCTTGTCGAAGGCCAACCTTTCCTTTTCAGTTTCACATTCTCTCCTTGCATCAGCAATGGCCCGGCCAAGATCATCATCGCAGGCTCATCCGGTGCCTCTTGATCTTCTACTTCATTGTCTTCATTGCCTTCTGCAGTATCATCGTATTCGGGGAAATTGGGATAACCGTCATCATCCTCTTCCTCTTCTTCATTGTCTTCCATCATAACCCCTCTTTCTCCGTGCTTGGTCCAACAATAGTAACCGGGCATGAAACCGGATCGCGAAGGTGGCCGTGAATGAGACTCGAGCGAGCGTAATTTACGGTATTCTTGCAGTCCACACATGGACAATACATGAAGCCACCATGTTTGTTTGCCTCCGCCACGGCCATAAAATTATCCAGGCCCGCAGGTGAACTCGTCAAACCGTCGGTCAATGTACATCCATTGCCGATTCATCCGCATGATATAATTAAGCTGGTCAAAACCATTACGTAACATCACGATGTATATATACACATGCATTTTATCAATTGCGGATGAAAAGGATAAAGTTGTTAACCTCGATGAAGAAGAAAAAAGCAAGTTAAGTGTGGCTTGATTTGTGTAAACTCAAGTGGCAAATCCTCTTAAGCATTTCATCGAACACCTCTTGTGCATGTGAAGAAGAGAGGAGAGCAATACACCCTCTTGTGAAGATAGTGAAAAAATGGCTAAGTGTGGCTCACACTTGGGCAGGGGCAAGGTTATATAGCCGGAGGGGGCCTTTGGACCCGGTTTGTCATACAAACCGGGACTAAAGGGTTCCCCAGGCTGACACGGCCTGCCGCGGCTCGCGGGTGGACCCTTTGGACCCGGTTTATATGACAAACCGGGTCCAAAGGCCGCTACGAGACGAGCGCCAGCGGGTGGGGTCGTCCCGGGCAGGAACGAACCGGGTCCAATGGGGGCATTGGACCCGGTTTGGTTCAGCAGTGGGTCATTTGCTTGGGACCAAAGGCCTCTTCTCCACTAGTGAGAAGTGTTAAGAATGATTGTGTCACCTCTGAACATGTTAATTTTTATTGTCCACTAACCCTCTAATGAGTTGTTTCGAGTTTGGTGTGGAGGAAGTTTTCAAGGGTCAAGAGAGGAGGATGATATACTACGATCAAGAAGAGTGAAAAGTCTAAGCTTGGGGATGCCCCGGTGGTTCATCCCTGCATATATCAAGAAGACTCAAGTGTCTAAGCTTGGGGATGCCCAAGGCATCCCCTTCTTCATCGATAAATTATCGAGGTTCCTTCTCTTGAAACTATATTTTTATTCGGTCACATCTTATGTGCTTTACTTGGAGCGTCTGTGTGCTTTTGTTTTTGTTTTTGTTTGAATAAATTGGATTACATCATGCTTGTGTGGGAGAGAGACACGCTCCGGTGGTTCATATGAACACATGTGTTCTTAGCTCATAATATTCATGGCGAAGTTTCCTCTTCGTTAAATTGTTATATGGTTGGAATTGGAAAATGATACATGTAGTAATTGCTATAATGTCTTGGGTAATGTGATACTTGGCAATTGTTGTGCTCATGTTTAAGCTCTTGCATCATATACTTTGCACCTATTAGTGAAGAATACATAGAGCATGCTAAAATTTGGTTTGCATAATTGGTCTCTCTAAAGTCTAGATAATTTCTAGTATTGAGTTTGAACAACAAGGAAGACGGTGTAGAGTCTTATAATGTTTTCAATATGTCTTTTATGTGAGTTTTGCTGTACCGTTCATCCTTGTGTTTGTTTCAAATAGCCTTGCTTGCTAGCCTAAACCTTATATCGAGAGGGAATACTTCTCATGCATCCAAAATACTTGAGCCAACCACTATGCCATTTGTGTCCACCATACCTACCTACTACATGGTATTTTCCCGCCATTCCAAAGTAAATTGCTTGAGTGCTACCTTTAAAATTCCATCATCCACCTTTGCAATATATAGCTCATGGGACAAATAGCTTAAAAACTATTGTGGTATTGAATATGTAATTATGCACTTTATCTCTTATTAAGTTGCTTGTTGTGCGATAACCATGTTTATCGGGGAACGCCATCAACTCATTGTTGAATTTCATGTGAGTTGCTATGCATGTTCGTCTTGTCCGAAGTAAGGGCGATCTACACTGAGTTGAATGGTTTGAGCATGCATATTGTGAGAGAAGAACATTGGGCCGCTAACTAAAGCCATGATTCATGGTGGAAGTTTCAGTTTTGGACAAATATCCTCAAATCTCTAATGAGAAAAGAATTAATTGTTGTCAAATGCTTAAAGCATTCAAAGAGGAGTCCATTATCCGTTGTCTATGTTGTCCCGGTATGGATGTCTAAGTTGAGAATAATCAAAAGCGAGAAATCCAAATGCGAGCTTTCTCCTTAGACCTTTGTACGAGGCGGCATAGAGGTACCCCTTTGTGAAACTTGGTTAAAGCATATGTATTGCGGTGATAATCCGAGGTAGTCCAAGCTAATTAGGACAAGGTGCGGGCACTATTGGTACACTATGCATGAGGCTTGCAACTTATAAGATATAATTTACATGATGCATATGCTTTATTACTACCGTTGACAAAATTGTTTCATGTTTTCAAAATCAAAGCTCTAGCACAAATATAGCAATCGATGCTTTTCCTCTATGAGGACCATTCTTTTACTTTCAATGTTGAGTCGGTTCACCTATTTCTCTCCACCTCAAGAAGCAAACACTTGTGTGAACTGTGCATTGATTCCTACATACTTGCTTATTGCACTTATTATATTACTCTATGTTGAAAATATCCATGAGATATATATGTTACAAGTTGAAAGCAACCGCTGAAACTTAATCTTCTTTTGTGTTGCTTCAATACCTTTACTTTGAATTATTGCTTTATGAGTTAACTCTTATGCAAGACTTATTGATGCTTGTCTTGAAGTGCTATTCATGAAAAGTCTTTGCTATATGATTCAGTTGTTTACTCATGTCATATACATTGTTTTGATCGCTGCATTCATTACATATGTTTACAATATGATCAAGTTTATGATGGCATGTCACTCCAGAAATTATCCTTGTTATCGTTTTACCTGCTCGGGATGAGCAGAACTAAGCTTGGGGATGCTGATACGTCTCCAACGTATCGATAATTTCTTGTGTTCCATGCCACATTATTGATGTTATCTACATGTTTTATGCACACTTTATGTCATATTCGTGCATTTTCTAGAACTAACCTATTAACAAGATGCCGAAGTGCCGGCTTCTGTTTTCTGCTGTTTTTGGTTTCGAAATCCTAGTAACGAAATATTCTCGGAATCGGACGAAATCAACGCCCGGGTTCCTATTTTACCCGGAAGCCTCCGGAACACACGAGAACCGCCGGAGAAGAGGCACGGGGCCACCAAACCCTAGCCCGGCGCGGCCAAGGGGGCGCGCCCCCTAGGGTGTGGGCCCCCTTCGACCTTCCTGCGCCGCCTCTCCGCCTATAAAAAGCCCCTGGATCAGAAAACCCGAGACCAATTGACGAAACCCACGAAACCCGCCGAGCCGCCGCCATCGCGAAGCCAAGATGCGGGGGACAGGATCTCTGTTCCGGCACCCTGCCGGAGCGGGGAAGTGCCCCGGAAGGCTTCTCCATCGACACCGCTGCCATCTCCACCGCCATCTTCATCACCGCTGCTTGCTCCCATGAGGAGGGAGTAGTTCTCCATCGAGGCTCGGGGCTGTACCGGTAGCTATGTGGTTCATCTCTCTCCTATGTGTTTCAATACAATAATCTCATGAGCTGCCTTACATGATTGAGATTCATATGATGATGCTTGTAATCTAGATGTCATTATGCTAGTCAAGTGAGTTTTACCTATGTGATCTCCAGGAGACTCCTAGTCCCACGTGTGTAAAGGTGACGAGTGTGTGCACCGTGTGGGTCTCTTAGGCCATATTTCACAGAATACTTACTCATTGAATGGCATAGTGAGGTGCTTATTTATATCTCTTTATGATTGCAGCATGTTTGTATCACTACTATCTATGTGCTACTCTAGTGATTTGTTATTAAAGTAGTTTATTCCTCCCTGCATGTGTGCAAAGGTGACGGTGCGTGCACCGTGTTAGTACTTGGTTTATGCTATGATCATGATCTCTTGTAGATTATGGAGTTAACTATTGCTATGATAATATTGATGTGATCTATTCCTCCTACATATGCATGAAGGTGACGAGTGTGCATGCTATGCTAGTACTTGGTTTAGTCTGTTGATCTATCTTACACTAAAGGTTACTTAAACATGAGCATTATTGTGGAGCTTGTTAACTCCGGCATTGAGGGTTCGTGTAATCCTACGCAATGTGTTCATCATCCAACAAAAGTGTAGAGTATGCATTTATACTGTTCGTTATGTGATCAATGTTGAGAGTGTCCACTAGTGAAAGTGTAATCCCTAGGCCTTGTTCCTAAATACCTGCGTTACTACTCGCTGCGTTACTACTGTCTGTGTTACTACTTGCTACATTACTACTTGCTTGTTTCTTGTTTCTACTGCGTTACTACTTGCTGCAATACCACCACCATCAACTACACGCCAAGCACTTTTACGGCACCGTTGCTACTTGCTCATACTTATTCATACCACCTGTATTTCACTATCTCTTCGCCGAACTAGTGCACCTATTAGGTGTGTTGGGGACACAAGAGACTTCTTGCTTTGTGGTTGCGGGGTTGCATGAGAGGGATATCTTTGACCTCTTCCTCCCTGAGTTCGATAAACCTTGGGTATCCACTTAAGGGAAACTTGCTGTCCGTTCTACAAACCTACTGCTCTTGGAGGCCCAACACCGTCTACGGAAAGGAGGGGAACGTAGACATCGGTGGCCCCACTTCCTTTCCCCTCGGTCTTCCGGAAGCTTCGTGCAAAAATAGGACCACTGGGCGTTGATTTCGTCCAATTCCGAGAATATTTCTTTACTAGGATTTACGAAACCAAAAACGGCAGAAACGCAATCGGCTCTTCGGCATCTTGTTAATAGGTTAGTGCCGGAAAATGCATAAATACGACATATAATGTGTACAAAACATGTAGATATCATCAATAATGTAGCATGTAACATAAGAAATTATCGATACATCGGAGACGTATCAGTGTACGAGGACGATGTGCCCATGCTCGTCATGAAAGCCTGCGAGGTGCAGATGAAGCCGAGCGTGCGGAGGCATCCTACTACTCCCCACATGCCAGAAGGGGTTGACGAGGAGAAGGAACTCATGCTCACAATGGAGAGCCTGAGATCAATGGTCTGCGTCTTTTTTGGCCACTCCTTGGTGGGCACCCAACTGGTACTGGGAGATGTCTGTGATCATGAACCTAACCTAGGTGGACGACGACGAGTTGTAGATTAGGGTTTCAGTCCTTTTTATAATATCTATGTCTTTTTTTCAACTATGTAAATTAAGTTTACTATCTATAAAGTTTATAAAAAAACATTTTTGGGTCGGATCTTTGGGTTGCTTCCGATATCGAATTAATCATCTTGGGCTCCTAGTGTCAGCAAAGTGCGACGCACAGCTGGTACATGTGCAGTTTAGTTTCTACTGCCGCGTGGCCTTCTCGAGTCGGGGTGTAAAATGTAATCATGTTTGGGCGTGTGTGGGGCAGGATTGGCTCTGATTGATTGGCCTGGAGCGCGGAGATCGCAGCAAGTGTTCATCCTTTTGAGAGGGTTTGGTCAGATCTACTAGAGTAGTTCTCGTGCGAATGAGATGTTATCCTGGCATGTCAATCTGTCATGTCCCTCAGTCCCACCCTTGATTACAGGCATGTTACTACAACCAGCTTCTCTGCTCTGCCTTTATCTTTCTATCTCTCTCTGTGTGTTTTGTTATTGAACATATTGTATCATCCTCTTCGCTAGCTTCTCGGCATTTTGCACGGCACATCACGGCAGCTCTCACCTCTTGCACGGGCTCTTGTCCAGCATTCCGAATTGTTTTTCACTTTCGAAGAAGGAGGTGACAAGACGCCAGGAATTATTAATTTTTCGCTTTCACTGCAGTACAGCCTGCTAGTTAGCTAGTCGGTGCTGCGATCATAGCTGTAAAGAGCCCAAAGTCAGCTTAAACTAATTAAGCATGCTGCCAAGAACAGGCTTTGACTGCAGAGCCAACAACAGTTACTCTCCTACAGCCTGCGAGTACGGTGTTGTTTTTAATGGGAGACACAATGTCCAGTACGTGTGCAGTAGTACCGGATGCGGTGCATTTGTTGTGCGTCAAAAATTGCACAGGACATGAACGATCGACCATACATTAGCGATTCTGACAAGAATCTAGACAAGTCCTCCAGAAAAGAAATAAGTTAGTAGAGTGGTTGGTTTGCTCCGTCAGTGAAAGCTCAACCAGTGGGTACTATATTACAAAATAGCAAAAGCAGCAGCCCATTTTGTTGGTCGATGAATGAGTACTTTGCTACAACTGGTATAAAATCCAGAGTCCAGGCCAGGAATCCTATATTAAAGAATCCTCCTTTCGCTTTTCTATTTTTTTTCCTCCGTGGTCCTCCACTCCATGCGTTGTTGTTTTCTCTTGGCTTGGACGTCCACTTTAGTTTAGCCCGAATGTTCCACTTATTGCATGGTGCAGACGTTGCACCAGAGCAATAGGATAGCTGCTTCTTGCGTGTTTATATATCGTCTACTGGCACGGAGTCAAGACCCAACAGTTAGTTGCGGTGCTAGCTAGGCTGCCGTTAGTCAGTACGTACAGCTTTGATGTTTGCTGCCTTGCAGGTGCGGTGAAAGGGCAGTAAATCAATGTCACGTGTAGGTTGTAAGCGATGACAATGAACGATCGGAGTCCACACAGTCGTCCCAATCTTAGTGCTTAGTGCTTTTTTTTCTGCCTTCGATACGAAAAAAAATGGAAAGATTGGGAGTCAGGAGCATCGGATCCTTGAACATGCTACTGAACGCTCTGATATAACCAAAAATGTTACTCAACACGGCCAAGGTATGAAGTTAGCCAGGTAGGAAATGTACTGGCAGTGCATAACTGCCTAACAGCATTTCCAGTCTAGTCCTCTAAACCATCACACCAAGATTATAAGTAGAAGTATGGATGCACTAATTTTTTTTTTTTTGAACGGGAGGATGCACTAAATTACCATGCAAATATACAATGAAACAAGGTGCGAGATCCATACCGGCCATACGCAAGGGGGGAGCAGCAGATGTGATTGCACCCTACGTCCCTACATATCCGTCCTCCGCGTAACTGACAGTACGGTATCGGTATGCACTCTTTATCACAACTCATCCATCTAAGCTACTAGCTCGAGCTAGTCAATGTTAGTCAAAAACCAGAATTAAGGCTTAACTCCTCGATGTAACAACCTGCCAACTCAATAATGAGAGATCGATTGTACAAGCACAACTTCTTTGTCTTAGCTATAAACTACTCCTCCCTCCCGCTCCATTTAACTGCCGTGGCGGTAGTTTTGAAAAAAAAAATCCACATTTTTCTGATATAACCCTAACTCGTCGTCGTCTTCTCACCGCACTGCGCCACCTTCTCCTTTCCTCCCACTCCACCGCTTGCTCCGCCGCTTCGTCGTCTCTCCACCCGCGCCATGAAGCTCCCACGCGTCTCCAGCCGGTCCACTCCCCACTCCACTCCCCCACGCATCCATCCACTCCCCAAATCTGCGACTACAAAATTGATTCTTGGTGATGTTGCCTGTGTGCGGTATCGAGGAAGGACGACCCCATGAGTCGTCCCGGACGCCGCAGAAACATGCCCGTTTGTGGAGCCCTTGGTGTCGGTTGAGGCAAGCAAGGACAGAGGACGACGGAGAGGATGCTTCCCTCTAGGATGACGACCATGGTGAGCCCCACAAGGCCTTCTCCTCTGATTCGTAGGTATCTACCCCTGATCTACCCCCTACACATTTGAGCTTGTCGATTTACGCTGATTTCTTCTTGTTGGCAGGGAATGCAAGCCCCAAGCTTGCCCATGGAGCCTCTTTTGCATCGCCAATCTGCTGGTGCTTGCCTTCCTGACCTCATATTGTTGCTGTTGTTCCAACTTGAGCAAAAGTTGGAGCCGCCCTTGGACAAGGACCAGTTTGATACGACCCGACATACGGTCTTCGCCGCATCATGTGCGTCAGCGCCAACACCTCACGCAAAGATGAATCTTCTCCCTTTATGTGTGCCTACAATTTCCTTT
This sequence comes from Lolium rigidum, assembly GCF_022539505.1. Lineage (NCBI taxonomy): Eukaryota > Viridiplantae > Streptophyta > Magnoliopsida > Poales > Poaceae > Lolium > Lolium rigidum. The sequence continues at coordinate 86,549,210 of NC_061510.1, forward strand.
ACTACATACCCCGTCATTTGTCTGTGATAGGGATGCATCAATACGTATGGAGGGAAGGAAGGATGCCACGGATGTCCGATGACTGAAGGACGAAGTCACGGAAGCATGGAAGAGAAGAAGGAAGAAACTCTAGGAAAAGCTACACCGGAGTCTCCGGCTTCCTCGACTCTACAACGGTGTGTCCGGCCTGCAACGCATGGAGCCCAGCGACTTCCTCGTCCTCTGTATGTGGGTCCGGAGTCTTCGCGCGCCTGCCGGAGTCTTCGATCGGAGTCACCAACCTACTTACACCGGAGTCCCCAACCTAAGTGGGTCGACATTTGACATACTAGTTGGGCCTCAACCCATGTAACCCATTTATATGCCTAAACTATCCATGGGTTGTGGCTCCCTATATATATGCCCCCTCCCCACCTAGAAACCATGGAATGGATTAGATGAAGAATTAGGCTTGTGCCTCTACCATCCCTATGTGGATTAAGAAAACCCCCTCCTCTTTTAGACACAAATCTATGAATTGTATCAAGGCCCTCTTTATAGAATTGTTATTTCATTTGCATGATTCTAGTAGAACAAGTGTCTTCTGATTTGGATCTTTTCTTGTGCTTCTACCAATTGCATACCGATCTTTCTCTCGGGACTTCTACCCCATGCCTTTTCCTTAAGAAATTCTATCGAAACTGTGATTCAGGTCTTTGCGAGCAAATCGGATTGCTTCGAGTTATTTGTGTGTGTGTCCATCTTGTTCTTATTCGTTCTTCGTGTTCATCTATCACCCCTTCTTTCCTTTGGTCAATTTGTGAGATAGAACCCAACAAAGCATGCATCACAGGTGATGCCTCGAGATGTATTGCGAACGACGAGGCGGACTTGCGCATGCTCTCCTTCGACGTCAACCGGGGACGAGCCACTGCTTGAGCCACTACCAAAAGCATACACATGAATACCAAGTCCACATATTGCTCATCTCGTGTGTATACAAATTCCCCTGTTTCTGTTGCTAAAGTGTAGGCATATGTAGTGCAGTCATACTAGTGTGTTCTTCTAGTGTTAATTTTGTTGCACATCTCCAGTTTAGCATCCAAGTTCAGTTAGAGAGATGCATGCATGTATGTTGTTTTGTGATTAGAAAATCATGTAAGCATAATTATCAGCTAAGATTAATTCATGGAAGAAGAGTAGCTACATGAGCATATGTTCTTAGTGGATACAGTGTTCTAGCAGTTTGTATGTATGGAATATTTAGCGCTAAATGCCAACGGTCATTGTTTAATGACGATGAGCAATATATAGTAATTGAGCATAGAGATTCATCTAGAATGTAGTTGCAGATCTCAAGCAGTGAATTGTTCGATGATTTATCCCATTTTGCGGGGAGTAGCTTCCAATTTGATTCATCCCTCTTTGATGAGGACATGGGAGGAGCTTCGCTGCTCCGACATCTCCTTGCTCCCCCGCTCTGGTACCTCCACTGGAGCGGACTTGCTCGAGGCCTCAATCGGCGAGCAGAGCGGAGACGAGGTCCTATGAGCTCATCACGAGAGGAGCAGGGAGACAACAGCGGCAGCCCTTTGACACGTCAGGTGGGGCGACCCCTGCGGGAGCCCTTTAATGGCGAGCTGAGCAACAGAGGACTGCGGCCGGCCAACGCGGAGGATGGAGGAGAAGAAGTGAATTTGAATATTCAGTTTCAAGGAATAATTTGAATGGTACCATTATGTAATATGTTCAGCCAAACACTTCGATCTCTATATTTATAACGACGGTGTGTAATATAATGGTTTGCTGTATGTGTGCATTAACGTGTTTCAAATGGTGAGCCCTAGGCGTGGCGGCAGACTCTGCCACGGCAGCGTTTTGGAGCACTTCCCTGCCGAGGAAACACTCCAAAACACTGCCATGACAGAAATCTTTAGCACCGGTTCGTGTTACGAACCGATGCTAAAGGAGGAGGGATTTATCTCCGGATGCTTCGCATCGGTTGTGCAACCGGTGCTAATGCCCCGTTTTCCACTAATGAGTTTTGAAAGTGTGAAGTAGTTTTTCTTTTGCAAAATTGTACTTGCACCGTGGCCACGACGGTTAAATGGAGCCGGAGGAGGGAGTATTAGTTTTGCCACGAGAGGCAATCCAGAATTAATCCAAACCACTAGGAAAAACGGAATAGCCCTCTAGCTAGAATTGCAAAACTTGCACCGCGCGCATTTCTGCACAAACAATTTGTTGTTTACGAGAATTCGATATTGTTTTCACATGCTAGACCCTGCTAGCTAGGGGCTAGTCGGTGGCTCTTATGCTAAACGCACACCTACCGTGCATGATGCGATCGATGAAAAGAAGAACACTAGCGGATAGAGAAGATCAGGAACAAGCCTTGATTGAACCTAGCACGCTAGCTAACCCTTTCCCGGCCACGCCGATCACCCCGAGCCGGGAGCACCGCGTGCGCGGCCGGAGCCGAGCGCGAGTGGACGGACCCCGGGCGGCGTCCTTTATCTATCTATATCTATCCTGTTTAGGAATGCCATAAAGCGCGACGCGCGACGCAGCATCTGAGCACCATCATCACGAAAGAGAGAAACGCTGAAACAAGCATATCCGAAGCAAAGCGGCAGGCCCAGGCAGGGACAGGGTCGACCTCGCCGGAGCCGGTGCTGCGTCGCTCTCCCCGCTTTCGAATAGAATCGAGCTTTTGTTAGCGTGTCACACCACACGTTTGCCCGTGAACGCCGCGCACACACGACGACCCCTGGCGGTCCGATCCTCGCGCCCGCAGCCGCTCGGACGGATGGGATCCGGCGGTAGGTCACAGGTGCTTCTCCGACTTGTCTCTCCCTGGCCTCGACGCCGATCGCCGCGCAGGTGCCGTCCACGCACGCGCGCGCGCGCCACACTTTGATACGCGCGCGTTTTGCTTCCTCTGGACCGCACACCACACTCGCGCAGGGCACGGAATATATTTGCGTGCGCGATGGACGGCAACGTCGCGGCTGGTTGGTGATCTATCTATCCGCCGTTGCTTGATGCTCCCCCTCCGTCTCATGATTTGTTTTGTTTTGGGTGCTCTCCCTGGGGGTCTAGACTTTGTCGATCGGTTACAAGGTCCAGCGCAGGGGAATTGATGGACTAGCTAGTTCGTCTGTCAAGGCTTAATTAGTACAACGCGTGTACGAGTATGGACCAATGGAATGTCGTTAGACACTACGGGAATCAGTCAAGGTGCCAACGCACCGTCGGTACAATATAGCCTCAGCACATGCTCATTTTTCATCGGCATAGAAGTAACGGCTGATTGGCAATTCTAGTTCGATTTTTTTCAAAAGAAAATCTAAATTTTTTCAATTTTTTATTCTCTCACATGGCTTATTTTAACTCTAACTACACTTAATATTAGATTATATTGTACTTGTGGTCAAACTTCGCGGTCAGTAACCCATCCTCACACTGCTTTAGCCCTAACATGCTTAACTTCTCTGTTATTTCCCGAATAGCTTCCGTCAAAGAAATTACACCTTATTGATAATACTACCATATCAATCCTATTAACGTCTATTTCTTGGTATCGCACCTTTTATTTTTTCATATTCCAAACAATTACTTATGTAAACTACAATAAATAAGTAATACTAATCTTGAATTCAAATGAATATAAAACAATTTTATTTTTTGTCCTTCTCTATTTAATATGGAATCATTAATATCTTTAAATCTGTAAACCAGAATTTGACAAATAATATGTCTAAATCGATCAGAAAAACGAGAGGAATTCAAATATGACATATGTATCATATTTTGAACCTAACAATGATTTTTCAAAAAAAAAAATCATGAGCATTATATTATGTACATGATGTAGTTTAAATCTGACCGACTTCCTACCGGCTTGGAAGGAATTTGTGTTTTTCTCGAGGGGTGGAAAAAAATGTTTAAGATGCCCCGGTTGGGAAATTGTGCATGTAAGCTGGGCTAGTATTTTTAAAAAATGAGGTGGTACCATTGTTAAAGTTTCATTTGGTGGTTGCTTCACACCCTCTTCGTCCTCACCAGCACCCTCTTCGTCCTCTTCGTCGCCACCCTCTTCATCCTCGTCGTCCTCGTCATCCTCCACCCCCTCCTCCACCCCGTCCCCCCCCCCCCCCCCCTCCTCCTCCTCCTCCTCCTCCTCCTCCACCTCCTCCTCAGCACCGGCGCCGTCGAATTCGAGCGGGCCCCTGCGGCCATTGAACGGGGCGCCCTCCGGACCGGGTCCTGACTCGTACGTCGGGGAGTAGAACATAGCATTGGGGTTGAAGCCGGCATGAGGCAACGCATCCTCGTACCGCGGCGACAAGTTTGGCGTCCCGCACCCGGGAGTGGCGGAGGGGCCGTCGTTGTGAAACCCGGATGTCAACGGGGACAGCACTCCCGGAATGTACGACGGCATAGTCGTACTCCATGGGCTCGCGTTGGTGGCAGCGATACACCTGGCCAGCGCGTGCTGGTGCGCGCGACGCCTTCTTCTCCAACTGCTCCGCCCTCCGTCCTTTCCGCTCCACTGTCGATAGCTTCCGGCGCAGGCAGTCTTGATGCCAATGATCATCGGTCCAGCCTTCCGGCTTCTTCTTTGGAGACGGCGCCTTCCGCGGCTTCGCGAAGGGCGCCTTCGCCCCTTTCATCCCATTGCCCGGCGGCTTCTTGGTCCCTTTCTTGGCCATTTTTTTGGGGGAAGTCGGTGGCGCCATGGATGGGGAGAGGGTAGCGGCGGGAGGAACAGTGTAGCGACGGTGGGAGGGTATAAATGAATCGGCGGGCGGGATAGATCAAATTGGGATGGCAGAAATGCGCGGCGGGAGAGGAGCGATGTGGCGGGAGACGCGCGATTAGGCGGGAGCGGTGGACGAATTTTTTCTGTGCCGCTGACGCGTCGCTTCGCCTCGCTTTTCGGTGTGTCCAGCGTCCCCGGAGCGTCCCTTGTCTAGCGGGGACGGGCTCGGGGCGCCGAACACCGTATCGGACCACGCTGTACAAAAAGAAACTTTGAGGGACGCTGCTGGGAGCGTTTTTTTGTCCGGCGCACCCCAAATTCCTTTGGAAGACGGTTTGGAGGACGCGACTGGAGATGCTCTTAGATAGCTAGTTTGTCTCTCCATGGTTAATCAGATTCAGGAGTGCGCGTGTAGGAGTAGTACAGACGAATGAAATGCATGTCCGGTGGAAAAGAGCGGATACATTATCATTCGGCTATCTCTTACTAGGCCATCTCCACCAGCCCGCAATGCGGCGGCCCGCGGTCCGTATGCGGGTGACAGCGACCCAAGACCCCTCCTCCCTCACCCCTCATTTTCATGGATCCAGCCATCTGCACTCGATCTTAGTGAATGGTAATGGTGGCCCCGGCTCTTTTATTGCCAGTTCTTCCCGCCCGCGCCACCAATTTTCCCGCCTAGCCTATCCCGCTATAAGAGAGGAGATAGCCTACCGGGAGGTGGCTAGGGCCCGACAGGACATCAGGAACGCCGAGATCGAGGCGTCAGCCGTATCGGAGGTGGCGTATACCACGGCCGCCAACATGGTGGTGGAGCGTGTTGGGGCGGCGTAGGTGCGGCGGGAGGCCATGGCCCTCGTCCGCCACGCTAGGAGGCACGCGGTCCGCAACAGGATGCGCCTGCCTGCCAACGCAACGCGCGGCGGTGGCCAGAGCCAAGGCATGGCACCGACCTCCTTTTGGAGCCAAATTCTATGGTGCCGGAGATGTTTGGCGTCGACCTGCACTATTTCGACTCTATTCCAATTGGCGCCGAACCCAGGGGTTAGATTTAGAAATAGTTTCGTCGATGGGTCAAATGAAGCATTAACTTTGCCAAATGGTGATATTTGTCAAAAGAAAAAGAAAAACATCTTAGTACGTGCGGCAGCCTAGCTGTGTCCGACAAATCCAAGCAATGGCAATTTGATATAATGGTTAACGTGCATGGAGAGCTAAATCCAAACCCTATATATGTTCCAAAGTCAACGTTGGATAGATGCCTTTTTTTGTCGAACCTCGGAACGCATTGGAGTACTTAGATTGTGTGCTTCCTTACGGCATAGGCCGAAGAAGACGTGCAAAGGACAAGGCGACAGCTCGTTTTAGCATGTGCGACTAAGATTGATCAGTCGCATACTATATGGAGGCAAGTAGATGGGTGACAAAGTGCTTAAGAAATTAAGTGTAGACCAGCGATGCATAATAGTAACAAGACCCTAATTATCCTATGGGGGTACTTAATTGGGCTATGACAGTCTATGGAGCTGAAGTCAAGAGTATTAGTAGCAGTACTGATTTGCTTATGTTGCACGCTGTGCGTGCCGCTGCAGTCTTTAGGGCATCTCCAACCGCGCGACCCAAACCGCGCCCGTGCGTCCGTTTGGGTCGAACCGGACAAAAACGCGGTCCAGCGCGGGGACGCACCGCAAAAGCGGACGGCCGCGGCGTCCGGAACGACGCAAACCCGGCCCAAATCTGGGCTAGGTTTGTGTGGCCGCGGATGGCACGCGCCGTCCGCTCGCTGGTCGCCTCGTCTCCCTGGGGCCCACTGTCGGTGACCGGGAGTCTATTTAATGGGGACTCGGAGGGATCCGGTCCTCCACTCCGGTCCCCACTCCACTCCCCGCGGCGAAACCGCCGCTATGGCCAAGCGACGGTTCGCTTCCGCCAACGACGACGAAGCGAGCAGCAGCCGCCGTCGCCCGCCGGCGCTGCGGGCTGCGGGAAGAAACCGAGGCGGCCTCCACATCGGAGAGGCCGCCCGTGGCGGTGCGGCATTGCCGCAACCGCCGCCTCTCCTGCTCGAGCCGAAGCCGGAGTCCTCGGAGGAGGACTCGGACCTCCACGCCGCGCTCATGATCTCGGCGGTGGAGGAGGAGGCGAAATGGCCGCACCTCCATGCGGCCATTCGCACCTCCGAGATGGAGGAGGCGGCCCGGCGGGAGGCCGAGGAGGCGGAGGGCTGGGAGCTCTACGCCCGGGCCCGCCGGGCGCGACGGGAGGAGGAGGAGGCGGCGCGGCGGGAGGAGGCCGGGCGCCGCGCCGACGGGAGCGCCTCGACGAGCCGCGGCGGCGCCGGGAGGCCGGGCGCCGCGCCGGCGGAGAGGCGCGCGGCGCCTCGGGGATGAGGCGCTGCTCCGTGCGCCGCCGCAGCCTCGGGTGGCTCCGGACACCCACTCGCCGTGGGAGGAGGCCCTGTGGTCTCCGTGGCCGGAGTCCCCGGCGCGGTCAAGCCACAACAGCGCCTCGCCGCCCGGGGACGTCGTCCACGACGACGACGTCGCCGACGACGCCCACAGGGGCTAGGCGGCGCACCGGCGGCCACCGCGCCGCCGACCAAACCTTAATAGAGGGTTTTAGTTTAAATTTAAAAGCCCATATAGGGGCTTCTTTTGTTAGTTTTATTTGCCCAAAATAGGGCTATGTACAAATTTGCCCCAAATAGGGCATATGTTCAATGAAATTTCGTTTAAATTTGCCTCTTTTTTTTGTTTTCGTGTTTCTCCGGTTATGCGATGCGTTCGCGCGTTGGGCGCAGCGCGCGATCCAAACGGACACACGGGCCGCTCTCCGCGTGTCCGCTCGGCCACCCAAACGGCCCAAACCGGACGGCCCAGCGCGTCCGTTTGGGTCAGCCGGTTGGAGATGCCCTTAGACTCCAAAGATGAGATGCAGTTCTAGCTGCATCATTGGTGGTGCTAGCGCTGTATTTTTTTTTAGCGCTGTATTGGTGGTACATGCTTGCTAGTTTTACAGTAAAGCTATTTTCGCTACGATCCAAGCAAGTACTCCGCTGACCCGCTCGCCAGTATTCAGCTAACTGTAGGCGTATCAGAACGTCTACATGATATGCTACAGTAAGAGCAAGTACAATAGAGTCCAATCAGCTGACTATAAGACATTAAATAATATATTTTAGATGAGTTGGAGGAGAGAGAAGAGGAGAGAGAAGGGAGGTGAGCTACTATGCAATAGCCATACTCTTGACGCGTCTTCTGCAAGACCTTGTGAGAGTGAAAGGTGGGCCCATATATTAGTAAAGTACTACATTCTTATAGCCAACTATTGTACATGTTAGCTATATGATGACTACAAATGATATGACATCTTGTTATAGCCAACAGTTGGCTATACTATTGGAATTGCTCTAACGACGGCCAGCTAGCGCTCCCGCTGCACGCAATGCAGAGTCTAAACTCCCGTCCCGTTACGCTTGGAATGGAGCAAGCAGAGAAGCGACAGCCGTCGGAATTGTGGCGTGTACCCACCGGGCGCGCGGGGCCATCGAGATCGGGCAGGTTTTAGGGGTTCCCGTGGTCGACACGACCCGTATCTATGTCCTCGTGCCCTGCGCCCACAAGTACGTGGGCATGCAGAGCAGAGTGAACCAGTCCATGTACGTAGGCCTCGGATGCTCTGACTCTCTGTCTTTACAGTTTGCACCCTGACTCGAACGCTATGCATGTGTTGGTTAAATACGTATGCCAGTCAGATTTCGTCGGGTTCGTCCATGCACGCAGCACGCGTGCCTGTGATTCTGTGATCGAAAAGACCACGCCCATCGATGGCAGCGAGCGTTCTTCAGTATCTAAATCATTGTGACACTGATTTGGCCTGATTCGCTCGTTCGCACCTTTTGAAGCGTTAACAATTCGCTCGCTCACTCCTCGAACTGCAGCTGTTGGGACAGAGCATGCTCTAACGGTGCCAACCCCCTCTTTTTTTGTTGAGATGTAACGGCAACAATCCAAAATAGAATCAAGGCATGAATGGATCGATCAGGGGCTCTGGCTGAGGTCTGAGGACATCAAGGAGCTCACACAGACTTGATGATGCATGTTTGATCCGGACATGGAAATCGAGGAAAGAGGTTTGAAAAGGCCGCTTCATCTAGGTGTGCTCAACGTACAATCGAGTACAATCAGGAGTACATTGCATTGGTTAACTGGTATATGTGGACATGTGACCTCCTATGAGGAGTACCATCGAGTACATGTGACCTCCTATAGGTCAACACATGACAGTGGTATCGTGTATACGAGTACATGTGAGAGTGAGACAGCACGACAACTGATGATAAGTAAACAGCAGTAGCGCAAGATACGTCTACTGTGGACTGCATGGTGCAAGTACGCAGCAGGATGGCAATGCTGCTGGGGCCTAACTCATACTTGCAGTGTTGTCGATCCCAGACAAACTGTTGTTCAATCCACACTAAACCTGAGGGGTCAATCGGGGATATACTCCCTCGGTCCCATGAAATATGTGTAAGGTCCAAAAATTAAATATATCCTGATACTTTCAAATCTAGACAAATCTCAAACATGTTTAATAGGACGGAAGGAGTAGCTATTTGAAGGATAGACTAGAGTTCGACAAGGCCGGCGCTAGGGTCCGGCCTTCAAGCTCACTGGTGCGTACATGCGGAAAAGGAAGAGCGTCGGACACCAAATACGTCCATGAATTTCTGCAGCACCAGATACGTGTGTATGGGCATCTCCAGATACTCAACATAAACGTACAAATTGTCCGTTGCGGTTCGCACGGATAGAAAATAGGTAAATTATAGTGTAGCGGTTCGACTTGTAGTGACCGGATTGTCCGCACTGATGCATTCGCGGTCCAAACTTGGGGAGGCAATGCATCGCCACGAACGCGCCGTGGACGCAGCGCCTATCTGCACCCTACCGCCTTGGGCCCACCTGGCCGCCGCTCAGCGGACTACCCACTTCTGATTCTGCATCGTATCGACGTATGGCTCGCTTTTAATTCTGCCTCGCGTCGTGGCCTATGCTGCTTCAGTGGCCGCAAAACGTCTGGCTAGTCGACGCCTCATCTTTTGTGCCACAATTAATAGTGCATGGTAAGTCCTTCTATAGCAAGCAACATCATCAGGGTCATCTCGTTATATCTTATACCGCAATACAGTGCATACCGAGTATGCATCCAATTCTCGTACTCACCGTAGTAGAGGATGCAGTCTTTAATGCATGCATCTATCTTTTGCACATCTAATCCTAGAGGCAGACAACCTTCTTCGCTTCGTACGTACGGGCGTGCAATTCATTGCCCATTGGAAGCTGATTCTTCATTCCTTTCAGCAAATTTTCAAATCCGTGGTCAGTAACACCATTTTCTGTCTTCCACTGCAACAATTCCAATGTGCTACCTATATTTTTCTTGGCCATCTTCGCAATTTCTTTGTGATCCTCTAACATCTGCTTGAACTTCAACCTCTCATTTTCAGTTTCATAGTCTCTCTTTGCATCAGCAATGGCTCGATCAAGATCAAGATCATCAGCGGGCTCATCTAATGCCCCTTGATTTTCTGCTTCCCCCGTTGCAGTAAAACCGGAACATAGGATAGTTGTCATCATCCTCTTTTTCACTGTCTTCCATCATAACCACTCTTTCTCCGTACTTGGTCCAACAATTGTAGCTGGGCATGAAACCGAACCGAATCAGGTGGGTACAAAGGATTTTCGAGGAAGAATAATTCTTCTTATTCTGACAGTCAACACATGGACAACACATATATAAAACCATCCGGCCGTTTGTTTTCCTGAACCACACGGATAAAAAATTTCAAGCCCGCTGTGAACTCGTTATGGCGTCGGTCAATGTGGATCCATTGCCGGTCCATCAACATTATATCAAATTAAGTTAACAAGAAACCGTTACAGAAAATCATGAATAGTGAAGCGATGTACATCGACACATGTATTTTATCAATGATGGATGAAAGGATAAAGTTGTTAACCTCGATCGACAAGAAAAAAAAAGAGAAAAGAAAGCTTAAGTGTGGATCGAGCAATTCATATCCGGCGGAGAGGGTATCGGAGAGGCCCGGGCGGCGGCGAGAGCCTTTTAAAGTACTGTTCACGCGTGGGAGCTAGGAGGGGGACTTGCGACAACGATGCGATGGCTGGTCAATCATCTCTTTGAAAACAACGTAGGTGCCTTCTCTTGTTCGTTGCGGCGTGCCTGCCGGGTGGCGAGGCCGAGCGGCACGGGATGCTAGCTGGTGACTCACCGACTGACCGGTGTCGAATGGCGTGGTGTGCTGCGGTATGACCTCATGAATAATTGACGCCAGATCTTCCTGCTTCTCGTTGCGAGCTGAGACGTCCGTCATGGCCCCGAGCTAGGCAGGTACAAGTAGCTGGTGCGGGGAGTATCGGCCGGTACCTCATCGTCGTCTTTGCCGTGTCATCTGCTTTGGACTTTCCAGTTTGTAGTTCTAGGTTGTGTACTGGGTAACTGGGTTGGTACTCGTCCCAAGGAATCACGCACACGCTACGCGGTGATCCAGCTTTCATGGCGCAAGTGGCAGGAACACAGATGATAATTCCATTTAACGATGCTCGTGCGTCGACCATCAGGCCACCCTGCATGTCGGTTTTCCAGGCCGGGTGCTGGGCGTCGGTGATCGGTGATGTGGTTGAGCATTGCTGCCCTGGCTTTCACTCGTAATTCCTCCGCGCTCCGTCGGAACGTACGGCCAGGCAAGGCCGATGCGCGCATCGTACCGTACGCCATGCTGTCACTTCGGCCATTTAACTGCCACGGACAGATGGGACAGGTTGCAGGTGGCCGTCGACCTGGTGGTCGCAGCCGGACGGATCCCAAGCGTGCCATCGTCTGCGCGCGTGCGTTTCATTCGGGCTTGTTGTATTTACTCCATTCCATGAAACATGTTAAAAAATATTTAAATTTAGAACTATATGTATATTAAATACTGTATTGATACATCTAAATCTAGATAAATTTAAGATATGTTTAGGGAGTACTCACTATATTAGAGATTATAAAGCTTGTGGGCTGGTTCGCTAAAATCTAAACCCATAACTTTTCATAAATTCAATTCGGCTCCTGGGTGCATATACTTCCTCTACCAAAAAATCATATTTCTAAGTATCAAAAGATTTGATGAAAAAGTCTACATGTACATCTCTATATTATATGTGCATTCGTCAATTTTCAAGAAAAACCAATAGTTTTTGTGATCTGTGTAAAAAAGGAAAAAAAAATATCTTGTGAAAACCATTATTTTTAGCATTGAATTTTATATTTTTTACACATGTCACATGAAAAGTTGATTTTTCATGAAACAACTTTGTGATAGTGTAGCATGTGAAGATGTAAGCTCAAATTTTTTTTTTATATAAATATATGTAAGATGCATTTCAAAAAAGAGGGAGCATATGCTCCCATGTTTCAAATCACCATTTCCATAAATTTCCCTCATCAATTGTTATGTAGGAATTGCTAGCCTGAGAACTAAGTTAGTGGTCACTAGACTACTTAAATGTCAGATTTGCATCATGATTTGTCCACTGAAGTTGCAAGTTGAGTTGCAAATGAACTTTTTCAGTTGCAAGTGGGGTTGCAACAACAGGAGCAGCACCCTAAAAATGCTGGCGCCGGTGTGAAAGTGGAGATTTCGACGTGGAAAGTGGTCGTCCATGCCGGCCACCGGTGCCCTGTTGCAAGTCTCCAACTCGTTGCACAATTGTAGGAGTGTTTGCACCAACAACACCAAGAGCGAGCGTTACAGAAGGCGCGGCTTGGCCAATGATCGGCACATCGATAGGCACCAATTGGATCAATAGTAGATGCACCAACAACACCAGGAGCCGTGGAGAAGCCTTGGCCACACCCACGGGAACGCACTGAGCAACGACATGGTGACCGAGAAGACAACTCGTCAATTCCCTAATGGTAATGTGGAGCCGATGGGGGAGGCAAGGGTATTGATGGCGGAGAGGTCAACACGGAGGATGCACGCACCGGTGAGGACGCCAGCCGACCAGGGGCATGAGATAGCTCGTTCGGCCCATGGCGATGCCGCCAAACCAAGAGTGGAGGTGGCAAGTCAAAAGGCGGAGGGCCTCGCCGACTGATACAACGGTATCCCTGGTCGTACTGAAACCTACAAATAAGAAGATACACTCATGCATGACAAAGCTACGCAGAAGCTGAGGAAGAAGTAGAAGGAATGAATGGATTAGAACCCGGCAAAGGCACAAGAGAAGCAATCAGCACAATGAAGAAGAAGGAGAAACTGAGGAAAAAGACACCAGGCTCTCCGAGGATGAGTCGCAAGCGAGGCAACGATCCAAAAACCAAGGAAGACACGAGATCGTGGAGTAAGGAGATAAAAGTCAGGAGAGCCCAAAATCACCCACGATCAGCGAAGACCGGCAGCACCGGAGATTGGAGGTTAAGGACAAGAAAGGGGAAAAGGCAACCGTCCTCGAAAAAAAGGGCGGACGGCTCACTCTCGGCAACCACGAATTGCACGAAAGGAGAGAAAAGGATGGAAAAGGAACCAACCTCCCGCGTATGCAGGAAATGATTGCGTAGCTATAGTAAAAAGGGAGGACGTGGCAATACGCGGTTAGGCAAAACCATCGAGAGAACTGTTCCTAGATCGCTCTCTTTCCAGCAAAGTGGCACAGCTTTGATATAGTGCAACTAGAAAATAACTCCAAACTGTTAGATTTGGTTCGTGATCCATTATAACTGGTTGCAACATGGACTGCAACTCACATTCGATGGTGTCATTCTACTAAGAATTAAATCACACCCTAGAACACGATGGAGTTGAATCTATTTATTCTTTTTGTTCCCGTAGTTTTTAATGTCAAAAAATAAAGGCATGTCTCTAACTATTTCCATTCAGATAGTCAAATTGAAATAGCCGTGTTGACTAGCAAAGAACCTTAATCATAGATATCACGGGCAATCATTCGAACTCGCTAAATTTAATCGGTTATCATTGTTCTTGAACGGCAAGATGGCAATTCCTTGGTAGGTGAATGAACCGCTGTCGGTCTGAAAAACAAAGGAGAGATAAGCCTACAATTAACGGGAAAGCTGGCTCTCTCGTCCTATACGCGTAACCGATGGCTCAAACATCACAAAAACCCAACCCTTTGGAGATTGCCACTCGCCAACTAAATGCCTCGCATCGAATCAGTCCGATCAGCTGATGGACCTGTTCCAACTGACCAAAGCTTGTCTTAAAGACTTGATTAACCAGAAAAAAATGAACGAATTAGGAAGTAGACAAAGTAGATTGGATTGCACAGCTCCTAATGAGGGCCGGCGTGTTCATATATATAGGCTAATAGCCTTGAGTTACAAGATATACATGACGGTAGGTGAGATCTATCTTGGTATACAAGAAACCTAACCGACCTAGTACAAATACGTACAATACAGATATACACATTCTATCACCCTCCCTCAATCTCAACCGGCTGAACAAGGTTGAGATTGCGCTTACAATGCTCATACAAGGGTAATGGTAATGGTTTAGTAAAAATATCTGCAATCTGATCCTTGGAGGAAATAAACCGAATCTGGAGTTGCTTCCGAGAGACTCGCTCACGAACAAAATGAAAGTCCACCTCAATGTGTTTTGTCCGTGCATGGAATACTGGATTAGAGGACAGATATGTGGCACCAAGGTTATCACACCACAACACAGGAGAACATGGCTGCGGAATGCGTAGTTCCCGAAGCAACGACTGAACCCAAATAAGCTCGGCAGTAGCATTACCAAGAGCTTTGTACTCAGACTCCGTACTAGAACGAGAAACAGTAGCCTGCTTCCGAGCACTCCAGGCGATCAAATTACCTCCATAGAATATAGCATATCCCCCGGTTGATCGCCGATCATCTGCACTGCCAGCCCAATCAGCATCGGAAAAAGCAGAAAGCAGAGTCGAGGAAGAGGACCGGAACCGAAGACCACCATCAAGAGTGTGTCGCACATAGCGAAGGATCCGTTTGACAGCGGACCAGTGGGAACTGCGGGGCTCATGTAGATATTGACAGACTTTGTTGACAACAAAGGACAAGTCAGGTCGAGTGATGGTGAGATACTGAAGCCCTCCAACAATACTGCGGTACTTCGTAGCCTCTTCAGCCGAGAGAACATCACCATCAAAAGCCGATAGACGATCAGACGCAGCCATAGGTGTATGGGCAGGACTACACTTGAGCATACCAGCACGAGCAAGCAAATCAAGAGAGTACTTGCGCTGTCGAAGAAGGAGAGAACCAGGGGTGCGACTATCAACTTCGATGCCCAAGAAGTAGTGAAGAGTGCCAAGGTCCTTAACAGAGAACTCGGAGCGTAGCTGAGTAATCAACCGTGGAATGGCTGAAGCAGTAGAGCTGACGACAATGATATCGTCGACATAAACAAGCAAATAGACTGTCAGCTGCGGTCGATGAAGAATGAACAACGAGGAGTCAGCAGCAGATGGTGCAAATCCAAGTAACCCAAGAACAGAACTAAGACGTGCATGCCAAGCACGAGGCGCCTGTTTGAGGCCATAGAGAGATTTGATCAACCGACAATGATGATGGGGCTTGTCAGGATCAGTGAACCCAGGAGGCTGCTTCATAAAGACCTTTTCTTCAAGATAGCCATGAAGAAATGCATTCTGGATGTCCAATTGCCGAAGATGCCAACCACGAGTAAGAGCAAGAGACAGCAACAGCCGAATAGTAGCCGGTTTAACAACCGGACTAAAAGTCTCATCATAATCCTGTCCAAAACGCTGCTTAAAGCCCTTAGCCACAAGTCGAGCCTTGTATCGCTCAATGGAACCATCCGCATGCAACTTAACCTTGAACACCCACCGAGAATCAATAAGGTTGATACCAGGCTCAGGAGGGACAAGCTGCCAGGTACCATTACGGAGGAGAGCAGAATATTCTTCCTCCATAGCAGTTCGCCAATGAGGAATCTGCAGAGCCGTACGAAAATCTCGAGGAACAGCCGTAGCATCAGCAGACAAGCAGATTGCAGTCCACGCAACAGTACCATCAGACCGCTGTTTGGGCTGCACAATTCCGTGACTGAGTCGAGTTACTGGGCCAGCCCGCGGTGGCGCAGGCAGAGGGAGCCCAGAGGTAGAGTCTGATGCGGTAGAAGGCTCAGGTGGCGATGGAGAGAGCTGGGCCGCGGCAGCAGGCGACGACGAGCCGTGGGCCGGCCCAGCGAGTGGCGACGCGGAGGCACGCTCAGGCGAGGGCGAGGGCGTCGCAGCCTCATGTCGAGCCGCGGGTGAGCCAGGCTCGGGGAGGTCCCCAGGCGTCACAGGGCCCGAGGCTGCATGATCCATGCACGCAGCAGGGGGCACCGACGTGGTGCGATCGACGTAATCAGGCGTCTCCGGAGTAAGGAGCTCAAGGCGAGCTGCTCGACCAATTCCTGCACCATGATTAGCATGCAAAGGAGGTGCATAGGCAATATCCATAAATTGGTCTGCAGAAAATAAGGATGCTTCTGTGGGTGGTGAAGACGATGATGATGGCATATTAGCAAAGGGAAAACATGTCTCGTCAAAAACGACATCTCTAGAGATATACACTCTATTGGAGGGAACATGGAGACACTTATAACCTTTATGCAAAGAGCTATAGCCTAAGAACACGCATTTTTTAGATCGGAACTCAAGCTTATGATTGTTGTATGGACGAAGATGAGGCCAACAAGCACAACCAAACACCTTAAAAAAGGTATAGTCCGGTGTCTCATGAAGAAGGCGCTCTAGAGGTGTAGTCATGTTTATAGTACGACTAGGAAGCCTGTTAATAAGAAAACAAGCAGTGGAGAAGGCATCACTCCAAAAATGTAAAGGAAGAGATGCATGAGCAAGCAAGGTGAGACCAGTTTCAACAATGTGTCGATGTTTGCGTTCAGCAGTGCCATTCTGTTGATGTGTATGAGGGCATGAAACACGATGTGAGATGCCTAGGTTCTGAAAGAAAGGATGGAGTTTTTCATACTCACCTCCCCAATCAGTTTGAACATGAATAATCTTGCGATCAAGAAGACGTTCAACATGTTTTTGAAACTGAAGAAACACATCAAACACCTCAGACTTATTTTTAAGAAGGTAAAGCCAAGTAAATCGACTATAAGCATCAATAAAGCTCACATAGAATTTATGACCACTAATAGAGGTTTTAGCAGGACCCCAAACATCTGAATGAATAAGCTCTAAAGGAGCTTTTATTACATGAGTGGATAAAGAAAATGGTAACTGATGACTTTTGCCTTGTTGACAGGCATCACACACTGATTTATTGGAACTAGACTCTAATGGCAACTCATGCTTATGGAGGATATGCTGAACGACTTGTAATGCAGGATGGCCTAGACGACAATGCCACTTGTCCTTGGACCCCCGGATGGCGCTGAGAGCTTGCTTGATGATAGGAACATGGATGGAGTAGAGACCACCACGGCACCGACCTCTAAGAAGAATTTCCCGCGTGACTCGGTCCTTTACAAAAAGATCATATGGGTGAAGTTCCACGAAAACAGGATTATCAAGGGTAAGTTTACTCATTGAAAGTAAGTTACGAGTGACTTGTGGAACATGAAGCACATGATTTAAATGTAATGGCCTAGATGCGGAAGTAGGAATCAATGCATGACCAATATTATGGATATTCATACCTATGCCATTGGCGGCATGAACTTGGTCGTGGCCTTGATAGGATTCCTTGGTGGTGAGCTTCTCGAGCTCGGCGGTGAGATGATGTGTCGCACCCGAGTCAGCATACCAGGCGGGGTCCACGTGATATGACGTGGTTTCACCGTGTCCACCTTGAGAGGCCGCCATGGCCATGGCGAGCTGCTTCTCCGTGCCCGCGCCATCATTGTTGACGCCAAGGAAGTCGCGCATGAAGCGCTTGTAGCAGCGGGATGCAGTGTGACCCGGCGTGCCGCACAGTTGGCACATGAGGCGACCTCCACCGTTGTTGCCACTGTTGCCGTTCCCGGGCGGGCCACCGCGGCCGCCACCGTTGCCACGACCACCGCCGTTGCCGCGCCCACCACCACCAGCGTTGCCTCCAGTTGAGAAGGGAGGCGCAGACCAAGCTGGAGTCGGAGCAAAGGGCGAGGGAGCAGAAGGGCGGAACCCGCCGCGACCCCCACGGCCAAAGGCAGTAGCGTGGGCGGAGTAGTTGTTGGCGATGGTCTCCGCCCGACGAGCGGCATTGCGATGCTCAGTGGACTCAAGCTGAGCGTAGAGATCCCTGAGGGTGATCGGCGTCGTCCTGGCGTTGACGACCTCGTACAGCGCGTCGTAGTCGCTGTCGAGCCCGGAGAGGATGTAGGAGACGAGCTCCTCGTTCCGAAGAGGCTGCCCGATGGAGGCAAGCGTGTCGGCGAGGGTCTTCATGCGATGGAAGTAGGTGCTCATGGGCATGTCCTTCTTCTTGAGATCTTGCATGCGAGTGCGGATCCCATTGGCGCGAGCGATCGATGTGGACGCGAAGGCGCCGGCGAGCGTGTCCCATGCCTCATGAGCGGTGGCAGCAAACAAAACCATGCCGACCACCCCCTCTGTCATGGATGACACAAAGGCGGAGAGGATGGCTTGATCTTGCTTAGCCCACCTCTGGGCGTCGGGGTTGAGCTGCTGCACGGGCTTGCCGGAGACGTCCACCGTGATCGTGTCGGCGGGGCAGGGCTCAGATCCGTCGACGTAGCCCATGAGCCCAAAGCTTCGGAGGAGAGGAGCAACCTGCGCATGCCAATACAGATAATTCTCACCGGTAAGCTTGATGGTGATGGAGGCCGCGAGGTCGCGTGGGGAGATGATGGCGCCACCAGCTGATGAGGAGGCAAGTCCCGCCATGAGAGATGGCGAGCCAGAGAGGCCAGCCATGATCGACTGTGCTGAAGATCCGTCGGTTCCCGCGGACGAGGCGCTAATGATCGCACTCGAGGTGTCAGCGGGGGAGGAGGCCGGGGAGGTCATGCCGGCGATGAGGAGGATGCGGAAGCGATTTGCCTAGGATTGTAGCTCTGATACCATGAACGAATTAGGAAGTAGACAAAGTAGATTGGATTGCACAGCTCCTAATGAGGGCCGGCGTGTTCATATATATAGGCTAATAGCCTTGAGTTACAAGATATACATGACGGTAGGTGAGATCTATCTTGATATACAAGAAACCTAACCGACCTAGTACAAATACGTACAATACAGATATACACATTCTATCAAAAAAAAGTCTGACCGTTCAAATGTCCGGCAGCGCCCGTATATTCCAACCGGGTGCACACCGGAGTACATTGTCTGTGCACTGGATGCTTAAGATGATCCCTGACCCCTGATCCGAATGATCAGTGGTCCTAAATCGGGCGTTTAATATCAGGAACGCGCCAACTGAAGTACAGTATTAATTGGCTTTGGCTTGGCACATTTGCACGGTCCGACGGTGACACTGATGTGCAGTTGTTGAGCGACCATCTCTTTTCAATCAAACGATTAGGAAATCTGTACGATTTTCAGTACGCTGTGTTTTAACCCAGGGCTCCATCGCCGTCTGCGGTCTATCCTCTCTCTCCATGGAACGAACTTGGCAGCTGCGCGAACTTGGATTAGAGGGTCATTGAGCTGCACGATCGTGCTGATGGAACAGCGTCTCACGGGCAGGGCACGCTGAACCTGATGCCTGCAATGTTTGCTGCGTGAGCCAAGATTAACTGCATACGGAGAGGCACTGAGGTTTGTTGATGATTGACACGACAGCGACACTCACCTACAAAATCAATGGCACCGTGATTGCACCATGATTGCCTTGTTGCCGGTTACTAGCTCCCTGGAACGAACCATGGAGAGGTCCTTCCTAGCTTAACACGGTCTTAGATGAGCTTTAGGAAATTCAAATCTTTGAATATAATTTGGATTGGGAGGAGTATAGGTAGAAATGCATGAAGAAACAAGGTTAAAATCGAAGTCTTTATTTGGAGTAACATTTTTCTGTTTCTCACGATGTAGATCACATTGGAACAATACTACTGTGTACCAAATGCCAAAAAAGGGAATGATAGTTTTCAGCATCCCTCCATCCGTAAATAGATGTCTTAGAGTTATCTAAATTTAGATGTATCTATACACTAAATAGTGTCTACATACATTTAATTTTTGATAAATCTAAGACATCTATTTATGAACAGAGGTAGTACTATATATAACAGTATACTAGATGCTTAATGCATGCATGGGCATGCATGCATATGTTGATTTCTTGCTTCCAGTTGTAAGTATGCTTCCATCGTGTATATAGGTATTGCCAACGACCCGCGTGAACAGTCCATGTAATGCAAGTACTCACTCCGTTTATAATTAGATAGCATTCTGGGTTTAGCTAAATTTAATTTTTGTAAAGTTTAACTAAATATTGAAGAAAAAGTTATCAACAACTATAATGTAAAATCTATATTATTAGAATCGGCATAAACCATATTTTCATATTATAAGCCATCGGTGTTATGGTTGTTGATTTTTTGTCAAATCAATTGAAGTTTGACTTTGACTAAACTCAGAACGCGAACTAAATACTGAAAGTGGACTGAGTAGTACTGCCGCTCAATACAGCTGGTGTATGCATCTAACAAATCAATCCAATGGCAATTTGATACTTGGAGAGCTAACTTCGAAGTTCGAACCCTATATAATTTCTGAAGTCAGCGTTGGATAGATGTTTTTTCATCGAACAGGACATTGTAGTACTTGCATTGTGTGCTTCCTTACGCATATGCCCAAGATGGCGTGCAAAGGACAAGGCGACAACTCGTTGTAGCATGCTATATGGAGGCAAGTAGGAGGATAACAAAGTGCTTAAAGAATTAAGGGTAGATCGACCAGCGATGCATAATATTAAGACCCTATTCTAACAGTTTATAGAATTCAAACCCTATGTGAGTTCCGAAGTCAACGTTGGATAGATGCTTTTTGGTCGAACGGGGCGTTGGAGTACTTGCATTGCGTGCTTCCTTACGGCACATGCCGAAGAAGGTGTGCAAAGGACAAGGCGGCAGTTCGTTGTAGCATGCTAGATGGAGGCAAGTAGGCGGGGTGACAAAGTGCTTAAGAAATTAAGGGTAGACCAGCGATGCATAATATTAAGACCCTATTCTAACAGTTTATAGAATTCAATAATAGTAGTACTAGCAGTATTTTGCTTATATTATGTTGCACGTTGTGCCTGCCGCTGCAGTATTCAGACTACTCCAAAGATGAGACGCAATCCTAGCTGCATCATTGGTGGTGCTATAGGGCTGTATTGGCGGCACGTACACGCTGTAGGCTCTCTCTACAGTGAAGCTATTTTTGCTGCGATCGCTCCAAACAAATACATTGACCCGGTCGCCAGCACGCAGCCTACTGTAGATGTATCAGGATTCAGAATGTCTACTGGCTACAGTTAGGGCATCTCCAACCGGGCGACCCATCCCGCGCCCGCGCGTCCGGATGGGTCGAAACGGACAAAACCGCGGCCCAGCGCGCGGACCCATCCCTAAAACGGATGGCCGCGGCGTCCGGGACGACCCAAACCCGGCCCAAATCTTGGACGAGTTTGCGTGGCCGCGGACGCGAAAGGCTGGTCGCTCGCGTCCTCCGCTTGTCCGCCCACGGCCCGCCTGTCTGCCTCCCAAAACAGAAAACACTCCACTGTACTCCCAAAACCTAGAGATGGCCGACGAAGCGACTGCCGCCGCCACCGCCACCGCCACCACCGCCACCATCGGAGAGGAGGCACCCGCGGCCGTTGCCGCTCCTGCCGTGGAGTCGGCTCCTGAACTGGCGGTGGCCGAGCTCCCCCCCGGGCCGCCGACGAAGAAGGCGAAGGCCGACCTCACCCCGGAGCGAGAGGAAGCTCGAGAGCGGGGAAGAGGGCCGGCCGGCGCAGGGCGCTGGACCAACGGAAGAGGAAGCCGCTGCGAGGCTGGAGCGGCGGCGGGCGGCGGAGCGGCTTCTCCAACTCCGAGACGGAGGCGAAGAGCACTCTCCTTCAAGAACAGCGAGGCCATGCTATTTTACGGCCACCCGGCGCTCGGCCAGCACATGATCATCCCCGGCACCGGCGCGGCCTCGGTGGGGAGCTCGGCCTCCTCCGTGACCCGGCCCCTTCCTCCAAGGTCAAGCTGCCCCACCGGCTGCCCTATTTGGGCACGAAATGGGGGCGCATGGGCGGCGGGCGTACCGGTCACGAGATGGGTCACCGGAGGTGGCGAGTCCATGACGGGGCCGTCACCTTCGTCCATTGACCTGAACCGTGCGCCGGCGAACTCCAAAGGCCCGAAGAACCTGGGAGCAGCTGCGACGTCCGGTGCACGCAACCTGTTCGACGATATGTCGGCCGCGCGCGCAGTCACCGTCCGCCGTGCGAGGCCCCTCCGTCTTTCGCGCGAGACAATGCCGACGACCCTGCCATATCCTTCGACACAGCAGGCTCCCCGGCCACCTCCCATTGACACACGGGAGGGCACAAGCTGCCTGTCCGGCAGCATAAACATTGAGGAGGAGCCGTTGTTCGGTGAGGGCCTCACACAAGCCGCAGCTGCACAAGCTCGAGGTCGCCGGGTAAGCAAACGAACCGCCAACTACACGGAGAAGGAGGACAAGGTGCTCGTCGATGGATGGTTGACCATCCGGCAAGATGCGTTGACGGGTGCCGAAGCGGAAGGGGTCCGCGTTGCAGCGCCGGATCTATGAATACTTCCATGAACATCGCAAATATGGACAGGAGCCATTTGAGAGCGACCGCAGCGAAATATCGCTCCAAAAGAGGTGGGGAGCAATTCAAACGGAATGCAACAAGTTCCACGCGGCGTATGAGCACGCGAGGCGGCTCCCCGTTAGTGGCATGGGTGTGAAGGACTTGGTATGATTCATAACCTCAACTTATTCATCCGATGTTTGCACATATGTTTATCGTTGTTGTCTCGCTTTGCTCTAGGTGTGGCGAGCTTTGGAAATCTACAAAGCCAACAATGGAGAGAAGACCTTTGCCTTCCCTCATTGTTGGAAGGAACTCCCACGGCACCCCCAAGTTCCGGGAGGGGTACGAGGGCTACATGGCGACCTTGAGCGGCAACAATCCCGCCAAAGATGCCACGGTCATTGACCTTGATGGTGGGCAGCCTTGCGGCAGCTCCGCTTCTCGTGCAAGTCGTCCACGCGGCCACAAGGCAACCAAAGCCGACATGAAGCGTGATGCGTCGTCCATGCTATTGTATGGCACTTTGAAGGAGATGCATGCGGACAGAGAGGTGTCCACGGACAAGAGGGATGAGAGGAGGCGCCGGGAGAAAGAAGAGGATAGGAAGAAATTCTTTGATGTCCAGCAGAAGAAGCTTGAGATTGAAGAGGTCAAGGCCAAGACCAAAGCTAAAGAACTTGAGCTCAAAGAGAGAGAACTTGAGCTCATAGCAATGGCAAGGGCCAAAGAGGTGGAGCTGAAGGCGAAGGAAGTTGAGCTCAAACGCCAAGCCGAGGACAACCTCATCATGAACGCCGACTTGACCAACATGAGCGAGGCAAAGAGAGCTTGGTTCGAGAAGAGACGAAGGAGATCTTCGAGCGCCCAAATTGAGTTAGACAATCTCAATTGTAATTTTTATATTTTTCTCAAACTATGGCACATTTTATTTGATTTATCATGGTACATTTGATAATATTTTATGGTATTTGATAATATGTTATGTTTATTATATATTATTCTATGTTTACGAGATATTATTATATATCAAAGCTGAATACTGTGGCCGGAGGACCTATTTTCCAAAGAAATAGGCCAAATGGCCAAATGGCCAAATGGGTGGCCGCTGCGTTGGGCGCAGCACGCGACCCAAACGGACGCGCGGACGCGGGGCTCCGTCCGCGCGTCCGCTCGGGCACGCAAACAGCCCAAAACGAACGGCCCAGCGCGTCCGTTTGGGTCGCCCGGTTGGAGATGCCCTTACGACGTATGCACGCAACGCAGAGCCCGATGATGCCTGATTGAACTCCTTGTCCCGTTACGCTTGGAATCAATCGTGCGAGCAGAGAAGCGACAGCCGTCGGAATTGGCGTGTACCAACGACCGGGACGGCAGGTAGGTTCTGGGTTCCCTCCCGTGGTCGAGACGACCCGTATCGGCCATGTCCTCGCGCCCTGCCCTGAGGAGTACTCTATGCAGGCCTCTCGGTTTAGGGCATCTCCATTTGCATCGTCTTTGCGGACGCAAAAATGGCCGGTTTTGTCCGCGCATCCGTTTGCATCGCGCTGCGGACACAAAAATGACCGTTTTTGTCCGCGCGTCCGTTTGCGTCTGGGATCTGCTCCAGCGGGGCGACGTATTTTTTTTCCTTTTTTGACATAGTGTTCATTTAAACATAGTTTCAAATATAACATTTTGAAACATGATTTTACACAAACTAACACATAGTTTGGAACATGGTTTACACAAACTAACACATAGTTTGAACCATGGTGGACACAAATAAAACATTGCAAAATTAGGAAACCAGTTGTGTTGATTTCCATATGTTCGCTCCCAAGAAAGAACATTCGAGGGCACACCCAATCACCCAAACTGGAAAATCCAGGGAGGAGATGGTGCCCTTGTTGGTTCTACCGATGAGGCGAACATCCAGAAACCTCGACTACTGGCTTCGTCTGGGCCGTAGCCAGATTCGCTGCAAAGAAAGAACACTCGACGTTCTAACTATCGGTGTCGGAGCCGGAGTCGTCGGTGTGGTAGTGCCTGCGGCAGGCTGTGTCGTCGAACACCTTGACGATCATCTCGCCGTCCCCCTCATAGAGGAAGGTGAGCTGGCAGCCGGGCTCGAGGTCGAGGTCACGGGCGAACTTGTCCCACTCCGTGTGCAGGTACATCTTGCTCTGCCCGTCGAACAGGACCTCCACGGTCCAGCGGCAGAAGTTGCAGCTGGCCTCCCGTGGCTGCAAGTGCGCCGGCTCGACGCCGTCGACGAACTCGGCGAACTTGTCCGGTAGCCGCTTGATGGCGAGTGGGTCGTCGTCGATGCGAAGGAGGAACTCGAAGCGGCGCTCCTCCTGCGAGGACGAGGAGGGCGCAGGCGACGGCGAGCGTGGGGCCGTAGCTGCTCCACCACGGCGGCCCCTGCCCCGGCCATGGGGGCGCCCAGGGCTGCGGCCTCGACCGCCTCGCCGGCCACCAGGACCGGCCATGGACTTCCTCGCGGGCTTGGCTGCGTCGCAGGAAAACCTAGGCGGCGCTGCGGTCGAGCTTTCTGGCGGCTAGGGTTTCTTTGGAGGAGTGGATGAGGAAGAAGAACACGCCCCCATTATATAGGCCAGCGGCATGCGGTGGCCGCAGGACGCGTGGCGTCGCCATTAACGTGGTTGGCGGAGGTGGGCGGCCGCTCGGCAGCCGAGGCATCGTCGCCATTAACGTGGCGCAGATTGCCGAAGCGACGCAGCTTTGCAGTCGCTGGCGCGTTTGAGAAGACGCATCGACGCAGGATCGCTGCCAGGCGGGCCAGCCGAAACGTCCGCCAGACACGAGCGGACGTTTCCGGACGTCCGCAGAGACGCATCCGAGGCGCATATTTGGACCAGGTTTGCGTCTCCGCGGACGGCCCAGACACTTTGCGTCGCCCCGCTGGAACAGGCCCCAGACGCATTTCCGGTCACGCGGACGAAAACGGTCGTCCGTTTGCGTCGCGCCGCAGGAGATGCCCTTACGTGGGCACAACAGAGTGAGCCATCCACGTACGTACGCCTCGGATCCTCTGACTCTCTGCCTTTACAGTTTGCATCCTGACTCAGGACCGGAAGGCATATACAGTTTTAGTCCCACAACTTATATTAAAGGAGTATTTTATTCCCATAACTTGCAAAAGGTGCATCCAAGGTACCACAACTTGCTTAGCACGGACAATTAGGTTCAATTAGTTCGAACTACTCCATATCAGCTAATACGTGGATGAAATTTTAACACTTTAGTCCAGGTCCAGGAAAGAAGAAGAAAAATCTCTTTTAGGTTCTTAACTACCGTTACCTTCTCGTCAAAAACTATCTGCACAGATCGACATTAGTTCATTGATGTCTACGGGAGCTTCTATTCTTGTAGACAGTGTTGGGCCTCCAAGAGCAGAGGTTTGTAGAACAGCAGCAAGTTTCCCTTAAGTGGATCACCCAAGGTTTATCGAACTCAGGGAGGAAGAGGTCAAAGATATCCCTCTCATGCAACCACTGCAACCATAAAGCAAGAAGTCTCTTGTGTCCCCAACACACCTAATAGGTGCACTAGTTCAGCGAAGAGATAGTGAAATACAGGTGGTATGAATAAGTATGAGCAGTAGTAACGCAGACAGTAGCAACGCGATAAAACGATGAAACAAGCAGACGATAGCGATATTTAGGAACAAGGCCTAGGGACTACACTTTCACTAGTGGACACTCTCAACATTGATCACATAACAGAATAGATAAATGCATACTCTACACTCTCTTGTTGGATGATGAACACATTGCGTAGGATTACACGAACCCTCAATGCCGGAGTTAACAAGCTCCACAATTCAATGTTCATATTTAAATAACCTTAGAGTGCATGAAATACCAACACGACTAAACCAAGTACTAACACAGACATGCACACTTGTCACCTTCACACTATGTAGGAGGAATAGATCACATCAATACCATCATAGCAATAGTTAACTTCATAATCTACAAGAGATCATAATCATAGCCTACGCCAAGTACTAACACGGATGCACACACTGTCACCATTACACCGTGCGGGAGGAATAAAACTACTTTAATAACATCACTAGAGTAGCACATAGATAAATTGTGATACAAAACACATTGCAATCATAAAGAGATATAAATAAGCACTTCACTATGCCATTCATAACGAGTGAATAAGTATTACGTGAAATATAGCCTAAGAGACCCACACGGTGCACACACTTGTCACCTTTACACACGTGGGACAAGGAGTCTCCGGAGATCACATAAGTAAAATTCACTTGACTAGCATAACGACATCTAGATTACAAGCATCATCATATGAATCTCAATCATGTAGGGCAGCTCATGAGATTATTGTATTGAAGTACATAGGAGAGAGATGAACCACATAGCTACCGGTACAGCCCCGAACCTCGATGGAGAACTACTCCCTCCTCATGGGAGACAGCAGCGTTGATAAAGATGGCGGTGGTGTCGATGGAGGAGCCTTCCGGGGGCACTTCCCCGTCCCGGCGGCGTGCCGGAACAGAGACTCCTGTCCCCCAGATCTTGGCTTCGCGATGGCGGCGGCTCTGGAAGGTTTCTCGTGCCGTGGCTTTTCCGTATCGGGGTTTTCGCGACGGAGGCTTTAAATAGGCGGAAGGGCAGCCTCGGAGGGGCCTGGGGGCCCACACCATAGGGCGGCGCGGCCCCCTCTCGGCCGCGCCGGGTGTGGTGTGGGGCCCCCGGAGCTTCCCTGCGGCGGCTCTCGGGTGTTCGGAAGGCTCCGGGAAAAATAGGGACCCGGGTCTTGATTTCGTCCAATTCCGAGAATATTTCATTACTAGGATTTCTGGAACCAAAAACAGCAGAAAACAGGAACTGGCTCTTCGGCATCTTGTTAATAGGTTAGTTCCCAGAAAATGCACGAATATGACATAAAGTGTGCATAAAACATGTAGGTATCATCAATAATATGACATGGAACATAAGAAATTATCGATACGTCGGAGACGTATCAAGCATCCCCAAGCTTAGTTACGCTCGTCCCGAGCGGGTAAAACGATAACAAAGATAATTTCTGAAGTGACATGCCATCATAACCTTGATCATACTATTTGTAAACATATGTAGTGGATGCAGCGATCAAAACAATGGTAATGACATGAGTAAACAAGTGAATCATAAAGCAAAGACTTTTCATGAATAGTACTTCAAGACAAGCATCAATAAGTCTTGCATAAGAGTTAACTCATAAAGCAATAAATCAAAGTAAAGGTATTGAAGCAACACAAAGGAAGATTAAGTTTCAGCGGTTGCTTTCAACTTGTAACATGTATATCTCATGGATAATTGTCAACATAGAGTAATATAGCAAGTGCAATATGCAAGTATGTAGTAATCAATGCATAGTTCACACAAGTGTTTGCTTCTTGAGGTGGAGAGAGATAGGTGAACTGACTCAACATAAAAGTAAAAGAAAGGTCCTTCGCAGAGGAAAGCATCGATTGCTATATTTGTGCTAGAGCTTTTATTTTGAAAACATGAAACAATTTTGTCAACGGTAGTAATAAAGCATATGAGTTATGTAAATTATATCTTACAAGTTGCAAGTCTCATGCATAGTATACTAATAGTGCCCGCACCTTGTCCTAATTAGCTTGGACTACCGGATCTGTGCAATGCACATGTTTTAACCAAGTGTCACAATGGGGTACCTCCATGCCGCCTGTACAAAGGTCTAAGGAGAAAGCTCGCATTTTGGATTTCTCGCTTTTGATTATTCTCAACTTAGACATCCATACCGGGACAACATGGACAACAGATAATGGACTCCTCTTTAATGCATAAGCATGTGGCAACAATTATTATTCTCATATGAGATTGAGGATATATGTCCAAAACTGAAACTTCCACCATGATTCATGGCTTTAGTTAGCGGCCCAATGTTCTTCTCTAACAATATGCATGCTCCAACCATTAAGGTGGTAGATCTCTCTTACTTGAGACAAGACGGACATGCATAGCAACTCACATGATATTCAACAAAGAATAGTTGATGGCGTCCCCGAAGCATGGTTATCGCACAACAAGCAACTTAATAAGAGATAAAGTGCATAAGTACATATTCAATACCACAATAGTTTTTAAGCTATTTGTCCCATGAGCTATATATTGCAAAGGTGAATGATGGAATTTTAAAGGTAGCACTCAAGCAATTTACTTTGGAATGGCGGATAAATACCATGTAGTAGGTAGGTATGGTGGACACAAATGGCATAGTGGTTGGTTCAAGGATTTTGGATGCATGAGAAGTATTCCCTCTCGATACAAGGTTTAGGCTAGCAAGGTTATTTGAAACAAACACAAGGATGAACGGTGCAGCAAAACTCACATAAAAGACATATTGTAAACATTATAAGACTCTACACCGTCTTCCTTGTTGTTCAAAACTCAATACTAGATGTTATCTAGACTCTAGAGAAACCAAATATGCAAACCAAATTAGCAAGCTCTAAGTGTTTCTTCATTAATGGGTGCAAAGTATATGATGCAAGAGCTTAAACATGAGCACAACAATTGCCAAGTATCAAATTATTCAAGACATTCTACCAATTACTACATGTAGCATTTTCCAATTCCAACCATATAACAATTTAACGAAGAAGAAACTTCGCCATGAATACTATGAGTAGAGCCTAAGGACATACTTGTCCATATGCTACAGCGGAGCGTGTCTCTCTCCCATAAAGTGAATGCTAGGATCCATTTTATTCAAACAAAACAAAAAAACAAAAGCAAACCGACGCTCCAAGCAAAGTGCATAAGATGTGACGGAATAAAAATATAGTTTCGGGGAGGAACTCGATAATGTTGTCGATGAAGAAGGGGATGCCTTGGGCATCCCCAAGCTTAGACGCTTGAGTATTCTTAGAATATGCAGGGGTGAACCACCGGGGCATCCCCAAGCTTAGAGCTTTCACTCTCCTTGATCATATTGCATCATACTCCTCTCTTGATCCTTGAAAACTTCCTCCACACCAAACTCGAAACAACTCATTAGAGGGTTAGTGCATAATAAAAATTAACATGTTCAGAGGTGACACAATCATTCTTAACACTTCTGGACATTGCATAAAGCTACTGGACATTAATGGATCAAAGAAATTCATCCAACATAGCAAAAGAGGCAATGCGAAATAAAAAGGCAGAATCTGTCAAAACAGAACAGTCCGTAAAGATGGCATATATTAGGCCACCAGACTTGCTCAAATAAAAATGCTAAAATTGAATGAAAGTTGCGTACATATCTGAGGATCATGCACGTAAATTGGCTTAATTTTCTGAGCTACCTACAGGGAGGTAGACCCAGATTCGTGACAGCAAAGAAATGCTGGAACTGCGCAGATAATCCAAATCTAGTACTTACTTTACTATCAAAGACTTTACTTGGCACAACAAAACACAAAACTAAGATAAGGAGAGGTTGCTACAGTAGTAAACAACTTCCAAGACACAAATATAAAACAAAGTACTGTAGCAAAATAACACATGGGTTATCTCCCAAGAAGTTCTTTCTTTATAGCCGTTAAGATGGGCTCAGCAGTTTTAATGATGCACTCGCAAGAAATAGTAGTTGAAGCAAAAGAGAGCATCAAGAAGCAAATTCAAAACACATTTAAATCTAACATGCTTCCTATGCATAGGAATCTTGTAAATAAACAAGTTCATGAAGAGCAAAGTGACAAGCATAGGAAGATAAAACAAGTGTAGCTTCAAAAATTTCAGCACATAGAGAGGTGCTTTAGTAACATGAAAATTTCTACAACCATATTTTCCTCTCTCATAATAACTTTCAGTAGCAACATGAGCAAACTCAACAATATAACTATCACATAAAGCATTCTTATCATGAGTCTCATGCATACAATTATTACTCTCGACATAGGCATAATCAATTTTATTAGTTGTAGTGGGAGCAAATTCAACAAAGTAGCTATCATTATTATTCTCATCATCAAATATAGGAGGCATAGTATAATCACAACAAAATTTACTCTCCATAGTAGGTGGCACCAAAATACCACTATCATTATAATCATCATAAATAGGAGGCAAAGTATCATCAAAGTAAATTTTCTCCTCAATGCTTGGGGGACTAAAAAGATCATGAAAACCAGCTTCCCCAAGCTTAGAACTTTCTATATTATTATCAAAAATGGTGTTCAAAGCGTTCATACTAATATTACTACCAGCATGCAAATAAGATTCCATAGGTTTTTTAATTTTCGCATCAAACCATCCATGTCTTAAATCAGGAAATAGAATAAGAAGCTCATTGTTGTCCATTATGCCAAACTAGTGTAAACAAGAAACAAAAAGATGCAATTGCGGGATCTAAAGGAAATAGCTTCGAGCACACACACAACGGCGCCGAGAAAAGTACTTTACCTGAGACCGGAGTATGAGCGCCTTTTACCTTTCCTCCCCGGCAACGGCGCCAGAAAATAGCTTGATGTCTACGGGTGCTTCCATTCTTGTAGACAGTGTTGGGCCTCCAAGAGCGAGAGGTTTGTAGAACAGCAGCAAGTTTCCCTTAAGTGGATCACCCAAGGTTTATCGAACTCGGGGAGGAAGAGGTCAAAGATATCCCTCTCATGCAACCACCGCAACCACAAAGCAAGAAGTCTCTTGTGTCCCCAACACACCTAATAGGTGCACTAGTTCGGCGAAGAGATAGTGAAATACGGGTGGTATGAATAAGTATGAGCGTAGTAATGCTTGATGGTAGCAACGCGATAAAACGAGTAAACAAGCGGCGATAGCGATATTTAGGAACAAGGCCTAGGGATTACACTTTCACTAGTGGACACTCTCAACATTGATCACATAACGGAATAGATAAATGCATACTCTACACTCTCTTGTTGGATGATGAACACATTGCGTAGGATTACACGAACCCTCAATGCTGGAGTTAACAAGCTCCACAATTCAATGTTCATATTTAAATAACCTTAGAGTGCATGAAAGACCAACACGACTAAACCAAGTACTAACACAGCATGCACACTTGTCACCTTCACACTATGTAGGAGGAATAGATCACATCAATACCATCATAGCAATAGTTAACTTCATAATCTACAAGAGATCATAATCATAGCCTACGCCAAGTACTAACACGGATGCACACACTATCACCATTACACCGTGCGGGAGGAATAAAACTACTTTAATAACATCACTAGAGTAGCACATAGATAAATTGTGATACAAAACACATTGCAATCATAAAGAGATATAAATAAGCACTTCACTATGCCATTCATAACGAGTGAATAAGTATACGTGAAATATAGCCTAAGAGACCCACACGGTGCACACACTGTCACCTTTACACACGTGGGACAAGGAGTCTCCGGAGATCACATAAGTAAAATTCACTTGACTAGCATAACGACATCTAGATTACAAGCATCATCATATGAATCTCAATCATGTAGGGCAGCTCATGAGATTATTGTATTGAAGTACATAGGAGAGAGATGAACCACATAGCTACCGGTACAGCCCAGAACCTCGATGGAGAACTACTCCCTCCTCATGGGAGACAGCGGCGTTGATAAAGATGGCGGTGGTGTCGATGGAGGAGCCTTCAGGGGCACTTCCCCGTCCCGGCGGCGTGCCGGAACAGAGACTCCTGTCCCCCAGATCTTGGCTTCGCGATGGCGGCGGCTCTGGAAGGTTTCTCGTACCGTGGCTTTTCCGTATCAGGGTTTTCGCGACGGAGGCTTTAAATAGGCGGAAGGGCAGCCTCGGAGGGGGCCTGGGGGGCCCACACCATAGGGCGGCGCGGCCCCCCCTCTGGCCGCGCCAGGGTGTGGTGTGGGGCCCCCAGGGCTTCCCTCTGGCGGCTCTCGGGTGTTATGGAAGGCTCCGGGAAAAATAGGGACCTGGGTCTTGATTTCGTCCAATTCCGAGAATATTTCTTTACTAGGATTTCTGGAACCAAAAGCAGCAGAAAACGAGGACTGGCTCTTCGGCATCTTGTTAATAGGTTAGTTCCAGAAAATGCACGAATATGACATAAAGTGTGCATAAAACATGTAGGTATCATCAATAATATGGCATGGAACATAAGAAATTATCGATACGTCGGAGACGTATCATTCATCTCGACGACCTCGTGACAAACCTGGCGACGGCGAGATCGTCCTTGTTCCCTGTTGATCCCGCCGGCCATGCACTACCGCGAGCACAAGGAAGATCCCCCGCCTTACTGTACGGCCAGTTTCTTCTCTGCCCTCCTTGTTTCTTCTATCGCGGCGGTGCGGGTGGTGGAGGGGTAGGTGGATGTATGATCGTGAGAGAAATCAGTGTTTTTAGGGGGGCTGAAATCATAGGAAAATAGTATAGTGAGCACTGGTATATCATTTAGTTGGAAAAATCATGTAGATTACGACCGATTTATGGAGGTTATACGTACCTGAGATGAGTGATGTAGATAACTGTATTAGAATTTATATTCGTACTCCAGTTCGGGCACTACTCTTTGCTGCTCGCATTGTACTCTTGATCCTTGTCCTTGCCCCACAAGAGCATGTACAAACCGGCGATGACAAGTACTCCTCCGATTATGCTGCAGATCAACTACAGTAGCACATCGACAATGAAAACAGTTAAGAAGTCGTTTGGTATCCATCATTTGGGCCTGGAATCCTGGAATTCAATTTGGAATTCAATATGTGGGCTGTTTGGTTGCCACAAAATTGGGCCATCATTTCATTTAGGAAATTCAGCAAAATGACACCATGGGTAAACACGATTTCGAGCTGAATAACCTGTCATTTGCCTTTCTCTATGGAAGCCATTTACAAATTCAATATTGAAATCTACCGTCATTTGCAATTCTTGTGGCAACCAAACAAGTGTCCATTTCTGGAATTACAATGTAAATGAAATGAATACATGTATTCATTTCAAAATGCTACAAACGAAATAAAAGCCTGCCTTCCAAACGACTTCTTAGAGCATTTTGCAGTGACAAAATGCAAACATTACAACTCAGGGGTAGTAATTGTGGTGATGTATGTAGACGGCAAAAGTTAGTACTATAATACACATGCAACTTATGACAATTTGGCCTACATCAATGTTGTGATTTTGCACTTATAACTCCGTAATACTCCTGTCTTGGTTTTGGACAGTAATATGTCATGGTTTTGCACTTATAAAACTGTAATATGTCCTGGATTTGCATACTCCAGATTGTATAACAGTAATAAAACATTGTAAAGCAATTCTGACTAATAACCATAGTATTTTCTTATTGTACCAATTCATGCCTGAACATAAGCTGAATGTAATGTAAATCGACTCTGCTAACATGTGCTTTACTTAGAATCTGAATCCTTATTTTAGTTAAATGAATGTTAACTTATATTCCGAATTTCTTGTGCAGTTCTGTTTCCGGGTGAAAACTGTGATCTGTTCACGGTTGAAGTAGTGCCTAATGGGTTTTTCTGTGGATTAAGAGATAATTTGTGCTATGTCGACGCATCATATGCAAATTTTGATAATTACACTGCTGACACTTGGTCAATCTCCTGGATTAATGAAATTTTGGGAATCTTGAGCTACGAGAGAGATGGTAGCCTTCCTAATTGAATGGATATAATGATCTAAATAAAGATGTCTCGGTTCAGAATCACAGACCAACAGAACGTGTTTGTGATCTAATGATCTATAGGAACGGCGAGATATGGCGTGCAGACCCTCGATATAGGTCGGAGCACGCGACCGGCGGCGATGTCGTGTTTCGGTCGGCGGCGGCGCCTCGCCGGACAAGGCGAGGGACGTGAGGAGGAGGTAGCGGGGCGAAGGGGAGGCATCGGGCATGGCCTTGGTTGGGGCCTCGAGGTGGTACTGGGGCTGGGGCATGGACTCGGTGACAAGGGATTAACCTATCAATGCCTACGTATTGTAGACTAGGGTTTTAGTCGGAAGTAGAGGACAAGTAGATCTCGAATGTTTGAGCCGAAAAGTACTCGACAATGTAAAAACTGGGGTTGCGTGAAACAATGAATCGATCCTCTCTTTGTCCCTCGACTCCCCCTTATATAGGAGGCGGAGCCGAGGGATTCGTAATACACAAGTTACAAAGTCCGGGAAGGTTTCCAACCCGTCCCGCAAGATTACAAGTAGTTCTTCCTAATACAACTCTAGCTTTCCTTAATAATAACTTGGGCTTCCGAATCTTCTTATTCTTCGAGTTATGGGCCTTCAGTAAACCCCGGGTACCATCTTCGGCAGGGCCATTGGGGATGCCTATGTCAGTAGCCCCCGAGATTTTGCTTGAATCGAAGAATCAAGGAAAATCTCCAACTTTAATTATTCAATAACTCTGTCGACTTTTATCACATATCTTTGGATATGCAATTATATATTGTATAGGGATGATGGTAGTTGGGGCTAGTTCATCTGACGGATCAGGTACTAGTTAACTGCTCTAGTGGCAATCCGTAAAAACCTACTTCAAGATCACGTCCCTGGACATGATCTCGGGATACTGGTGTAAACTTCGACAGGTGCCGCTTAAGGTCTTACCATTCTGTCGAGTCCCAGTCATATTTTATCGGGTACCTAACGCGTCCGTTAGGATTTTTCTTCGTACCTGTTGATACGGAAAAAAAGTAGCAAACCGACGTCAGAGACGGTGCCACGCCACTCAGAACGGATCTGGGGTCTTACCTTCGCAAAGTTTTGCGGCATTCAGAGATTATTCGCGACTTTGGCGCTCTGAGAATATATTGTCGAGTGCTTTTTCGGCTGCTGGAATAGCACATTTTATTGAGTCAACGGATGACTTATATTGCCCTCCCGATGGGAGTATGTGTAGAGTTATTTGTATAACTCGAAAGATGCTCACTTTTTCTTTTTTCTTATTTTTATAATTTTATCGGGCACGCGAACAGCGTTCCCGATGGGAGTAGCCCCCGAGGCGACAACCAAGGACTAGTGCTTGGTTGTAGGCTCAACACTTTAATGCCTCATGTCGCTATATTGTCATTCTTTCTCGAACTTTTCATATCTATCGGGTGCGCGACCAGCACTCCCGATGGGAGTAGCCCCCGAGGCTATGAAAAAATGCTTGCATTTGGTCATACGCTCCCGCCATTTCTATTTTGTCATACTCGAATTTTTCCTTCTCTTTTTTTTTAAAGTAGCCCCCGAGCATTTGAGCAAAAACTTCTGTTTGATCAAAGGCTTCTCGAAATTACCAATAGTCTTTGTCTGCCGCCAATTTCATGAATCATCATAGCCGAGATTTTTCCCTTTGGCAAGGTGACATCATCACTGACGATAGCCACGGCCACTGTATCGGGAAGATGCGAGTAGTGCTCTCTCTGCCTTGCGGGCCCAAAATCCTTATCAAGATGACAAGTCGTGCAAGTGGGGGACACACGTCTTCGCTTTTCCTGGCGCACGCACTGTAGCGCATGTCCCTTTCCTTCACATTGAAATTACGCTATGACCCCTTGACCACGTGTACATCATCCATCCCATAATTTCTCCATCCAACGGTGCGTCGATTCACCGCACCCCTTCTTAAGGTCATAGTCTTCCTCCGTTCGCACTTTCGCTCACGCCGCATCTCCGCTCTCCTCTGCAAAATCCTCCCTTGCGCCCATCACTTCTTGAACTCAACCACGCTCGCGCCTTTCTCCTACACCATTGTTGATGCCACCGCGCGCGCGGCTCACCAGGCACAGCACGCCAGACTCGAAGATGGCGACGGAAGATCTGGGGAACACCGAGTGGGAGAGATCCAAAATCTCCACCCAAGACATCAATTTGCTGAAGAAGTTCCGGATCAGCAAGAAGAAGGAATCGCTGCGCTTCCCCAGCGAGGAGAGCTATCCATCTCCTCCAATCGAGTACCGGGTTAGTTTCGTTGACCACCTCATCCGCGGTCTTTCCTCCCCCATTCACGATTTTCTGTGTCGGTTGCTCTTTGTCTATGGATTGCAACTTCACCATCTCACCCCCAACTCCATCCTGCACATCTCCATTTTCATCACTCTTTGCGAGTCTTTCCTTGGGGTCCAACCGAACTGGGCCCTCTGGAAACGCATCTTTCTTCTCCGCCGCAATGGCTCCCCAATGTCGCCTATAACATAGGTGGCGTTGTTATCTGCGTCGGCCCTGATGTCGAATACTTCGACGTCAAATTTCCTGACTCAGTTCAAGGGTGCGCAAAAAATGGTTGTACATCCACGAAGAAAGCCTCAACTCGGCGGAATATAACATTCCCCCTTTCGATGGTTCTGAAAAAATCTTTCGCCGCCGGTCCTGGGATGCAGAGGCTACCGACGAAGAAAAAACGGCGACAGAGGCTCTGATGACTGATGCGTGTAGTTGACACGTCCGTTGGGAACCCCAAGAGGAAGGTGTGATGCGCACAACAGCAAGTTTCCCTCAGTAAGAAACCAAGGTTTAATCGAACCAGTAGGAGTCAAGACGCACGTCGAAGGTTGATGGCGGCGGGATGTAGTGCGGCGCAACACCAGGGATTCCGGCGCCAACGTGGAACCTGCACAACACAACAAAAGTACTTTGCCCCAACGAAACAGTGAGGTTGTCAATCTCACCGGCTTGCTGTAACAAAGGATTAGATGTATAATGTGGATGATGATTGTTTGCGGAAAACGAGTAGAACAAGTATTGCGGTGGATTGTATTCGATGTAAAAGAATGGACCGGGGTCCACGAGTTCACTAGAGGTGTCTCTCCCATAATATAAATAGCATGTTGGGTGAACAAATTACAGTCGGGCAATTGACAAATAAAGAGAGCATGACAATGCACATACATGATATGATGAATATTGTGAGATTTAATTGGGCATTACGACAAAGTACATAGACCGCTATCCGGCATGCATCTATGCCTAAAAAGTCCACCTTCAGGTTATCATCCGAACCCCTTCCAGTATTAAGTTGCAAAACAACGGACAATTGCATTAAGTATGGTGCGTAATGTAATCAATAACTACATCCTCGGACATAGCATCAATGTTTTATCCCTAGTGGCAACAGCACATCCACAACCTTAGAACTTTCCGTCACTGTCCCAGATTTAATGGAGGCATGAACCCACTATCGAGCATAAATACTCCCTCTTGGAGTTAAGAGCAAAAACTTGGCGAGAGCCTCTACTAATAACGGAGAGCATGCAAGATCATAAACAACACATAGGTAATAGATTGATAATCAACATAACATAGTATTCTCTATCCATCGGATCCCGACAAACACAACATATAGAATTACAGATAGATGATCTTGATCATGTTAGGCAGCTCACAAGATCCGACGATGAAGCACATGAGGAGAAGACAACCATCTAGCTACTGCTATGGACCCATAGTCCAGGGGTGAACTACTCACTCATCAATCCGGAGGCGACCATGGCGGTGAAGAGTCCTCCGGGAGATGATTCCCCTCTCCGGCAGGGTGCCGGAGGTGATCTCCAGAATCCCCCGAGATGGGATTGGCGGCGGCGGCGTCTCGGTAAGGTTTTCCGTATCGTGGCTCTCGGTACCGGGGGCGTCGCGACGAAGGCTTTAAGTAGGCGGAAGGGCAACGCGGGGGCCACACGAGGGCCCCACACGCCGGGCCGCGCGGCCAAGGGCCGGGCCGCGCCGCCCTGTTGTGGCGGCGCCTCGTGGCCCCACTTCCTTTCCCCTCGGTCTTCGGAAGCTTCGTGGCAAAATAGGACCCCGGGCGTTGATTTCGTCCAATTCCGAGAATATTTCCTTTGTAGGATTTCTGAAACCAAAAACAACGAAAAGCAAGCAAGCTGGCTCTTCGGCATCTCGTTAATAGGTTAGTGCCGGAAAATGCATAAATACGACATATAATGTGTATAAAACATGTAGATATCATCAATAATGTGGCATGGAACATAAGAAATTATCGATACGTCGGAGACGTATCAGCATCCCCAAGCTTAGTTCCTGCTCATCCCGAGCAGGTAAACGATAACAAAGATAATTTCTGGAGTGACATGCCACCATAACCTTGATCATACTATTGTAAACATATGTAATGAATTCAGCGATCAAAACAATGGTAATGACATGAGTAAACAACTGAATCATAAAGCAAAGACTTTTCATGAATAGTACTTCAAGACAAGCATCAATAAGTCTTGCATAAGAGTTAACTCATAAAGCAATAAATCAAAGTAAAGGTATTGAAGCAACACAAAGGAAGATTAAGTTTCAGCGGTTGCTTTCAACTTATAACATGTATATCTCATGGATAATTGTCAACATAGAGTAATATAACAAGTGCAATATGCAAGTATGTAGGAATCAATGCACAGTTCACACAAGTGTTTGCTTCTTGAGGTGGAGAGAAATAGGTGAACTGACTCAACATAAAAGTAAAAGAAAGGTCCTTCATAGAGGAAAGCATCGATTGCTATATTTGTGCTAGAGCTTTTATTTTGAAAACAAGAAACAATTTTGTCAACGGTAGTAATAAAGCATATGTATCATGTAAATTATATCTTACAAGTTGCAAGCCTCATGCATAGTATACTAATAGTGCCCGCACCTTGTCCTAATTAGCTTGGACTACCGGGATCATCGCAATACACATGTTTTAACCAAGTGTCACAAAGGGGTACTTCCATGCCGCCTGTACAAAGGTCTAAGGAGAAAGCTCGCATTTTAGATTTCTCGCTTTTGATTATTCTCAACTTAGACATCCATACCGGGACAACATGGACAACAGATAATGGACTTCTCTTTAATGCATAAGCATGTAGCAACAATTAGTGTTCTCGTATGAGATTGAGGATATATGTCCAAAACTGAAACTTCCACCATGATTCATGGCTTTAGTTAGCGGCCCAATGTTCTTCTCTAACAATATGCATGCTCTAACCATTAAAGTGGTAGATCTCTCTTACTTCAGACAAGACGGACATGCATAGCAACTCACATGATATTCAACAAAGAATAGTTGATGGCGTCCCCAGAAGCATGGTTATCGCACAACAAGCAACTTAATAAGAGATAAACTGCATAAATACATATTCAATACCACAATAGTTTTTAAGCTATTTGTCCCATGAGCTATATATTGCAAAGGTAAAGAATGGAAATTTTAAAGGTAGCACTCAAGCAATTTACTTTGGAATGGCGGAGAAATACCATGTAGTAGGTAGGTATGGTGGACACAAATGGCATAGTGGTTGGCTCAAGGATTTTGGATGAATGAGAAGTATTCCCTCTCGATACAAGGTTTAGGCTAGCAAGGTTATTTGATACAAACACAAGGATGAACCGGTGCAGAAAAACTCACATAAAAGACATATTGTAAACATTATAAGACTCTACACCGTCTTCCTTGTTGTTCAAACTCAATACTAGAAATTATCTAGACTTTAGAGAGACCAAATATGAAAACCAAATTTAGCAAGCTCTAGGTGTTTCTTCATTAATGGATGCAAAGTATATGATGCAAGAGCTTAAACATGAGCACAACAATTGCCAAGTATCAAATTATTCAAGACATTTTAGAATTACTACATGTAGCATTTCCCGATTCCAACCATATAATAATTTAACGAAGAAGATTCAACCTTCGCCATGAATACTATGAGTAAAGCCTAAGGACATATTTGTCCATATGCAACAGCGGAGCGTGTCTCTCTCCCACACAATGAATTCTAGGATCCATTTTATTCAAACAAAAACAAAAACAAACCGACGCTCCAAGTAAAGCACATAAGATGTGATGGAATAAAAATATAGTTTCAGGGGAGGAACTCGATAATGTTGTCGATGAAGAAGGGGATGCCTTGGGCATCCCCAAGCTTAGACGCTTGAGTCTTCTTAAAATATGCAGGGGTGAACCACCGGGGCATCCCCAAGCTTAGAGCTTTCACTCTCCTTGATCATATTGCATCATTTCCCTCTCTTGATCCTTGAAAACTTCCTCCGCACCAAACTCGAAACAACTTATTAGAGGGTTAGTGCATAATAAAAATTAACATGTTCAGAGGTGACACAATCATTCTTAACACTTCTGGACATTGCATAAAGCTACTGGACATTAATGGAACAAAGAAATTCATCCAACATAGCAAAAGAGGCAATGCGAAATAAAAGGCAGAATCTGTCAAAACAGAACAGTCCGTAAAGATGGATTTTATTGAGGCACCAGACTTGCTCAAATGAAAATGCCCAAATTGAATGAAAGTTGCGTACATATCTGAGGATCACACACGTAAATTGGCATATTTTTCTGAGCTACCTACAGAGAGGCAGGTCGAAATTCGTGACAGCAAAGAAATCTGTTACTGCGCAGTAATCCAAATCTATTATGAACCTTACTATCAAAGACTTTACTTGGCACAACAATGCACAAAACTTAGATAAGGAGAGGTTGCTACAGTAGTAAACAACTTCCAAGACTCAAATATAAAACAAAAGTACTGTAGTAAAAACATGGGTTGTCTCCCATAAGCGCTTTTCTTTAACGCCTTTCAGCTAGGCGCAGAAAGTGTATATCAAGTATTATCTAGAGACGAAGCATCAACATCATAAGTTGTTCTAATAATAGAATCAAAAGGTAACTTCATTCTCTTTCTAGGGAAGTGTTCCATACCTTTCTTGAGAGGAAATTGATATTTAATATTACCTTCCTTCATATCAATGGTAGCACCAACAGTTCGAAGAAAAGGTCTTCCCAATATAATGGGACAAGATGCATTGCATTCAATATCCAAGACAACAAAATCAACGGGGACAAGGTTATTGTTAACGGTAATGCGAACATTATCAACTCTCCCCAAAGGTTTCTTTATAGCATTATCAACAAGATTAACATCCAAATAACAATTTTTCAATGGTGGCAAGTCAAGCATATTATAAATTTTCTTAGGCATAACGGAAATACTTGCACCAAGATCACATAAAGCATTACAATCAAAGTTATTGACCTTCATCTTAATGATGGGCTCCCAACCATCCTCTAGCTTTCTAGGAATAGAAGTTTCAAGTTTTAGTTTCTCTTCTCTAGCTTTTATGAGAGCATTTGTAATATGTTTCGTGAAAGCCAAGTTTATAGCACTAGCATTGGGACTCTTAGCAAGTTTTTGTAAGAACTTTATAACTTCAGAGATGTGGCAATCATCAAAATCCAAACCATTATAATCTAAAGCAATGGGATCATCATCCCCAATGTTGGAAAAAATTTCAGCAGTTTTATCACAGGAAGTTTCAGCAGTTTTAGCAGTTTCAGGCAATTTTGCGGGCTTTGCATTAGAAGTGGAAACATTGCCAACACCAATTATTTTACCATTAATAGTAGGAGGTGCAGCAACATGTGGATCATTATCATTACTAGTGGTGGTAATAGTCCAAACTTTAGCTATATTATCTTCTTTAGCTAGTTTTTCATTTTCTTCTCTTTCCCACCTAGCATGCAATTCGGCCATCAATCTTATATTCTCATTAATTCTAACTTGGATGGCATTTGCTGTAGTAACAATTTTATTTTCAATATCCTTATTAGGCATAACTTTTGATTTCAAAAGATCAACATCGCAGGCAAGACTATCAACCTTAGAAGCGAGAATATCAATTTTATTGAGCTTTTCCTCAACAGATTTGTTAAAAGCAGTTTGTGTACTAATAAATTCTTTAAGCATAGCTTCAAGTCCAGGGGTGTGTTCCTATTATTGTTGTAAGAATTCCCATAAGAATTAGCATAACCGTTACCATTATTATAAGGATATGGCATATAGTTATTACTAGAATTGTTCCGATAAGCATTGTTGTTGAAATTATTATTTTTAATGAAGTTTACATCAACATGTTCTTCTTGGGCAACCAATGAAGCTAACGGAACATTATTAGGATCAACATTATTCCTATCATTCACAAGCATAGACATAATAGCATCAATCTTATCACTCAAGGAAGAGGTTTCTTCGACAGAATTTACCTTCTTACCTTGTGGAGCTCTTTCCGTGTGCCATTCAGAGTAATTAATCATTATATTATCAAGGAGCTTTGTTGCTTCACCAAGAGTGATGTACATAAAGGTACCTCCAGCAGCTGAATCCAATAGGTTCCGCGAAGAAAAGTTCAGTCCTGCATAAAAGGTTTGGATGATCATCCAAGTAGTCAGTCCATGGGTTGGGCAATTTTTAACCAAAGATTTCATTCTTTCCCAAGCTTGTGCAACATGCTCATTATCCAATTGTTTAAAATTCATTATGCTACTTCTTAAATATATAATTTTAGCAGGGGGATAATATCTACCAATAAAAGCATCCTTGCATTTAGTCCATGAATCAATACTATTCTTAGGCAGAGATAGCAACCAATCTTTAGCTGTTCCTCTTAATGAGAAAGGAAACAATTTTAATTTTATAATGTCACCATCTACATATTTATACTTTTGCATTTCACACAATTCAACAAAGTTATTGAGATGGGCAGCAGCATCATCGAACTAACACTGAGAAAATTGCTCTCGCATAACAAGATTCAAGAAAGCAGGTTTAATTTCAAAGAATTCTGCT
Organism: Lolium rigidum; assembly: GCF_022539505.1. Taxonomy (NCBI): domain Eukaryota; kingdom Viridiplantae; phylum Streptophyta; class Magnoliopsida; order Poales; family Poaceae; genus Lolium; species Lolium rigidum. The sequence goes on from NC_061510.1 coordinate 86,592,361, forward strand.
GTAGTAGCAGGTGGAGCAATAGGTGTGCATAAGAAATCATTATTATTTGTGGTTGTGAAGTCACACAACTTAGTATTTTCAGGAGTGGCCATTTTAGCAGTAGTAAATAAAACAAACTAGATAAAGTAAATGCAAGTAACTAATTTTTTTGTGTTTTTGATATAGAGTGCAAGACAGTAAATAAAGTAAAGCTAGCAACTAATTTTTTTGTGTTTTGATATAATGCAGCAAACAAATTAGTAAATAAAATAAAGCAAGACAAAAACAAAGTAAAGAGATTGGATTGTGGAGACTCCCCTTGCAGCGTGTCTTGATCTCCCCGGCAACGGCGCCAGAAATTTGTTTGATGCGTGTAGTTGACACGTCCGTTGGGAACCCCAAGAGGAAGGTGTGATGCGCACAGCAGCAAGTTTCCCTCAGTAAGAAACCAAGGTTTAATCGAACCAGTAGGAGTCAAGAAGCACGTCGAAGGTTGATGGCGGCGGGATGTAGTGCGGCGCAACACCAGGGATTCCGGCGCCAACGTGGAACCTGCACAACACAACCAAAGTACTTTGCCCCAGCGAAACAGTGAGGTTGTCAATCTCACCGGCTTGCTGTAACAAAGGATTAGATGTATAATGTGGATGATGATTGTTTGCAGAGAATAGTAGAACAAGTATTGCAGTGGATTGTATTCGATGTAAAAGAATGGACCGGGGTCCACAGTTCACTAGAGGTGTCTCTCCCATAAGATAAATAGCATGTTGGGTGAACAAATTACAGTCGGGCAATTGACAAATAAAGAGAGCATGACAATGCACATACATGATATGATGAATATTGTGAGATTTAATTGGGCATTACGACAAAGTACATAGACCGCTATCCAAGCATGCATCTATGCCTAAAAAGTCCACCTTCGGGTTATCATCCGAACCCCTTCCAGTATTAAGTTGCAAAACAACAGACAATTGCATTAAGTATGGTGCGTAATGTAATCAATAACTACATCCTCGGACATAGAATCAATGTTTTATCCCTAGTGGCAACAAGACATCTACAACCTTAGAACTTTCTCGTCACTCGTCCCGGATTTAATGGAGGCATGAACCCACTATCGAGCATAAATACTCCCTCTTGGAGTTAAGAGCAAAAACTTGGCCAGAGCCTCTACTAATAACGGAGAGCATGCAAGATCATAAACAACACATAGGTAATAGATTGATAATCAACATAACATAGTATTCTCTATCCATCGGATCCCGACAAACACAACATATAGAATTACAGATAGATGATCTTGATCATGTTAGGCAGCTCACAAGATCCGACAATGAAGCACATGAGGAGAAGACAACCATCTAGCTACAGCTATGGACCCATAGTCCAGGGGTGAACTACTCACTCATCACTCCGGAGGCGACCATGGCGGTGAAGAGTCCTCCGGGAGATGATTCCCCTCTCCGGCGGGTGCCGGAGGTGATCTCCGAATCCCCCGAGATGGGATTGGCGGCGGCGGCGTCTCAGTAAGGTTTTCCGTATCGTGGCTCTCGGTACTGGGGGTTTCGCGACGAAGGCTTTAAGTAGGCGGAAGGGCAACGCGGGGGGGCACACGAGGGCCCCACACGCCAGGGCCGCGCCGCCCTGTTGTGGCGGCGCCTCGTTAATAGGTTAGTGCCGGAAAATGCATAAATACGACATATAATGTGTATAAAACATGTAGATATCATCAATAATGTGGCATGGAACATAAGAAATTATCGATACGTCGGAGACGTATCAATGACGCGCATCCATGAGCTTCAAAATACGGGTGGTTGAGAATTGTCGGGTGTCCAAATCACTGCGTACTTCCTTAGGATTAGGGTGCAGCCTTTGCAAGCCCGCAAAAACCCCCTTTGGATGTATTCTGGCGACAAGGATGTGGATCGCCTGTCGATAGATTTGCCGGTCAAGGATTTAGAAAAACTTGTCCGGAAGATCTCATCTCTGAGCAAGAAAGACACCGTCCCATCCTCTTGCCGTGTGATACGTCTCCGACGTATCGATAATTTCTTATGTTCCATGCCACATTATTGATGATATCTACATGTTTTGTACACATTATATGTCATATTTATGCGTTTTCCGGAACTAACCTATTGACGAGATGCCGAAGGGCTAGTTCCTATTTTCTGCTGTTTTTGGTTCCAGAAATCCTAGTAAGGAAATATTCTCGGAATCGGACGAAATCAATGCCCAGCATCCTATTTTTGGACGAAGCTTCCAGAACACCCGAGAGCCGCCAGAGGGAAGCCCTGGGGGCCCCACACGCCACCCTGGCGCGGCCAGAGGGGGGCCGCGCCCCCCTAGTGTGTGGGCCCACCAGGCCCCCTCCGAGGCTGCCCTTCCGCCTACTTAAGGTCTCCGTCACGAAAACCCTAACACGTTCGACGAAACCAGAGAAAACCTTCCAGAGCCGCCGCCATCGCGAAGCCAAGATCTGGGGGACAGGAGTCTCTGTTCCGGCACGCCGCCGGGACGGGAAGTGCCCCCGGAAGGCTTCTCCATCGACACCACCGCCATCTCCATCAACGCTGCTGTCTCCCATGAGGAGGGAGTAGTTCTTCATCGAGGCTCGGGGCTGTATCGGTAGCTATGTGGTTAATCTCTCTCCTATGTGCTTCAATACAATAATCTCATGAGCTGCCTTACATGATTGAGATTCATATGATGATGCTTGTAATCTAGATGTCATTATGCTAGTCAAGTGGGTTTTACTTATGTGATCTCCGGGGACTCCTTGTCCCACGTGTGTAAAGGTGACAGTGTGTGCACCGTGTGGGTCTCTTAGGCTATATTTCACGAAGTACTTATTCACTGTTATGAATGGCATAGTGAAGTGCTTATTTATATCTCTTTATGATTGCAATGTGTTTTGTATCACAATTTATCTGTGTGCTACTCTAGTGATGTTATTAAAGTAGTTTATTCCTCCCGCACGGTGTAATGGTGACGAGTGTGTGCATCATGTAGTACTTGGCGTAGGCTATGATTGTGATCTCTTGTAGATTATGAAGTTAACTATTGCTATGATGGTATTGATGTGATCTATGCCTCCTTTCGTAGTGTGAAGGTGACAGTGTGCATGCTATGTTAGTACTTGGTTTGGTTATGTTGATCCGTCATGCACTCTAAGGTTATTTAAATATGAACATTGAATATTGTGGAGCTTGTTACCTCCGGCATTGAGGGTTCGTGTAATCCTACACAGTTAGTGGTGTTCATCATCCAACAAGAGGGTGTAGAGTCTAGCATCTATCTATTTATTCTGTTATGTGATCAATGTTGAGAGTGTCCACTAGTGAAAGTATGATCCCTGGGTGACATAGGCATCCCTAATGGGCCTGCCGAAGATAGTACCCGGGGTTTATTGAAGGCCCACTATTCGAAGAATAAGGAGATTCGGAAGCCCAAGATGTTATTAAGGAAAGTTAGAGTTGTAATAGAAAGTCTTATTTGTAATCTTACGGGATGAGTTTGAAACCTTCCCGGACTTTGTAACTTGTACAGCACGAATCCCTCGGCTCCGCCTCCTATATAAGGGGGAGTCGAGGGACGCAGAGATCATTGAATCATTGTCTACAAACCCTAGTTTTCATAATCGTCGAGTACTTTTCGGCTGAAACCTTCGAGATCTACTTGCCCTCTACTTCCAACTAAACCCTAGCCTACAATCCATAGGCATTGACAAGTTAATACCTTGTCAATTGGCGCCGTCTGTGGGAATTAGAGGCGACAAGGAGCTGATCTCGATGGCACGTTCAAGATCGTCGACTTCATCAGTAGCAAGCAACATCATGGACAGAGGTAAACAGATCAAAACTGGTCTTGTTGATTTTGTTCCTCACCCGCCCTCCCATTTGGATGCATATGCGTATCTGGAGGAGCTAATGAACATGACGTTCGGAAAATTCAATTTCCGCGTCGAAAAAGAAGGAGTGTATCGTCTCGAAGTTCCGATCTCGTCGGGATTTTCGTTGGGTGGTTCTGATCTCTCAAACTCAGTATCATCCGTCGAGTCCAGCGATAAGGAGATTTCGTCGCCACGCTTCATTGACAACGAGGGCAAGTGAAAAACTCGCCAGAATCTTCAGCGACATGTCCTTCGAATCATCGGCGGACTCTTATATAAGCGATGATTCAAGCGACACTTATAGCTTTGACTTCATCGACAAATCCACCTCTATTGGGAAGGTCTTCACCAAACTCTATGATGGTGTCACCGAACCAAGCAAAGTGAAAACTCCAAAATATCATCAAGTTTTTGCCATTGGAGATGCAAGCCGCGATCAAGAGGAAACGTCGGAGGCTTTCGATGATTTGGGCAATCCCTATGTCGATCCCTCAGATCTAAGGAGAGGTATGGGCACTAAATATGTCGGGCCCACACCACGCGTCAGAGTTCAACTTCCACAAACAGCCTGGGATAGAGCTGCAAAAGCTTTAGATGGTTCGGAGCCAATGACGACAACCGCTACAGTCCAAGAACTGCAAGCTTATCAATATAGACTCGCCAGAGCTGGAAGAGAAGCTGGAAAAGCAGACGAAGCTTTAAGCGGAAGAAAGGAGGCAGCTTCCGCGTCAGCAGACGGAGGGCAGAGCTAAGTCGACAATCTGGAACCTCGGGAGATAGCCATAGAGAAGCTCGGAACAGAGCAAGGTCCAGATTGCAACACATACCTGAAGGAGAAAGAGAGTACCTGGTTCAAAATCTCGACATGTCTTTTATGTCGATAGACACAAGAGGGAATATTATCCCTAAGACACCGTGAAGCTGGGTATATGGCGACACAAGCCTTTATCCTCGCATCCAGGCCACCTCCAGGAGATCCAAGGGAGGCTTTGTACAACATGGCAGTGGCAGGAGCTCAAGCCATGGGAACGGCGTTTGTATCAACACCGCCAGAAGGAGCTGCAAGGCAAAATAGTCCACGACCTACGGCAGCAGCAGCAGCAAATGTCGAAGGAACAAGTGGAGCAAGAGATACGGCAACACAAGCAAGGGTAGACAGAGCACGGCAAGGCAGAAGGGAACATCGGCACTCCCCAAAATTAAACGACGAGGATATGTGCGATTTGCCGTGCTTCACAAGGAGAGTACGAAAAACTCGAGTCCCTTCGGGATTTAAGTTGCCTGATCATTTCAAAAAATTCGACGGCCTGCAAGATCCAGAGGATTGGCTAGTTGATTACCTCGAGACGGTGAAGTTAACTGGAGGGACTAGGGCAACAGCCATGCAAAGTATTCAGGTGCACTTAAGTGGAGCTGCACGATCTTAGATCAAAAAGCTTCCGCCAGGATCTATCGACAGCTGGGATAGCTTTGAGGACATATTCGTCAAGAATTTCCGATCCACCTGCAAGAGGCCCGCATCTCTAGAGGAGTTACGGGCGTGTCGACAGAAGCCAGACGAGCCAATGAGAAAGTATATCCAAAGGTGGAACATCATAAAAAACTCGGCAGAAAATATATCTGATGAGAGGGCAATAGATGCATTTGTCGCGAGGATCGGGCGTGGAGATTTTGTCGAAGATTTGGGAAGAACCAATCCAAAGACAAGATATCCGCATTAATGGAAATAGCAAATAGATGGGCAGATGGAGAAGATGCTGTCCACAACAAACGACATAGGTCGCCGGAGGATGACCGCGGTCGAAACTATCAATCAAGGCGACGATTTCCTCGGCGATACTCGAATTATGATGCTCCGGAGTCAAATTTCGGCTGGTTTTCGAGCCGCAGCAGGAGAAAATAATCGAGATGATTACCAGAGAAGTAATGAGCAACGAAGTGACAACAGAGACGAATTTCGACAAAATAGGCAAAACAGCGGACCAAGGTTCCAGAGGCCTTTTGTGTCTCCCGAAGAAATGATGAACGGGCCGTGTCAGATGCACTTTTTCCTCGACAGCAATGGAAAAAGACAGTCAGGACATCTGCAGAAGGATTGTCGAAATTTCCGGTGCAATGCTGAGATATGCGGGGCATGCTAATGCTCGGGCAGCGCAAAGAAACCCTCGAGAACCCGAAGTGAGGTCCACCTACCACCTCCTCCCGCGATAACGGATGACAATCGACATCGGCTGAGAATAGCGGCGGCGCTCGCACCACCACCTTATGTTGACCCCAATTCTAATGGAGCGGTCTCGATGATTCAGAAGGGAAGGCCGTCCAATAGAACTCAAAAAGTAATCTCGCGACAGGTGTTCATGGCAGAAAAAATGCCTCCACCAACAGTTGAGTACCTCAATTGGTCAGGGCAAGACATCGGCTTCACCATAGCAGATCATCCACAGCAAGTTCCTCGACCAGGGCAGTCAGCACTCATACTACCAGCGGTCATCGCAGGATTTGACGTGTCTCGCGTGTTTATAGATGGTGGCAGCAGCTTGAACCTCATGTACGCAGATACATTAAGGAAGATGAACATCTCCCTAGCAAACCTGAAACCAACAGACACGAGATTTCACGGCATCACACCAGAGAAGCCAAGCTATCCGTTGGGGAAGATAAATCTCGACGTTCAGTTTGGGACCCGAGAAAATTACAGAATCGAGAAATTGGAGTTTGAAGTCGTAGATTTCCCGTCACAATACCACGCTCTGTTGGGACGACCAGCATATGCTAGATTCATGGCAGTACCACACTACACGTACCTACTCGTGGAGGATGCCCGGACCTAAGGGACCAATTACAATCAAAGGAAGCTTTGCCCTAGCCGATAAATGTGACAAGGATTTTCATCGACTATCGAAACTTTCGGGATGCAAGCTGAGTATTTGGCATCAAGGCTCATGACTGACTACGACGTACTGCCAGACGTCGCAAGGCCAAATAAAGAATCAACTTTCAACACTGAGAAAAATTCTAAGGAGGTGCAGATTCACCCGACGGATCCAAAAAAGACGACATCCATTGCAAAGGACATGGACCTCGCATAGGAAAGCGCGCTCGTCAAGTTCCTCCGTGAGAACTGGAAAATCTTCGCATGGTGTCCAGCTGACATGCCAGGAGTACCCAGGGAACTTGCCGAGCACCACCTTAACTTGGATCCACTAGCGAGACCAATCAAACAACCTTTGCGACGTTTTTCGGAACCAAACCGCAAAGCTATGCTATCAGAAATTAATCGACTCAGAGAAGCTGGTTTCATCAAAGAGATATCCACCGAGGCCACTTGGGTAGCTCACCCAGTGAGGGTGCCAAAGAAAAACACTAAAGTCCTTCGCATGTGTGTCGACTTTACGTGTCTCAATAAACATTGTCCAAAGGATCACTTTCCCCTCCCAAGGATCGACTCCACGGCAGGATGTGAACGTCTTTCCTTTCTGGATGCATACTCTGGTTATAACCAGATCAGATTAAAGGAAGACAACGAAGCCAAAACAGCGTTCATCACACCGTACGGCGTATTTTGTTATAAAACAATGCCCTTCGGGTTGAAAAACGCGGGAGCAACGTATCAGAGGATGATGCAGAAGTGTTTGGCAACACAGATTGGAAAAAATGTACAAGTATACATTGATGACGTAGTCATAACGTCGAGAAAGGGGACAACGTTGATCGAAGATCTCAAGGAAACTTTTGATAACCTCGACAAATTCTGCATCAAGCTAAACCCGACGAAATGCTCTTTTGGCGTCCCAGCAAGAGAACTTCTTGGGTTCTTAGTTTCAGCAAGAGGGATTGAAGCAAACCCCGACAAAATACAAGCCATCGTAACGATGAGGAAGCCAACCAAGTTAAAAGAAATACATCAATTAACTGGGCGAGTCGCAGCCTTAAGTAGATTCGTCGCCAGGCTGGGAGAAAAAGCACTACCGTTCTACGCTTTGATAAAGCAAGGGGAGAAATTCCAGTGGAACGAAGAAGCAGATAGAGCTTTCGAGGATCTGAAACGCAAAATCTCGACACCACCAGTCTTGGTGGCGCCGAAGGAAAAGGAACCTCTCCTCGTTATATATCGCAGCCACACCCCAAGTGGTTAGCACGGTGCTAGTTGTCGAAAGAGAAGAAGAAGGAAAACTCCATGGAGTGCGAGAGGCCGGTATATTTCATTAGCGAAGTCTTATCGCCGTTCAAACAGCGGTACCCGCATAGCATCGTAAACTAGCATATGGAGTAATTACAACAAAGAAGAAAGTTGTGCCACTATTTTTCGGCACACCCGATAATAGTAGTCAATGAAGCACCGCTTTCAAATATATTAAACAATCCGAAGTTACTGGGCGTGTCTCCCTTTGGGGAATAGAACTTTCCCTCGGGACATCAGGTATGAAAAAAGAAAGGCAATCAAGTCGCAAGTTTTGCCGATTTCATCGCAGAGTGGATGGAGCTGCAAAACACGGGACCCCAGATTTGTCGAGAACTTGGACAATGAACTTCGACGGGTCCAAGAGAGTAGAAGGAGCTGGCGCAGGAGTGATACTCATATCACCTGAAGGCGACAAGTTGAAGTATGTCCTACGGATGACGTTCCCAAACGCATCCAACAATGAAGCGCAATATGAAGCCCTTATACACGGGATGAAGATGGCGAAGGCTTGCGGTGCAACTCGACTAAAAATCTTTGGCGACTCACAATTGGTGGCTCAGCAAGTTACGAACCAATGTGATGCAGTCAATGATAGCATGATAGCATACAAGGAGGTATACAATGAGCTGGAGGAGCTGTTTGATGGATGCGAGGTAAATCATATCAGTAGACTGAGCAATGATGAAGCCGACGTCCTCGCAAACATCGGGTCACAATGCCTCCCAATCCCGCCAGGCGTGTTTTGGGAAGAAATAGCGGAGAGATCAACGAAGCCGAAGAAGGTGCAGAAAATAGAATAAGAAGGAAAAACTTCGGCGTCTCCCAAAGAAACCATGGAGGACGAAGAGGACCAAGAACTTGTGATGATGATAGAAGTTCCTTGGATGCAAGCGTACGTATCATATATCCTCAGGAAGGAAATACCCGACGATCCAATTGAAGCAAGGCGAGTTATTCGACGATCCAAAGCTTTCACAGTGATCAAAGGGGAGTTATATAAGCGAAGTATTTCAGCGTCTTGCAAAGGTGTGTCACACCGAAGAAGGAAGAATAATCCTAAAAGATGTGCACGAAGGAATATGTGGTCACCACGCAAGCAGTCGAGCTATTGCAGCCAAAGTCTTTCGAGCAGGATTTTACCGGTTGACAAGCAATTGAGGACGCAAAAGAGATAGTACGAACTTGCGATGCGTGCCGAGATTCGCCGCAAAACCACACTCTCCGACGGCAGTAACTTATGCCAATACCATTGTCATGGCCCTTTGCTCGGTGGGGACTCAACATGGTAGGCAAGTTGCACAAAGCTTCGCCGAGAGGATACGAGTACTCGTTGGTTGCTCGTCGACAAATTCACCAAGTGGGTAGAAGCGAAGCCAATAAATTCACCGTACGCACAATCAGCAATCAAGTTCGTGAAGGGCATCGTTTTTCGATTTGGAGTACCTCACAAAGATCGTCACGTACAATGGCAAGCAACTTCACGTCGAAGGAGTTCAAGGCATACTCGTGCGGAAGTGGGCATCAAATTGCACTTCGCGTCGCTTGCACACCCCCAAACTAATGGTCAAGTCGAGAAAGCCAATGGCATCATCTCGCAATGGCATTAAAAAACGTCTGCTAGGACCACTTGAAAAGGCTCGACACACCGGCCGAAGAACCGCCAAGTGTTTTGTGGAGCATCCGAACAACACCAAATACGGCGACACAAGAAACCCCGTTCTTTCTCGTCCACGGAGCTGAAGCCGTACTACCAATTGAAATAGAGCACGATTCTCCAAGAGTAACAGTGGTACGACGAAGAAACATCACGAAAAGTTCGGGAGGATGATATGGACGCACTTGATGAAGCTCGAGATGAAGTACTCGTCACGGGTTACCAAGTACCAACAAGACTTGAAGAACTACCACGATCGACGATTGCGGCCAAGATCTTTTCAGTGTCGGTGATTTGGTCCTGCGACTTAACCAAAGCAAAGTACAGAGAAGCTCGAGTCACCATGGTTGGGACCTTACATCGTCACGGAAGTCATCGACGGAGGAGCATACGAGATCAAGGACAAGAAGACAGGGGTTCCCGAGAAAACCCCCGGAACGTGGCGCAGCTCAGCGGTTCTACGCCTAGAGCCGAAATATAGTCCTTCTCTCGTAAAATACAATGTACCGAAACGCCCGCGAGTTTTCGTACGCACTCTTTTCCTTTTCTGGGCACCGAGTGGGGCCGGAAAGGTTTTTAATGAGGCGGGCTCGCGGTGCTGCGATATAATAAAGATAGTGGAGATATACTTCTTATTTTTCGACACGCTCGGGGCTCAACGCCTAAGTCTCAAAATACATACAATATAGATTCACTAAAATATTTCGCCTTGGTACACTAATACCTCGCCAAATATAAAAATCGGAAGCCAACAATCATAAATATAGTGTACACGTCAAAAATCTTAAGCGCTTTGGTCCAAGAACCTCGCAATAAAAATATAGAACTTCGATATCAAAGATACTCGGAGATTGGCAATCCATCAATGAAAAAAACAAGGATGTCCTATTACAACAGAAATAAAAATCTTCAAGGTGGAAAAAAATAGTACAACCTTTACCCAGAAGGCTCGGGGGCTCCAACAATATAGAGGACTTTTACAATATACAACAAATTTCTTCGGAAATAAAAAAAGAAATCAAAAAAGATTGAGATACAAGGTTTCCAATATAGTACAAATCAGTTAAATCCCAAGATACTATCTACGGACAAGCCTCTGGTTGTTTTATGTTCAGCATAAGAACCCTTGATAAAGAACTCTGAGTCCATCTTGGCCACGGGAGCTACCATATCATCGATTGTGTCAATATCATTTTTCCGCCGCGTTTTCTTGGCCAGGCAATCAGCAACAATCTTCGTCAGGTCTAACTTTGGATGACAAATATTGATCATAATCATGGCGAACCTTGCTCCAGCAGTGAGTTGAGCTCGCACAAAATTATGAATACGGGGAGCATCTCTGAATACCTCCAGTAATTCAGGAAGAGTTTTGGGAACCTCATTTCGAGGAAATAAAGTCCTATAAACAAGGGTTAATGTTGTCGTGCAAAAACTGAGAAATTCGCGCACTTGGCAAGCACGATCTTGGAACCTAACAATTTGTTGGGTTCGCTCAGGAGTGGCCCGAACAAACAGCCATGGTTAAGGGAAAGATTGACAAGAAGATTCGTTCTCTCGTTCACTCTTTGATCTTCGGCAGCAAGCATCAAGAACCGAGCCTATTAAGCGACAAGGCAAGAAATTTGAAGGAAGGCACAGACAAAATAAAGAGAAGGCATTATGAGATCGCAAAACGTACCTAACATATCTGTGCTAGCTTCCAAGCATCAGCTCGAGCATACTATTTTCTCGGGTCGTGGCTCCCTTTGCTTCCAATACAGCAGCATCCTTGGCAGCCGTAGCTTCTTTGGCTTGTTGGAGAGCAAGTTTTTCTTGCTCAGATGCTTTCCGAGATTGTTCCATCATTGCCAGAGTTTGTTTCTTCATGGATTGAAGTTGTTGTCGAAGTTCTTGCAAATCTTCCGACAAATGTTTGCTTGACGAACCTTCGAGGGGATTATCATCGACTAGTACTTTCTTCGAGAAGGAAGATGCGAGTGAAGCAATGCGGTAACAAGGGTTGGTCGAGTAATTATCAAATATTAACTGGAAAAGAAAGTCCCAGGATCAATGATAAGCATGAAGAGGAATTTCATTAATTTCTAGGAAATTTACACGGACATTACAAAAGAAGTTCTCCAGAGGGACTAACAGGATAATTGTCGCCAAGGCTAAAATGGCGACAACGGCAAAACGAATAGAGAAAACAAAGAAAAGAAAAAGCGAAGGCATTCAACTAGACCTCCGGCTTTGATGATCTAGGAGTCGAAGATGGCTTGATCCCGAGATAGGCCAGGATTTTCTTCGTGTTGGGCTTGGCTGCCTTGATCAATGACCTCCATCTTGATGGTTCTATCTGCTCGGAGTCGCCTACTTTCAACCGAGTCAATAGTTTGTTGATCTGTCAGCGACTGAGGCAATAGTGCTCTCGACAGCAACCTTCATATTTTCCTGGCGCATCTTCAGTCCAAGATCCTCCGACGGATTGAAGTCCTTGGAAAGAGCAAGGAAAGTCTTAGGCTCCTCTTTCTTCGGGAAGAAGTAGGGGGACAACTTCGACATTCCTGCGTCAGCATTCACCACGCCTTCGCGAATTTCTTGGCTGTGAAACTCCAGATAAGACAACGCGTCAAGCAGAGGATCATTGGTGGGATTCTCAAGATCAAAATCTTGGCTCATTTGACCTGCCAAAGAAATAACATATTAGTCGACAGCAAGTAAAAATAAAGGAAAGCAAGTCTTACAAAAATAGAAGGGATCAACAAAAATACCGAGGAAGCGACGATTTTGTGTGTTCACGCGCTTGAGGATTCCCTTTTCACGAGAAGCTTGTGCGGCCTTGTGCTCATTTAGAGCAGCTTCAGCATCTTCAAGTTTCTTTTGCAGCTCTTCGACACTAGCAGCTTTTGCTTTGGCTTCATCAGCCTCCACTTTTGCTTGGCTGGCGTCAAGTTCGGCTTTCTGGCGAGCCTTTTCACTTTGCTCCAATTTATGAGCAAGAGTGTCGGCAAGCCTGTTGGCCTCTGCAAGTTTCTCTCGCCAAAGTAGAAAAGAACAATCAAAATTGCGACAAAAATAGAAGCAAGAAGATTGGAAGCAATGACAAGACAAAGTTGTTACCTTCGATCTTGCTGGCATATTCACGGTACCCAATGAATTGGGACCCAATGCGAACAAGCTCTTTGATCATGGGTCGTCAAAGAAGAATAGAGAAAGAAAACTTGCAGTATGAAAAAAATGAAGGCACAAAAGAAGTAAACAGAGGAAATATAGATATTAGCAGGCAAGTCAAAAACTTACATCATCCAAGAGCGCCTGAGAAAAGCTACCCAATTGAGGGGCAGGCTCGACGATCGTTTCAACCCTCGCCCTTTTTGGTGAAGGAGCAAGGGGCTTGAAGGAGGAGTGGTGGTGACGACGTTTTGTTGAGGAGGCGAAGATTCTTCTCCTTCAACTACCGTCTCCGACACAAGCAAAGTATGTGACGCGCTCGTCCGAGGAGCCACGTCACTAATTGGTACTTCTTCCTCGTCATGACTGCGATTGAGGATCAATAGCATAAAAAGCAAGATAAGATAAAAAAACTTCGACTACAGAAATAAGGGGAAATCAAGGTGACTTACGAGCTGACGAGGGATGCGAGATATGGATCATAAGTTGCCTTCGATGTGAAGGATCAACTTCTTCGGCTTTGGAAGTGCCGGAATCTTCGGCGTTACTCCTCTTCCTTTTCCCTTTTGGAGAAACAGCGGGAGGAGGAGATTGGACCGACGTAGTGTCCTCGGAAGATCCCGCAGATTTTCGAGAATCCACGGGGTCATTCACAAAAGACGGAGCTTCTTGATTGTCATCAGTGACAATGGCCCTTTCTTCAACTTCTCCACCTTCAGGAAGAGGAGGAAGCGAGACAAGTTTTGGATGATCCTATGCAAAATAAAGCAGGGAGAGATATCAGGAAAGAAGTTACAAAAAGATAGCACAGCAACAACAAGACAAATAGACAAAGATTACCTTGGGAAGTGGATTGGCGGCGCGAACGGCGTCACACGGCAAGAAGAAGGGACAAGCATCTCTTTGCTCGAGAGAGGAAATTTTTCGGACAAGTTTTTCTAAATCCTTGACCTCCAAATTCACCGACAGACTCGATCTACGTCCTCGTCGCCAAGCATATTTCCGAGAGGATATTTGCGAGCTTGAAGTGGCTGTACTCTAGTACTAAGAAAGTATGCAGTGATTTGGATACCCGATAATTCTTGGCCGCGAGTATTTTGTAACTCACGGATTCGAGTCATCAAAGTTTCTGTCGACGCCCTTTCTTCTTCGGTGGCCTCCGCGTCCCAGGAACGGCGGCGAAAGATTTTCTCGGCGCCATCAAAAGGAGGAATGTTGTCCTCCGCACAGCCATGGTTTTCCTCCTGAATGTACAACCACTTCTTGCGCCATCCTTGAACTGAGTCAGGAAGCTTGACGTCGAAGTAGTCAACAGTGGGACGAACAGAAATTACAACGCCGCCTATATTATAGGCGACATTGGGCGAGCCATTACGGCGGCAGAAGAAAATGCGCTTCCATAGCGCCCAGTTAGGCTGGACGCCAAGGAAGGCCTCGCAAAGTGTGACGAAAATGGAGATGTGAAGAATGGAGTTTGGCGTGAGGTGGTGGAGTTGCAAACCGTAGACAAAAAGCAATCCACGAAGAAAAGGATGAATGGGGGCGGACAGACCGCGGATGAGGTGATCGACAAAACATACCCGGTACCCCATTGGAGGGGTTGGGTAGCTCTCTTCATGGGGAAGCACAGCGCCTTGGATTTCTTGCTGATCCCCAGCTTCTTCAACATGTTGATGTCTTGGGAGGAAATCTTCGACCTTTCCCACTCCGCCTCCCCAAGATCCGCAGCGGCCATGGAGGATTCCGGTGTGCTGTGCCTCGTCAAACGGCGCGGCGGCATCAACAATGGCACAGGATTTGCAGTGTGGAGGCGAGGAGCTTAAGAGCTTGTGGATCGCAGGAGGGAATTCGCAGATGAGAGAAGGAGGACGGCGTGAGCGGAAGTGTCCGAGGAGGAAGAAGATGATCTTATATAGGGGTGCGGTGAAACGACGGACCGTTGGATAAGGAAAATGTGTGACAGATGATAGCCACGTGGCAACAAGGGTAAAAAGTAACTTAATGATGGAGAAGTTACGGTATGTACGCGTGAAAAAGCGGAGGACGTGTGTCCCCCACTTGCACGACGTGTCAAGATAGTGGATCAATTGGGCCCGCATGGCAGCGAGAAAAGACTTGTCGCAAATTTTTGACTAGCAATCGTGGCTATCGTCAGCAATAACGTCACCTTGACAGGAGAAAAATTCGGCTTAACAGCTGCATTAAAAGGCGACATGAAAAAGTATTCGAGAGCTTTTGATCAAATACAAGTTTTTGAACAAATGCTCGGGGGCTACTTTGGAAAAATGAAGAGTTCAGTAAAGACAAGATAGAAATGGTGTGAGCATATGATCAAATACAAATATTTGTTCATAGCCTCGGGGGCTACTCCCATCGGGAGCGCTGTTCGCGCACCCGAGAAAATATAAAGCTTCGGGAGAGAAAAGAAAATATAGCGGCATATAGCGTGGAGCCTACAACCAAGCACAAGTCCTTGGCTGTAGCCTCGGGGCTACTCCCATCGGGAACGCTGTTCGCGTACCCGATGAAATTATAAAAAAGAAAGAAAGTCGGAATGAGAAGAAGAAACATAGAAAAGCAAGAAAGTATATTTCGAGTTATAAATAACTCTGCATATACTCCCATCGGGAGAGCAATATAAGTCATCCGTGACTCGATAAAATGTGCCATTCCATCAGCCGAATAAGCACTCGACAATATATTCTCGAACGCCGAAGTTGCGATCAATTTCTCGAATGCCGCAAAACTTTGCGAAGGTAAGACCCCAGATCTATTCCGTGAGGCGTGGCGCCGTCTCTGACGTCGGTTTGCTACTTTTATCCGTATCAACAGATACGAAGAAAAATCCTAACGGACGCGTTAGGTACCCGATAAATATGACTGGGACTCGACAGAATGGTAAGACCTTAAGCGGCACCCGTCGAAGTTTACACCAGTATCCCGAAATCATGTCCAGGGACGTGATTTTGAAGTAGGTTTTTGCGGATTGCCACTAGAGCAGTTAACTAGTACCTGATCCGTCAGATGAACTAGCCCCAACTACCATTATCCCTATACAATATAGAAATTTATATGAAGAAATATAGAAAAGTTTAAGTTGTCGAGTAAAAATAAACAGTGGAGATTTTCCCTGACTCTACGATTCAAGCAAAATCTCGGGGGCTACTGACATAGGCATCCCTAATGGGCCTGCCGAAGATAGTACCCGGGGTTTATTGAAGGCCCACTATTCGAAGAATAAGGAGATTCGGAAGCCCAAGATGTTATTAAGGAAAGTTAGAGTTGTAATAGAAAGTCTTATTTGTAATCTTACGGGATGAGTTTGAAACCTTCCCGGACTTTGTAACTTGTACAAGCACGAATCCCTCGGCTCCGCCTCCTATATAAGGGGGAGTCGAGGGACGCAGAGATCATTGAATCATTGTCTACAAACCCTAGTTTTCATAATCGTCGAGTACTTTTCGGCTGAAACCTTCGAGATCTACTTGCCCTCTACTTCCAACTAAACCCTAGCCTACAATCCATAGGCATTGACAAGTTAATACCTTGTCACTAGGCCTTGTTCCTAAATACTGCTATCGCTGCTTGTTTACTGTTTTACTGCATCTGTACTTCCTGCAATATTACCACCATCAACCACACGCCAGCAAGCACTTTTCTGGCGCCGTTACTACTGCTCATACTTATTCATACCACCTGTATTTCACTATCTCTTCGCCGAACTAGTGCACCTATTAGGTGTGTTGGGGACACAAGAGACTTCTTGCTTTGTGGTTGCAGGGTTGCTTGAGAGGGATATCTTTGACCTCTTCCTCCCTGAGTTCGATAAACCTTGGGTGATCCACTTAAGGGAAACTTGCTGCTGTTCTACAAACCTCTGCTCTTGGAGGCCCAACACTGTCTACAAGAATAGAAGCACCCGTAGACATCAGCACTTTTCTGGCGCCGTTGCCGGGGAGGAAAGGTAAACGGCACTCACACACCGGACCCCGGCAACTAAGCACTTTTCTGGCGCCGTTGCCGGGGAGGAAAGGTAAAAGGCTCTCATACTCCGGTCCCAGGTTAAGTACTTTTCTGGTGCCGTTGTGTGTGTGCTCGAAGCTATTTCCTTTAGATCCTGCAATTGCATCTTTTTGTTTCTTGTTTTACACTAGTAAGGCATAATGGACAACAATGAGCTTCTTATTCTATTTCCTGATTTAAGACATGGATGGTTTGATGCGAAAATTAAAAAACCTATGGAACATATTAGTATGAGCGCTTTGAACACCATTGTTGCTAATGATATGGAAAATTCTAAGCTTGGGGAAGCTGGTTTTGATGAGCATGATCTTTTTAGTCCCCCAAGCATTGAGGAGAAAATTTACTTTGATGATGCTTTGCCTCCTATTTATGATGATTATAATGATAGTAGTCTTTTAGTACCGCTCTGTTATGGAGGATAAATTTGATTATGATTACAATATGCCTCCTATATTTGATGATGAGAATAATAATGATAGCTACTTTGTTGAATTTGCTCCCACTACAACTAATAAAATTGATTATGCTTATGTGGAGAGTAATAATTTTATGCATGAGACTCATGATAAGAATGCTTTATGTGATAGTTATATTGTTGAGTTTGCTCATGTTGCTGAAAGTTATTATGAGAGAGGAAAATATGGTTGTAGAAATTTTCATGTTACTAAAACACCTCTCTATGTGACATAGGCATCCCAAATGGGCCTGCCGAAGATAGTACCCGGGGTTTATTGAAGGCCCATTACCCGAAGAATAAGAAGATTCGGAAGCCCAAGATATTATTAAGGAAAGCTAGAGTTGTAATAGAAAGTCTTATTTGTAATCTTACGGGATGAGTTAGAAACCTTCCCGGACTTTGTAACTTGTACAGACACGAATCCCTCGGCTCCGCCTCCTATATAAGGGGGAGTCGAGGGACGCAGAGATCATCGAATCATTGTTTCTAAAACCCTAGCTTTCATATTCGTCGAGTACTTTTCGGCTGAAACCTTCGAGATCTACTTGCCCTCTACATCCAACTAAACCCTAGTCTACAATCCGTAGGCATTGACAAGTTAATACCTTGTCAATTGGCGCCGTCTGTGGGATCTAGAGGCGACAAGGAGTTGATCTCGATGGCACATTCAAGATCGTCGACTTCATTAGTAGCAAGCAACATCATGGAGAGAGGTAAACAGATCGAAACTGGTCTCGTTGATTTTATTCCTCACCCGCCCACCCGTTTGGATGCATATGCGTATCTGGAGGAGCCCATGAAGATGACGTTTGGAAAATTCCACTTCCGCGTCGAGAAAGAAGGATCGTATCGTCTCGAAGTTCCGATTTCGTCGGGATTATCGGCGGATGGTCTTGACTTCTCAAACTCAGTATCATCCGTCGAGACAAGCGACAAGGAGATTTCGTCGCCACGCTTCATCGACAGCAGGGCAAGTGAAAAACTCGCCAAAATCTTCAGCGACATGTCCTTCGAGTCATCGGCGTACTCCTATATAAGCGATGATTCAAGCGACACCGATAGCTTCGACTTCATCGACAAATCCATCTCTATTGGGAAGGTCTTCACCAATCTCTATGATGGTGTCACCGAACCAAGCAAAGCGAAAACTCCAAAATATCACCAAGTCTATGCCATTGGAGAAGCAAGTCGCGATCAAGAGGAAACATCAGAGGCTTTCGACGATTTGGGAAATCCTTATGTCGATGCCTCAGATCTAAGGAGAGGTTTGGGCACTAAATATGTTGGGCCCACACCACGTGTCAGAGTTCAACTTCCACAAGCAGCCTGGGATAGAGCTGCGAAAGCTCTAGATGGCTCTGAACCAATGGAGACAACTGCTACAGTCGAAGAACTGCAAGCTTATCAATATAGACTCGCCAGAGCTGGAAGAGAGTTGGAAAAACAGACAGCTGCTTTGAACAGAAGAAGGGAGGCAGCTTCCGCATCAAGCAGGCGACGAGCGGAATTAAGTCGACACTCAGAAACTTCGGGAGATAGTCACAGAGAAGCTCGGAGGAGAGCAAGATCTCGGCTGCAAAATATACCGGAAGCTGAAAGAGAAACTCTAATCCAAAACCTCGATATGTCCTTTATGTCAATCGACACGAGGGGGAATATTATCCCAAAAACACCGGAAGCAGGGTACATGGCGACACAAGCCTTCATCTTAGCGTCCAGGCCACCTCCCGGAGATCCAAGGGAAGCGCTGTACAACATGGCCATGGCAGGATGTGGAGCCATGGGAGCAGCGTTCACAGCCACACCTCCCGAAGGAACTGCAAGGCAAAATAGTCCGAGACCTACCGCAGCAGTGCAAGATCCACCAAGAGCAAGTGGAGCCAGGGACACAACAACTCAAGCCAAAGTTGATAGAGCAAGACAAGAAAGAAGGGAACGTCGGCATTCACCAGAACTTGCTGAAGAGGACATGTGTGGACTCCCATGCTTCACACGACGGGTCCGAAAAACTCGAGTTCCATCAGGATTCAAGCTACCCGATAGTTTCAAGAAATTCGATGGCCTGCAAGACCCTGAGGATTGGCTTGTGGATTACCTCGAGACAGTAAAATTGATAGGCGGGACTAGAGCGACAGCCATGCAGAGCATCCAGATACATCTGAGCGGAGCCGCCAGATCATGGATAAAAAAGCTTCCCCCAGGTTCCATCGACAGCTGGGAAAGTTTCGAGGATGTGTTTATCAAGAATTTCCGGTCAACCTGCAAGAAACCTGCGACACTAGAGGAGTTGAGGTCATGTCGACAAAAGCATGATGAATCAATGAGGAAGTACATTCAAAGGTGGAACATCATCAAAAACTCGGCGAGAAAATATATCCGACGAAAGAGCGATAGATGCATTTGTTGCGAGGAGTTCGACGAGGAGATTTCGTGGAGGACTTGGGGAGGACAAACCCAAGAACAAGTATCAGCTTTAATGGAGATAGCAAACGGATGGGCGGATGGCGAAGATGCGGTACATAACAAACGACATAGGTCCCCGAGAGGAAGATCGCGATCGAAATTTCCAAAATAGACGCCGATTTCCCGTCAATTTTCAAGTTACGATGCACCCGGCCAAATATCGGCTGGCTTTCGGGGAAACAATGGAGGAAACAGTAGAGATGACTACCAGAGAAGCAACGCACAGCAAGGTGACAATAGAGATAATAGGCAAAATAGCGGGCCAAGGTTCCAGAGACCTTTTGTGTCCCCCGAAGAGATGATGAACGGGCCATGTCAGATGCATTTCTTTCTCGACAGCAATGGAAAAAGACAGTCGGGACACTTGCAAAAAGATTGTCGAAATTTCCAGGCAATGTTAAGATGGGCAGGACATGCAAATGCTCAGGCAGCACATAGAAATCCTCAAGGACCCAGGAGTGAGATTCACTTACCACCTCCTCCCGCGATTACAGATGAAAATCGACATCAGCTCAGAATAGCGGCAGCACCTGCTCCACCGCCCTATTTTGATCCTAACTCTAACGGAGCGGTCTCGATGATTCACAAAGGCAGGCCATCCAATAGAGCTCAGAAAGTAATCTCGCGACAGGTGTTTATGGCAGAGAAAATGCCACCACCAACAGTCGAGTACCTTAACCGAGTCGGGACAAGATATTGGCTTCACAATAGCTGATCATCCACGAGCAAGTTCCTCGACCAGGGCGGTCAGCACCGATCTTACCGAGTAGTAATTGCGGGATTCGATGTATCTCGAGTATTCATAGATGGCGGCAGCGATTTAAACCTTATGTACGCAGATACGCTAAGGAAGATGAATATTTCCCTCGCAAATTTGAAACCAACCGACACACGTTTCCACGGCATTACACCAGAGAAACCAAGTTACCCACTGGGGAAGATCAATCTCGACGTTCAGTTTGGGACCCGAGAAAACTACAGGATAGAGAGGTTGGAATTCGAAGTTGTGGATTTCCGTCGCGATATCATGCTTTGTTGGGGTGACCAGCATATGCCGGGTTTATGGCGGTACCACATTACACGTACTTGCTTTGGAGGTTACCTGGACCTAAGGGACCAATCACGGTCAAAGGAAGCTTCGCGCTAGCCGATAAATGCGACAAAGATTTCCATCGACTATCGAAACTTTCGGGATGCGGGCGAGTACGCAGCGTCAAGGCTCATGACTGATTATGATGTGCTGCCAGACGTAGGGAGGCCCAACAAGGAATCAACTTTCAACACTGAGAAAAATTCTAAGGAGGTGCAGATTCACCCGACGGATCCAAAAAAGACGACATCCATCGCAAATGACATGGACCTCGCATAGGAAAGCGCGCTCGTCGAGTTCCTCCGTGAGAACTGGAAAATCTTCGCATGGTGTCCAGTCGACATGCCAGGAGTACCCGGGGAACTTGCCGAGCACCACCTAAACTTGGATCCACTAGCGAGACCAATCAAACAACCTTTGCGATGTTTTTGGAACCAAACCGCAAAGCTATGCTTGTCGAAATCGATCGACTAAGAGAAGCTGGTTTTTTCAAAGAGCTGCATACGAGAGGCCACATGGGTAGCAAATCCAGTGTTGGTGCCGAAGAAAAACACTAAAGTCCTTCGCATGTGCGTCGATTTTACGTGTCTCAATAAACATTGTCCAAAGGATCACTTTCCCCTCCCGAGGATCGACCAAATTATCGACTCCACGGCAGGATGCGAACGTCTTTCCTTCCTGGACGCGTATTCACGGTTATAACCAGATTAGATTAAAAGAAGAAGATGAAGTAAAAACAGCGTTCATCACACCTTACGGAGTGTTTTGCTACAAAACAATGCCTTTTGGTTTGAAAAACGCGGGAGCAACGTATCGGAGGATGATGCGAAGTGTTTGGCAACACGATTGGAAAAAATGTGCAAGTATACATTGATGATGTAGTCATAACGTCAAAAAAGGGGACGACGTTGATCGAAGATCTCAAGGAAACTTTTGATAACCTCGACAAATTCTGCCTCAAGCTAAACCCCCCGAAATGCTCTTTTCGCGTCCCAGCAGGAGAACTTCTTGGGTTCTTAGTTTCAGCAAGAGGGATTGAAGCAAATCCCGACAAAATACAAGCCATCGTAACGATGAGGAAGCCAACCAAGTTAAAAGAAATATATCAATTAACTGGGCGAGTCGCAGCTTTGAGTAGATTCGTCGCCAGGCTGGGAGAAAAAGCACTACCGTTCTACGCTTTGATAAAACAAGGGGAGAAATTCCAGTGGAACAAAGAAGCCGATAGAGCTTTCGAGGATCTGAAACGCAAAATCTCGACACCACCAATCCCGGTGGCGCCGAAGGAAAAGGAACCTCTCCTGTTGTACATCGCAGCCACACCCCAAGTGGTTAGCACGGTGCTAGTTGTCGAAAGAGAAGAAGAAGGAAAACTCCATGGAGTGCAAAGGCCGGTATCACTACTGCAGAATTGCTTATAGCCTCCAGCACATTAGTGACGGGCAAAAACATGCACGTCACTGGTAATATGTATTAGTGACGGGCGACATTATGCCCGTCACTGGTAAAGGTCTGCACACGGCTGTAGAGATATGCTACTGACGGTAAACTACCCTGGCCCGTCACTAGTAATTTCATAAAATACTAGTGACGGGTCCTTGTATTTGCCCGTCGCTGGTCACTAGTATGCTGCACCAGGGTCGTTCGATATTTTTTACCAAGTTTGAAAAATGGTAAACCTAGTCTAGTCTGTCTTATTTTTATTAATTTTTAAAAGAAGTTATACATACAACTCTAAAGTGCTGGAGATTAGCAACTAAATACACAAGGCGCTATATGCCCACTAAAGGTAGATTAGCTAAATCTGAAAATCCAGTTCTGAATGTAAGTCTTCTAATTCATTCGATTAGTTTGTTTGTAACATTCTAAAAGCAAAAGATTGGTAAGTATAGAGATAAGATGGAAGAGAGATGAATACGTTTGGCTGTTGGGTCACCAAAAACAAGGCACGGGATTCTCAGTTTGGTTTCCGTGTTTATTCGCACACGATCGTTTATTCTACCACCGTTCGCTGAAACAGGAACGCAACCCTTATGTGCCCGCGTGAGAGCCAGAAAAAACACGTACATCTCTCCCTGGCCTCCTTCTCGCGCCAGCCAAGAGTCAGCCTTTGGCACGCCTCCACCCGACAGCGAACACAGTCCGCACGCCACGTGAGACAGGCGCCTTGCAACGCTCGCTTCAGCGCGCGTACGACGCCAGGCCAGGTGGTGCTCGGCGTCCTGCCCCAGCACGGCCTTGTCCAACGCTATTGGTCAACGAAATCAACCCGATCGGACGTGGCCGTCGCCGAGTCCCGCTCGACAACGCATCGCAATTCGCAACCCGAGTCGAACGTGATTTCTTCGCCATAAAAGGTCGATCGATCGACCCCCGTTTGCACTATTACGAAATAAACAGAGGTTGATCTAGAACTCCCATCAATTTGAGCAACGACGAATTTCGCCTAGCACACAAACGAATTCGGCGGCGAATTGAAACGAGTTTGGCTTTGGCGGCGCGAGTAGAAGGCAGTTGGGCGACTCCACAAAGAAGGCTCTATCTCAAGGTATTTTTTTTGGTAACCTTCGTTTTAGCTATTTCATGTATCCTGATTCCATCCACATAGTCAAAATCACTCGATAGTCTCAATGGATACGACTCTAGAGCCTTTTTCTTCATTTTCTAAAGTCCTAGGTTCGAGCGTATGTTTTTTTGTTGGGCACTTTTCTTTTTGTTTTCGTTTTTTTCTTCATAAATGAGAGGCTACAAAAAAATAGGAAATATGTGGCCACGGCAGGATGGTTGGTTATAACTTGTCCTGTTTTCCGTTTATTTTGAGTTGTTGTTGCCAATTAACTTGAATTTACATGTATTGTAGGGATGGATCGAAGTTGGATGTACATGGAGGACCGCATGACACAAAGTTTCCATGATCATGTGAACAATTTTCTTGATGCCGCGGATCAAGATATGTTGCGAAAGGGTGGCACCAAGATATGTTGTCCGTGCAGTTCTTGTCAAAACTTGGTGTTGTTTGAAAGGAAATCAGGGTCCTTGCACATGCACCTGATGCGATGGGGTTTCATGCAAGGTTATACAAGGTGGACAAGTCATGGGGAGGAGGCTGAGGTTGTTGCCGATGAAGAGGGGCGTCATGAAGAGTCCTCCGATGAAAATATGGCGGAACCCGAATATTTTGTACCTGATGCGGAGGAGACCCTAGTGGATTCAGATGATTTGGCTAAAATGGTCAACGACCCTCATGTGCAAGAGCAGGTTCTGAAAGACACAGAGAACAACATAGTTGCTGATAGGGAATGGGCCAAGTTGCAGACGCTTGTGAAAGACTCGGAAACTCCCTTGTATCCTGGTTGTGATCCCCAGCACACCCGCCTATCAGTGACGCTCGAACTTCTAAGGCTAAAGGCAGTCCACAACGACACAGACGGAAGTCTTGATGATAGTTTAGAGTATCTTAGAAAGGTCTTGCCGAAGGGGAATGTGTTGCCTAGGAGTTGCAATGAGGCCAAGAAAATTGTGTGCCCTCTTGGATTGGAGGTGATCAGATACCATGCTTGTCCGAACGATTGCATCATTTATCGTGGTGAGCACGAGAAGCTAAAGAAGTGTCCAGAGTGCAACGCATCCCGGTTCAAGCGAGGAAAGAGCCCACAAGCGGACACCGTGGAAAAATTGATGAGCGGTGCTCCTGCAAAGGTTGTATGGTACCTTCCAGTCATTCCCCGTTTGAAGCGTCTATTCGCAAATAAGAACGAGGCAAAGCTGTTGCGTTGGCACGAGGAGGGAAGAAAAATTGATGGTGTGATGAGACACCCTGCAGATGCTTGTCAGTGGCAAGCAATCGACGACGCATTTCCCTCATTCGGAGGAGACCCAAGGAACATCAGATTTGGTATGAGTACAGACGGAATCAACCCTTTCGGCAACATGAGCAGTAGGCACAGCACGTGGCCCGTTGTTATGTGGATTTACAACCTCCCTCCATGGCTATGTCTGAAGCGGAAGTATATACACCTGGCTTTGCTCATTCAAGGCCCGAAGCAACCTGGAAATGATCTCAACATGTATATGAAACTACCGTATGAGGAGCTAGTGACACTATGGCAAGGGGTCGAGGTATGGGACGCTTATGAAGAAGATAACTTCAATATGAAAGGTCTGCTTCTCACAACAGTCCAGGACTATCCAGCCTTAGGATATCAATCTTGCCAATGTGTCCATGGATATAATGCATGTGTGCAGTGCATGGATGACACAACAACTGTTCGCCTACCGGGCTCTCAAAAAATCGTGTACATGGGGCATCGAAGATGGCTTCTAGAAAGTGACCCATGGAGACAAGAAAAAGAAAAGTTTGACAATACAGTTGAGACACGATCACGGCCACGTAAGAGGAGCGGGGAAGAAATATATGAATTGCTGAACTCTTGGGCCGAGTGCCCTAAGGCGGGAAAGAAGCGAGAAGAAGGTAAAGCCATTGGAAGGCGTGTGGAAAACAAAATCTGTATTTTGGGACTTGGAATACTGGCCTTATCTTGACACACGGCATTGCATAGATGTCATGCATGTAGAAAAGAATGTTTGCGAGAGCTTGCTTGGTCTTTTGCTCCACTTGCCAGACAAGACCAAAGATGGGCCAAAGGCAAGAACGGACTTGGAAAAACTTGGGATACGAAGAGAACTATGGGCAACAGAAGAGATGAGCAACGAAGGAAGGGGTGTTACGAAAATCAAGACGGAGTGTCCTGCCGCTTGTTACACACTAAGTAAGGTGGAACTTGATAAATTTTTCAAGTGCCTTGAAAGTGTGAAGGTTACTTCCGGCTACTCGGCAAACATACAAAGACATCTTGACATGAAGAGCCACAAACTAATCGGTATGAAGTCGCATGACTGCCACGTTATGATCACACAAATACTTCCGGTTGCAATCAGAGGACTTATGGAACCATGGGTTCGGAAGACAGTGTTGGACCTCTGTAACTTTTTCGACACTATCTCTCAAAAGTCAATTACGAAGAAGCGCTGCCGACAACTACAAGCAGATATTATTGTCATACTATGTGAGCCTGGAGATGTACTTCCCCCCTCGTTTTTCGACATCATGGTGCATCTTATGATCCATATAGTCCCGGAGATAATCGACCTAGGCCCAAGTATTCCTACACAACATGTATGCATTGGAAAGGTTCAATGGGGTCGTGAAGCGCTTTGTTCGTAACAGGTCTCATCCAGATGGAAGCATCATCCAAGGTTTTATATCGGAGGAGTGCGTCGAGTTTTGCACGGATTACATGAAAGTAGACAAACCTATCGGTGTACCTGCTAGTCGACACGTCGGGAGACTTGGGGGTGAGGGTCACCGGCGCGGAAAGAAGGATCTACATGTGCACAATTCTGCAATCAACCGATCGATGACTACAACGAGAGCACACTTAGTGGTGTTACAACACACATCGGTGGTCCGGCCTTATGTCCGTATGCACATGGAAATGTTGCAAGAGAAGAACCCAAAAAAGAAAAGTGCCGCGCTTACGAAAGAGCACAACACAAACTTTGCAAAGTGGCTAAAAAACTACTTTGAGGAAAACCCATGTTCAAAGGATGATGAGAAAGCATTAGATGCGTATTATTTGGCACAGGGTCCCTTGGTCAATGTCGTGACACATCAAGCATATGACATCAATGGATACACATTCTATACTGAGGCACAAGACCAGAAAAGTGTATACCAGAATAGTGGCGTGACGATGGAGGCACTAACTGGGAAGAAAAAAGATAGATACTATGGTAGGATCGAAGAAATATGGGAGCTGGACTACACCATCACTACAATTCCCATGTTTCGAGTTAGGTGGGCGGAAAAAATCAGCACCGACGAAGAAAATTTCACTACCATGGTTATACCACCACCAACACCTATTGAGGAGAGAAATGTGAAAGCCATAAGTGCCAGGAAGGAGCCGTGGGTATTAGCTAAACAGGTGGCACAATGTTTCTATATAACCGACCCACAGGCACCAAGCCGCGTAGTCATGAGAAGAGGAAAACGAAGTATTGTTGGGGTGGATGGTGTCGTTGATGAAGAGGATTATGACCAATTCGATGACCCAGATACAGATGAAGATGGCGAAGATACCCAAGACTCCGAACCTACTAGAAGGGATCGAACTACATTGTCCGTCACGCATCCCTTCAAGAGACGCGATCACTCCGAGGGGCTAACGTATACCAGGAAGAAAATTAAGACTAGTGTCGAGAAGTTTGTTGGAGATGATGAAACCGAAACCTAATTTAGATTTTTTAGGCAAGCTGTTTTGAATTTTCCTATATTTTTCATAGTTTTCTTAGTTGTTTATTTGTAAAGAGTAAAAAAAAGACTAGAATTGCCCGCCATAGCAAGACTTGGCAAAATAAACTCGCGGGACTTGGAAAAATTTTAGCGCTAAAGTTTGGCCTAGAATTGGTTTTCCCACCAAATCGTATGCACACTAAAACTACCTCAGCCGCATCGTGGGGAAAAGAGAATAGATCGATCTCTGGACTCAGTGCTGTCCTGTGCCGTCGGCGGCGGCGTTCATTGAGATAACGGCGTCGCCTCTAGTTCCGTCAACGCCTCAAAGGTATTCCCCTCCTGCCTCCTCCGCGTAGTACCTTTTCTCCGCCATTCCCTCCGGCCTCGCGCTCGATTCCCCCCATTCTGGTTCTTCTCTATCCCCATGTGTCGGGCGCTTAAGTATTACGAGGTGAGTAGTGCGTCGGAGATCGATTGGAGCCCCGGCGAGCCAAGCCGTCCACGCCATCGTCACCGCCGAGCCCATCTTCCCCGACGCCGGTCGCTGACGCCACCGTCGATTCCGACCTCCCCAGCCGTCGCCGACCTTCCCGGCAGCACCAGGGCGAGCCGCCGGTTCTCCCACGCCCCTCCGCGCCCTCTCTCTCCCTCTGTATCGCCGCCGCCACGCGCGCCTGCGAGCACCGCTGCCAGGTGTGGCCGTCGTTGCTGCTCCGGAGATGGCTGCGTGAGATACAAGATTACAGCAGCCGCGCGCCAAGGGAGGATGCTAGTCGATGGCGACGCCGTGCCGTTGAGCATCCCCGACGGCGCCGCTGGTTCGGCTGTGCTGGCGGTTGCGGGAAATCCTACATCCCCTTCTTTGTATTCTGGACAGCGTTGTTGTGCTACTAGGGACGAAAAGAGTAATCCTTAATTGATTTGGCTCCCTGATTGAGTTTATAGTCGTAACATGATTTGGCTCCCTGATTGACTTGGTGAGAGTATCAAAACTTGTACAGTATCCATTATGACTTGTGTGATCTGGTTTCCAAGTATAAATGTCACTTCGTGTTAACAAAGGCATGCATTTAGTTGTGTCAGACCTTCATGTGTAGCTTTGCACCTGGTGTTCCTCAATTAGCAGTTTTTTGTTGCACTATCGTAACTAAGCATGGATTTTCCTGCAGATGAATCCTTCCGCAATGTCGGTGGTGAACCGAGGGAGCTCCCATTGTAATAGAAATATCACGTGCTTTCCATTGATATCTCGTTTATTTCGTAGTTTCACTATTTTCTCCCATTGCTATCCGTGTATCTTTGTAGGTTTGATTGAAGAGGCATTGATCCGCAAGCTGATTTGGTCAAGGTGGTTTGACTTGGTGATCAGTTGTTCTAAACACCCAATTCCGTAGGTATGAACCTTCGGATCAATTTTCCGTGATCACATAGAGTATGAGAAATGAAATATTTAAGTTGTCAAGTGGCTCATCAATGAAATATTTTCAAACTGTTTGTAGGAATGGAAGAGTCTTCTGAAAGCTACGACTCATCAAGTGATGATTCAGATTTACCTCATGCTTCGGAAATGAAGAAGATACCGCACAAGAAACTACATCACAAGAACAGCCATCGAAGGAAAAAAGGCCCGCAAGCCTAGGAAACCGAACATGTTGACTAATGATACCTTCAAAATCACTAAAATTGATGAAAGAGGAGTTCCTGTCAGCCCTCTCAAGCATGCCAAGGGTTTTAGTATTGTCAGTAGGCTGCATCGTTCGTGAAACTGTGAAGATCACATGCACGAACATAAGGGGAAAGGATAAGGAGAACCTGAGAGGAATGCTCTTCAAGAGGCTCTTCAACCGGTATACCTTTGAAGATGATGAAATGAAAAGACAGGTTCAACATAGAGCACTCGGCATGATGACCAAAGCCTTGAATACATGGCGAAACACAGCGAACAATATTAAGGACAAAGATTTTGAGGATGTGATCAAGAAGAAATGGCCACAAATAGAAGAGGAGGACTGGAAACAATTCCTTACAAGTCACTCGGATGATGATTTCAAGAAGAAGAGCTCTTGGGGAAAGAAAATGCGGGAGAAGAGCACACTGGACCACAAACTGGGCACCCGTGGTTATTTAGGGAAGAAGCCAAAATGGGACAAGGAGGACGCAGCTGCAAGAGCAGCTGGGAAAGAACCCCCTTTCTCCTACATTGAGGCAGGCCGAGGAAGGGATTTTGTGAGGGCCCGTGCATCTTATGACCCGGTGACGGGGAACCGGTCTTCAAATCCATTAAACTTGTGGATGTGCATGATAAGCTCATGGTAAGCTTTAAACCATATTTATTTGTAATTTATTTAATTTTTATGCATCAAATACTTGGAAACCAACTTAAATAAAACTTGATGCAGAACCCTCAAACTCAGAGCTCCCTAGACTCAGTTGACTGTGAGAGATGGGAGGATCCTCTTGGAAAGGCTCTTGGTGGGGTGGAACATCGAGGCCGTGTGAGAGGCGTGGGGAATGGGGCTCCTTGGAAGGTATTTTTGCCTGAAGATAAGGAGGTTGGCCGCCAAAGAAGGAAAGCCAGATCCACTGCCCGCTTGCAAGTTGAATTTGACAAACGGGTGGCGGCGGTTGCTGAGGAGGTTGCCGCGGAGACGGTGAGGCGTATATTGGCGGAACAAGGACATCAACCCATGCATCCAAACACAAATATTTTGACCCCTCGTGACGCACATACACAGTTAAATACCAATCTGTCGATCACTCATGGTGCGCATCCTCAACCCAATATTTGTGGACAGATCAGCGAGCAACGCGCTCTGTCTCACGCATCCCAATGGGGCCGCTGAATCCAATAGATGACATCACTGTAAGTGTATAGATGTGAATAAAATTTGTTGACACCAACATTGTAATTCTTTGTAATCTAAAATTCCTTGTTGCAACTTATGTCTCGCAGGACCTTACTCCCTGCCATCTTTTGGCACCCATGAAGGATGGGAAGATGGTGACGGTTGCACACGGGCGAGTGCATCCAATGACCAAGGAGAGCAAGCTGCACTGTGTGGATTTACCACCAGACATGGCAAAGGTTGATGTGAACAAGGTGCTTGAGCCCTTCGTCGATTTGGATGTTGATGGCCGCCACCCCGAACCAGGTTGCAATAAACTAGGACAATGCAAGGGGTATGTCATGAAGTGGCCAAAGGATGCGATAAAGTTGGTAGGGAAATCCACTCGCGCAACCTCACGAGTACTTGAGCAAGGCAACCACCCCAAGCACATGAAGTAGGTATCCGCGCACCTCTAACATATGAGGACACTGGGTGGCGTTCAAGGCGAGGAGGATGCCATGGACCAAGACCAAGGGGTTGGGTCCAATTCATATGTGGCCCCCAAGCATGGTGCCACAAAAAAAGGAACTCTCCCGATGAGGCGACATCTCCGGAACCGCAACATGTAAGAAGTAAGAAGAAGAAAGACAAGACGGAGAAAAAGGAGCAAAGGTTGAGAAAATCATTGTCCTACGGATCAACGAACGCAAAAGGAGAGCGAGAAAGTGGTAAATGGCGGAAACATCATATCCGTGGTGAGCGCTTGGTTCCAGAGGATGAGTTCGAGAGCCTTTCTATCGATATGAAGGCCCCGCATGAGAATATTAGAGAGCTGGAACGGCATGAAGGTCAAGCCTCACATTACACGGCCGGGGTTCCGGAGGATTACCACCACTTCGTTACCAAATATCCGAGCAGACAAGTTTTATCCGGAGTTTCCGGAGATCTTCGGAATATTCAACCTAGATTTGCTTGAGTCCTCTCTTGTCAGGCTATGGGCACTGTACCTAGTCAGAGAGACTAGACAGAATAAAGAACTTGCCAATGTTGGAATTGCTGATCCTTATCACATGCACGACAACAACCTAAGCTCCGATGAAGGTTGTGAGATTATTTTGACAGAGTGCATCTTTCCTGCATTGCAAAAGAACAAGGACAAGAAATACATACTAGTGCCCTACAATCCAACGTAAGTCATGACATGTAATGGGTTCTCCTATACTTCTTAATGAGCTTTAGTACTTCTTTACCTACTCGTTATTAGTAAAACAAGTCAGGCCATGATATTGAATACGCCAAAACGCCTATTAAGACACACCAACTAACTTGATTTGGATGGAAATGTAGGCTTCTTGAGTACTGGCTAGTGATATGCAATGTAGAGGGATGAAGTTGGGAAGCACCAACGCAGTGCGCTTCATTTTAGATTTTTTTTTGAATAGCCGGTCTCACAATATGTGCCCCCAAAGCATGGCGCCACAAAAAAAAGGAACTCATAATTTTGTATCATGGACATCCGCGCTATCCGTACTTGCAGCATATATATATACAGTCTTGAAGAAAATTATGTTGGATTTTCAAATACTAAGTAAGTTCTAGTTGAGTGAAGATGGAAATTATAGGCATCAGATTAGCTTAGCATGATCTCGAGAGTTGCATCAATTGATCATTCTCAAAGTAGCATAAACGCCTATAGTCATACACAGTCTTAATTAAATCAAATTTCCTTCATTTTGATCTAGTTTGTGAATGTGCACTGAACCGGGATGTTTATTATTGATGAAGTATTGATGAACTTGGGTTGTTCACATGTTTGCGCGAGGGTCACTCGGGTTCCGATAATTCTCATGGTGAAGGAATGCAAGGCTTTTTACTTGGATTCACTAAAAAACAAGGCGAAAAGGGATTACACCGTATTGAAACAGATTCTGGAT
Organism: Lolium rigidum; assembly: GCF_022539505.1. Classification (NCBI taxonomy): domain Eukaryota; kingdom Viridiplantae; phylum Streptophyta; class Magnoliopsida; order Poales; family Poaceae; genus Lolium; species Lolium rigidum. The sequence goes on from NC_061510.1 coordinate 86,624,318, forward strand.
GATGCTCTCTTTGAACATAGTTTAAGAGGTGGAATTGTGCCAAGAAAAGGTAAAGGCCGTGTACACTTTAAGCATTATACAGAGGTTAGTTGCACACGAGCAACGGGACAGCGTGTCATGTGGCTACCATCTCTGCTACCATATGGACATATTTGTGAGGGAGCGAGAAGAATTTAAACAAAAGTGTTGACATTCAATTGTTCGGTACCCATTTGGAGTTCAATCCATTTGAAAGGAAGAAAGAGTTTACACGCATCCAAGAAATTTTCGCAAAAATCATCAACACAGAGGTCACCTCCAAATCTGGGCTTTTCTATGGTGGTGATGACTCGCCAGAGGTTCATGATTCACGCACAAAGGCGGCTGCAACCCAACTGAACAAGCATGCAGGATCCTTGGCTGAGGTATAGGGCATTACTATTTGTTCATGACTCACATATCAGTATACATGCTTGCTGGTGACCTTGTGGCACTCCCCTCATTTTACCTTCGAGCAATCCTGACCTGATACTGCAATCTTACAATGGCTCATTTATCTATTGACAAGTACATAGCGCTAGCTCATTGGTTGCTTTGCACGCTTGCTTAAATTGCTCAAACTTAGTAGTGTCATTAAGGATCCTATTTAAATTTACCAGTTCAATTACTTGGACTGTAATATACCAACAAGTACAACTTCATGTAAGGGTGTAGTACTCGAAAGATTCGCTCGCTGCTCGATCGTAGTTTAAAGTACCAAAATTCTTGCACTGTGCTTACTTACCACATGTTGCTCCCCGTTCCATGTTTATTCTTTCAAATCATGTGCTTGTACTGACCTATAAGCAATGTGTTATGTCACTTTGTTCTCGCTTCATATGCTTCCGCGGTACCATTAAAGCAAATCTGGTCTATTATTGTTTTGCCTAGGAATGTCATTGTCCGGACTATACCAATTTTTCATGCTACATTACTAAATCTGCTTGTGCTAATTCACCCTTTTTAATCGGGATATGCAATATGCGTAAGTCTAGGTTGTCTCTTTTCGGGCTGTTGTGAGCAGATCACATGGTTCGGATTGAGCTAAGGGCCAAAGCTCCATTTTTTTAGCTTAAACTTTTGCTCGTGTTGATAAACCATTTTTTTGGTCGGAAGGATGAAGGATTTTGTTTGGGTCGGTTGGATGGTTCGGCTCAGTCTGGGTTGAACTTTCGTAATCATTTTGTATGTAGCAAATTAGCATCTCAGTTTTCTCTTATAGTATTGATACTTTTTGTTATCATACTTGGCGGCACCGAGTTGTTCTATTACTAAAATGTTGTATTTTCTATCCCATGCGGATGACTCGTTGAAAAGCTCAAGTTGGGCAGTGCCAGGCGTGAACTATGAAGTGAATTGATATGTTGTCCGGCTGCCGCTAAATGCCTGTTGGTCCGTCGCCTAATCAATGCCACTGTTTGTTTAGGATGTGATTTTTCTAGGTAGCAGCTGCAACTGACGAGTCATGGGTGGTAGAAGGTTTGACGTTTGAGAAGAATTGGATGATTTTAATTTTAGCCTTAGTTCTTTCGAAATGAAAGCAAATTTATTTTGGATTTGAAATGAAAGCAAATTTATTTTGGATATTGTTCTATGGATGTTAATTCCACTTTGTAGTACATGTGATCGTATTTTGCTATCTATGAGTGTCTGATCATATTGTATTATCGATGTGCAAATGCAATATTTTTTTTATTCCTTAAATATTTACTAGTGACGGGCAAACTACCATGGTACCAAAGATTCCGTCGCTGCTAAGATCATAGTGCGCTACCCATGACAATTAACTAGCGACGACCATTAATAAACGACTCGTCACTAGTAAACAATTACCGATGACGGGCACTTGCCCGTCACTAGTAACCTGTTACCAGTGACGAGTTACCAGTGACGGGCGCCTTGCCCGTCACTAATAGGCCTTTCGAGCCCGTCGCTGGTAAGCTATTCTGCAGTAGTGTATATTTCATTAGTGAAGTTTTATCGCCTTCCAAACAGCGGTACCCGCAGTACCAGAAACTAGCATATGGAGTGATTACAACAGCAAGAAAGTTGCGCCACTATTTTTCGGCACACCCAATAATAGTAGTCAATGAAGCACCTCTCTCAAATATACTGAACAATCCAGAAGCTACATGGCGTGTCTCCCTTTGGGGAATAGAACTTTCCCCTCAGGACATCACGTATGAAAAAAGAAAGGCAATCAAGTCGCAAGTTTTGCCAGACTTCATCGCAGAATGGATGGAGCTGCAAAACACGGGACCCCCAGATTTGTCGAGAACTTGGACCATGAACTTCGACGGATCCAAGAGAGTAGAAGGAGCTGGCGCAGGAGTGATACTTATATCACCTGAAGGCGACAAGTTAAAATATGTCCTACGGATGACGTTCCCAAACGCATCCAACAATGAAGCAGAATACGAAGCCCTCATACACGGGATGAAGATGGCAAAAGCTTGCGGTGCAACTCGACTAAAAATCTTTGGCGACTCACAATTGGTAGCTCAGCAAGTTATGAACCAATGTGATGCAGTCAATGATAGCATGATAGCATACAAGGAGGTGTACAATGAGCTTGAGAAGCTGTTTTATGGATGCGAGGTAAATCACATCAGTATATTGAGCAACGATGAGGCCGACGTCCTCGCAAACATCGGGTCGCAGTGCCTTGCAATCCTACCAGGCGTATTTTGGGAAGAAATAGCGGAGAGATCAACGAAGCCGAAGAAGGTGCAGAAAAAAGCAAAAGAAGAAAAAACTTCGGCGTCTCTCAAAGAAACCGTGGAGGACGAAGAAGACCAAGAACTTGTGATGATGGTAGAAGTCCCTTGGATGCAAGCGTACATATCGTATATCCTCAGAAAGGAAATACCCGACGATCCGGTTGCGGCAAAGGCGAGTTATTCGACGATCCAAAGCTTTCACGAGTGGTCAAAGGGGAGTTATATAAGCGAAGTATTTCAGGCATCTTGCAAAGGTGTGTCACACCCGAAGAAGGAAGAATAATCCTAAAAGATGTGCATGAAGGAATATGTGGTCACCACGCAAGCAGTCAAGCTATTGCAGCCAAGGTCTTTCGGGCAGGATTCTACTGGTTGACAGCAATCGAGGACGCAAAAGAGATAGTACGAACTTGCGACGCGTGCCAGAGATTTGCCGCAAAACCGCACTCTCCGGCGGCAGAGCTAATGCCAATACCATTGTCGTGGCCCTTTGCCCAATGGGGACTCGACATGGTAGGCAAGTTGCACAAAGCTTCGCCAGGAGGATATGAGTACCTGTTGGTTGCTGCCGACAAATTCACCAAGTGGGTAGAAGCGAAGCCAATAAATTCACCAGATGCAGCATCAGCAATAAAGTTCGTGAAGGGCATCGTTTTTCGATTTGGAGTACCTCACAGCATCGTCACAGATAATGGCAGCAACTTTACGCCGAAGGAGTTCAAGGCGTACTGTGCAGAAGTAGGCATCAAATTGCACTTCGCGTCGGTTGCACATCCCCAAACTAATGGTCAAGTCGAGAAAGCCAATGGTATCATCTGCAATGGCATTAAAAACGTCTGCTAGGACCGCTTGAAAAGGCTCGACACACCTGGCCAGAAGAATTGCCAAGTGTTTTGTGGAGCATCCGAACAACACCAAACACGGCGACACAAGAAACCCCGTTCTTCCTCGTCCACGGAGCTGAAGCCGTACTACCAATTGAAATAGAGCACGATTCTCCAAGAGTAACGAGTATGACGAAGAAACATCACGAAAAGTTCGGGAGGATGATATGGATGCACTCGATGAAGCTCGAGATGAAGTACTGTCACGAGTTACCAAGTACCAGCAAGACCTGAAGAACTACCACAGTCGACGATTGCGGCCGAGATCTTTCCAGGTCGGTGATTTGGTTCTACGGCTCAACCAGCAAAGTACAGAGAAGCTCGAGTCACCATGGCTGGGACCTTACATCGTCACGGAAGTCATCGACGGAGGAGCGTACAGGATCAAGGACAAGAAGACAGGGGTTCCCGAGAAAAACCCCTGGAACGTGGCGCAGCTCAGGCGGTTCTACGCCTAGAGCTGGAATATAGTCCTTCTCTGTAAAAATACAATGTACTGAAACGCCCGCGAGTTTTCAGACGCACTCTTTTCCTTTTCGGGGCACCGAGTGGGACCGGAAAGGTTTTTAATGAGGCGGGCTCGCGGTGCTGCAATATAATAAAGATAGTGGAGATATACTTCTTATTCTTCGACACGCTCGGGGGCTCAACGCCTTCAAGTCTCAAAATACGTACAATATAGACAAACTAGACTTACCGAAATATTTCGCCTTGGTACACTAATACCTCGCCAAATATAAAAATCGGAAGCTAACAATTATAAATATAGTATTGCTTTGGTCCAAGAACCTCGCAACAAAAATATAGAACTCCGACACTAAGATACTCGAGGGCTTGCAATCCATCAATGAAAAAACAAGGATGTCTTATTACAACAGAAGTAAAAAAATCTTCGAGATGGAAAAAACAGTACAAACTCTAGCCAGAAGGCTCGGGGGCTCCAACAATATAGAGCACTTTGCAATATACAACAAATTTCTTCGGAAATAAAAAAGAAATCAAAAAAGATAGAGACACAAGGTTTTGCAATATGGTACAAATCAGTCAAAGCCTAAAATACTATCTATGGACAAGCCTCTGGTTGTTTTATGTTCAGCATAGGACCCCTTGACGAAGAATTCTGAGTCCATCCGAAGAAGCTCATCTATCATCGACTCGGCCACAGGAGCTACCATCTCATTGATTGTGTCAATATCATTTTTTCGCCGCGATTTCTTGGCCAGGCAATCAGCAACAATCTTCGTAAGGTCTAATTTTGGATGACAAATATTTATGATAATCATGGCGAACCTTGCTCCAGCAGTCAATTGAGCTCGCACAAAATTATGAATACGGGGAGCATCTCTGAATATCTCCAGCAATTCAGGAAGAGTTTTGGGAACCTCATTTCGAGGAAACAAAGTCTTGTAAACAAGGGTTAATGTTGTCGTGCAAAAATTGAGAAATTCGTGCACTTGGCAAGCACGATCTTGGAACCTGACAATCTGCTGGGTTCGTTCAGGGGTGGCCCGAATAAACAGCCATGGTTAAGGGAAAGATTGACAAGAAGATTCGTTCTCTCGTTTACTCTTCGATCTTCGGCGGCAGCATCAAGAACCGAGCCTATTAAGCGACAAGGCAAGAAATTTGAAGGAGGGCACAGCAAAATAAAGAGGAGGCATTGTGAGGTTGGAAAAACGTACCTAACATATCTGTGCTAGCTTCCAACATTAGCTCGAGCATGCTATTTTCTCGGGTAGTGGCTCCCTTTGCTTCCAATACAGCAGTATCCTTGGCAGCCATAGCCTCTTTGGCTTGTTGGAGAGCAAGTTTTTCTTGTTCGGACGCTTTCCGAGATTGTTCCATCATTGCCAGAGTTTGTTTCTTCATGGATTGAAGTTGTTGTCGAAGTTCTTGCAAATCTTCCGACAAATGTTTGCTTGAAGAACCTTCGAGGGGATTATCATCGACTAGTATTTTCTTCGAGAAGGAAGACGCAGGTGAAGCATCGGGAGAGCAAGGGTTGGTCGAATAATTATCAAATATTAACTGGAAAAGAGAGTCCCAGGATCAATGATAGTACCAAGAGGAATTTCATTGATTTCTAGAAAGTTTACACGGACATTACAAAAGAAGTTCTCCAAACGGACTAACAGGGTAATTGTTGCCAAGGCTAAAATGGCGACAACAGCAAAAGAAATAGAGAAATCAAAGGAAAGAAAAAAGCAAAGGCATTCAACTAGACCTCCGGCCTTGATGAGCTAGGAGTTGAAGATGGCTTGATCCCGAGATAGGCCAGGATTTTCTTCGTGTTGGGCTTGGCTGCCTTGATCAACGACCTCCATTTTGATTGTTCTATCTCGCTTCGGTGTCGCCTACCTTCATCCGAGTCAACGGTTTGTTGATCGTCGACGACCAAGGCAATAGTGTTCTCAATAGCAACCTTCATGTTCTCCTGACGCATCTTCAGTCCAAGATCCTCTGGTGGATTGAAGTCCTTGGCAAGGGCAAGGAAAGTCTTAGGCTCCTCTTTCTTCGGGAAGAAGTAGGGGAACAACTTCAACAATCCTGCGTCAGCATTCACCAAGCCTTCGCGAATTTCTTGGCCATGAAACTCCAGATAAGACAGTGCGTCAAGCAGAGGATCATTGGTGGGATTCTCAAGGTCAAAATCTTGGCTTGTTTGACCTGCCATAAAAATTATATGTTAGTTGACAGCAAGTAAAAACAAAAGAAAGCAAGTCTTAAGAAAAATAGAAGGGATCAGCAAAGTTACCGAGGAAGCGACGATTTTGTGTGTTCAAGCGCTTGAGGATTCCCTTTTCACGGGTGTCCTGTGCGGCTTTGTGCTTGTTTAAAGTAGCTTCAGCATCATCAAGTTTCTTCTGCAGTTCTTCGACACTAGCAGCTTTTGCTTTGGCCTCATCAGCCTATACTTTTGCTTGGCTAGCATCAAGTTCGGCTTTCTTGCGAGCCGTTTCACTTTGCTCCAATTTCTGAGCAAGAGTGTCAGCAAGCCTGTTGGCCTCTGCAAGTTTTTCTGCCAAAATAGAAAAGAACAGTCAAAATTGCGAAAAAAATAGGAGCAAGAAGATTAGAAACAGTGACAACAAAAAAGTTGTTACCTTCAGTCCTGCTGGCATATTCACGGTACCCAATGAATTGGGATCCAATGCGAACAAGCTCTTTGATCATGGGCTGTCAAAGAAGAACAGAGAAAGAAAATATCGGTACGAAAAAAATATGAAGGCACAAAAAGAAGTAAACAGAGGAAAAATAGATACTAGCAGGAAAGTCAAAAACTTACATCATCTAAGAGCGAATGAGAAGAGCTACCCAATTGAGGGGCAGGCTCGATGATCGTTTAAACCCTTGTCCTTTTTGGTGAAGGAGCAAGGGGGCTTGAAGGAGGAGTGGTGGTGACGATGTTTTGTTGAGGAGGCGAGGATTCTTCTCCTTCAATTAGCGTCTCCTAAACAAGTAAAGTATGTGACGCGCTCGTCCGAGGAGCCACGTCACGAGTTGGTACTTCTTCCTCATCATCACTGCGATTAAAGATCGACAGCATAAAAAGCAAGATGAGACAAAAAACTTCGACTACGGAAATAAGGGGAAATCAAGGTGACTTACGAGCTGACGAGGGATGCGAGATATGGATCATAAGTTGCCTTCTGACGTGAAGGATCAACTTCTTCAGCTTTGGAAGTGCCGGAATCTTCGACGTCATTCCTCTTCCTTTTGCCTTTTGGAGAAACAGCGGGAGGAGGAGATAGTGCCGACGCAGTGCCTTCGGAAGATCCCGCAGATTTTCGAGAATCCACGGGTTCATTCACAAAAGACGGAGCTTCTTGATTGTCATCAGTGACAATGGCCCTTTCTTCGACTTCTCCGCCTTCAAGAAGAGGAGGAAGCGAGACAAGGTCCGGATGATTACAGTGCAAAATAAAACAGGGAGAGATGTCGAGAAAAGAAGTTACAAAAAAGATAGCAAAGCAATAACAAGACAATAGACAAAGATTACCTTGGGAAGTGGATTGGCGGTGCTGAATGGTGTCACACGACAAGAAGAAGGGACAAGCATCTTTTTGTTGAGAGATGAAATTTTTCGGACAAGTCTTTCTAAATCCTTGACCTCCAAATTCACCGACAGCCGATCTACATCCTTGTCGCCGGCATATTTCTAGAGAGGATATTTGCGGGCCTGAAGCGGTTGCACTCTAGTCCTAAGAAAGTATGCCGTGATTTGGACACCCGATAACTCTTTGCCGCGAGTATTTTGCAACTCGTGGATACGAGCCATCAAGGTTTCTGTCGACGCCCTTTCTTCTTCGGTGGCCTCCGCGTCCCAGGAGCGGCGGCGAAAGATTTTCTCGGCGCCATCAAAAGGAGGGATGTTGTCCTCCGCACATCCATGGTTCTCCTCCTGAATGTACAACCACTTCTTGCGCCATCCTTGAACTGAGTCAGGAAGCTTGACGTCAAAGTAGTCAACAGTGGGCCGAACGAAATTACAACGCCGCCTATATTATAGGCGACATTGGGCGAGCCATTACGGCGGCAGAAGAAAATGCGCTTCCATAGCGCCCAGTTAGGCTGGACGCCAAGGAAGGCCTCGCAAAGAGTGATGAAAATGGAGATGTGAAGAATGGAGTTTGGCGTGAGGTGGTGGAGTTGCAGACCGTAGATAAAAAGCAGTCCACGGAGAAAAGGATGAATGGGGGCGGACGGACCGCGGATGAGGTGATCGACAAAACTTACCCGGTACCCCATTGGAGGGGTTGGGTAGCTCTCCTCACCGGGGAAGCACAATGCCTTGGGTTTCTTGCTGATCCCCGGCTTCTTCAGACATGTTGATGTATTGAGTGGAAATTTTCGATCTTTCCCACTCCGCCGCCCCAAGATCCACGGCGGCCATGGAGGATTCCGGCGTGCTGTGCCTTGTCAATCGACGCGGTGTCATCAACAATGGCGCAGGGTTTGCAGTTTGGAGGCAAGGAGCTTACGAGGTTGTGGATCGCAGGAGGAAATTTGCAGATGAGAGAAGGAGGACGGCGCGAGCGGAAGTGCTCAAGGAGGAAGAAGACGATCTTATATAGGGGTGCGGTGAAACGATGAACCGTTGGATAAGGAAAATGTGTGGCAGATGATAGCCACGTGGCAACAAGGGTAAAAAAGTAACTCAACGTTGGGGAAGTTACGGTGCGTGCGCCAGAAAAAGCGGAGGACGTGTGTCCCCCACTTGCACGACGTGTCAAGATAGTGGATCAATTGGGCCCGCAAGGCAGCGGGAGAAAAACTTCTCGCGATTTTTGGACTTACAATCGTGGCTATCGTCAGCAATAACGTCACCTTGGCAGAAAGAAAAATTCGACTCAACAGCTGCATCAAAAGGCGACATGCAAAAATATTGGAGAGCCTTTGATCAAATACAAGTTTTTGGTCAAATGCTCGGGGGCTACTTTGGAAAAATGAAAAGATCAAGAAAGACAAAATAGAAATGGTGTGAGCCTATGATCAAATACAAATATTTGTTCATAGCCTCGGGGGCTACTCCCATCGGGAGCGCTGTTCGCGCACCCGAGAAATTATAAAACTTCGGGAGAGAAAGAAAATATAGCAGCATAAAGTGTGGAGCCTACAACCAAGCACAAGTCCTTGGCTGTAGCCTCGGGGGCTACTCCCATCGGGAACGCTGTTCGCGTGCCCGATGAAATTATAAAAAAAGAAAGGAAGACAGAATGAAAAGAAGAAAGATAGAAAAGCAAAAAGAGTATATTTCGAGTTATAAATAACTCTGCATATACTCCCATCGGGAGAGCAATATAAGTCATCTTTGACTCAATAAAATGTGCCATTCCATCAGCCGAATAAGCACTCGACAATATATTCTCAGAACGCCGAAGTTGCGACCAATTTCTGAATGCCGCAAAACTTTGCGAAGGTAAGACCCCAGATCTATTCTGTGAGGCGTGGCGCCGTCTCTGACGTCGGTTTGCTACTTTTATCCGTATCAACAGATACGAAGAAAAATCCTAACGGACGCGTTAGGTACCCGATAAATATGACTCGGGACTCGACGGAATGGTAAGACCTTAAGCGGCACCTGTCGAAGTTTACACCAGTATCCCGAAATCATGTCCGGGGACGTGATTTTGAAGTAGGTTTTTGCGGATTGCCACTAGAGCGAGTTAACTAGTACCCGATCCGTCGGATGAACTAGCCCCAACTACCATTATCCCTGTACAATATAGAAATTTATATGAAGAAATATAGAAAAGTTTAAGTTGTCGAGTAAAAATAAACGATGGAGATTTTCCCCGACTCTACGATTCAAGCAAAATCTCGGGGCTACTGACATAGGCATCCCAAATGGGCCTGCCGAAGATAGTACCCGGGGTTTACTGAAGGCCCATTACCCGAAGAATAAGAAGATTCGGAAGCCCAAGATATTATTAAGGAAAGCTAGAGTTGTAATAGAAAGTCTTATTTGTAATCTTACGGGATGAGTTAGAAACCTTCCCGGACTTTGTAACTTGTACAAGCACGAATCCCTCGGCTCCGCCTCCTATATAAGGGGAGTCGAGGGACGCAGAGATCATCGAATCATTGTTTCTAAAACCCTAGCTTTCATATTCGTCGAGTACTTTTCGGCTGAAACCTTCGAGATCTACTTGCCCTCTACATCCAACTAAACCCTAGTCTACAATCCGTAGGCATTGACAAGTTAATACCTTGTCACTATGTGCTGAAATTTTTGAAGCTACACTTGTTCTATCTTCCTATGCTTGTTACTTTGCTCTTCATGAACTTGTTTATTTACAAGATTCCTATGCATAGGAAGCATGTTAGACTTAAATTTGTTTTGAATTTGCCTCTTGATGCTCTCTTTTGCTTCAACTACTATTTCTTGCGAGTGCATCATTAAAACTGCTGAGCCCATCTTAATGGCTATAAAGAAAGAACTTCTTGGGAGATAACCCATGTGTTTATTTTGGTACATTACTTTTATTTTGTATTTGAGTCTTGGAAGTTGTTACTACTGTAGCAACCTCTCCTTATCTTATTTTTATGGGATTTCTATTTTCGTGCCCCTGCTTCGTTAGTTGTACTCAGTTTTCCCCAGCTCGTTAGTTTTTCCTCAGTTTTCCCCTCCCTCTAGTTTGAAACCCCTCAAAGACGCGGGTTGCCGTCGGGTCGGAGGCCTTACCGTTACCGTGAGGTCGGTTCCTCGCCGACCGTCTCGTGCTCGACGGGTGGATCCATCTACCGCCGACGCGTGGGCCGTTTTATTTCCGATTGTATACGCGGTGCTGCCAATGACAAATGGGGCCGCTCTATGGGGCTGCCGCAGCCAATGACCAGTGGGTCGTCTATTTATTTATAGAAAATTATATATTGCCGCTCCGTGGGGCCTCCGCAGCCAATGACCGCTGTGGTCGTCTATTTTATTTAGAGAATATAATATAGAGCCGCTCTGTAGGGGTCGCCTCAGCCCATTTTCGCAGCTTAATCTAAAGTGACTCTTATGCTAAACATTGTGCATCCCGACGTTGACCTAGCAGTGGCGGCGAGCATAGCCGTTCTGACCATGCCGATATCGGCATCAGCATCGGCATCGTTTGGAGGATGTGGTGCTCGAATAATAGTGGAAATGCGATATTATTTTTTACATGCATAATATATAGAAAATAGCTAGATCTCTAAATCGATGCATATGAAGCTACATATATATTCTTGGTCATAATCCCCTTAATTATCTAAAGGGGATGGATGCATGGCTTCACGTCGTCGTCGCTTTCATCGTCGGTATCTTCGTCGTCTGAGTAGTAGTACCTCCTGCACATTGTTCCGTCGAACACCTTCACTGTGAGCACATCATCGCCTTCATATTTGAAGTGTACGAACCAGCCGAAATCCACACCGTGTGCGATGGCGAATTTCTCCCAGCCCTTGTCGAGGTACATCCGGCCTTGTACGTCAAATAGGACCTCCACGGTCCAGAGACGAGGACCGCAGTCAGCTGCTCGCAGATACACCTTAGCTGGCTCCTTGCCGTCAAGATAGTTCGCAAATTTTTTTGGGAGTTCCTGCAAAGAGATCGAGCGCCGATCGTTTGAAATTAGGGAACCCTTGAAATTAAAGGTTTTTTAGAACATGCCCATAATTAATCACATGCATCATATATGTGGGAACGCGTACGTACCTTCTTGACCAAAGGGTCTTCATAGACGACGATGAAGAACTCCTCTATGATCAATGGCAGTGTTGACGGTGGTGGTGGCAATGATGATGATCCACTTCCCCTTCCCCTTCCCCTTCCCCTTCCGGTCCGCGTCCGAGACGTGGAAGCCATGGCAATGGATAAAGTGTATGTGAACGAAAAGAAGAGAGAGGCAGAACCTATTGACACAAGGGATGGCCGTGTGGGTGTTTATAAGGGAGAGATGACCGTTGTAGGGTTTACACAATAAAATAAGGAGGAGATGACCGTTGTGGGGGTTTATACACAATAAATTAAGGAGGAGACGACCGTTGTGGGGGTATAGTTTATCATTTTACCGTGAAAAGTAATGCCTAAAAGGAAAGTAATGGCTACAAGAAATCGGTGATGGTTTATCGTTTTTTGCATGAAAAGTAATGGGTACAAGAAATGGGTGATGGTGTATCATTTTTTGCGTGAAAAGTAATGGCTACACGAAATGGGTGATGGTGTATCATTTTTGTGCGTGAAAAGTAATGGCTACAACAAATCGGTGATGGTTTATCATTTTTGTGCGTGAAAAGTAATGGCTACAACAAAATCGGTGATGGTTTATCATTTTTTTGCGTGAAAAGTAATGGGTACACGAAATGGGTGATGGTGTATCATTTTTGTGCGTGAAAAGTAATGGCTACAAGAAATCGGTGATGGTTTATCGTTTTTTGCGTGAAAAGTAATGGGTACAAGAAATGGGTGATGGTGTATCATTTTTTGCGTGAAAAGTAATGGCTACACGAAATGGGTGATGGTGTATCATTTTTGTGCGTGAAAAGTAATGGCTACAACAAATCGGTGATGGTTTATCATTTTTGTGCGTGAAAAGTAATGGCTACAACAAAATCGGTGATGGTTTATCATTTTTTGCGTGAAAAGTAATGGGTACACGAAATGGGTGATGGTGTATCATTTTTGTGCGTGAAAAGTAATGGCTACAACAAATCGGTGATGGTTTATCATTTTTTGCGTGAAAAGTAATGCCTAAAAAGAGTTTATAATTTAGCTCGTGAAAAATAATGCAGAAAACCAAACTTTGCGTGAAGCTAACCGACACGACGAGAGAGAGAGAGGGTGGTGGCCCCGACCGAGAGAGAGAGATAGGGGTTATCCCGCCCGTTAGATCATACGATCAACGGTCGTTGGGCACGATCCGCGTGACATGGGCTAGACCAATCGGGGCAATGTTGGGCGTCCGTGAGAGTTTGTGAAGGGAGAGGGCAAAACCGAGTAGTATCAAGAAACCAAGGGCAAGTGAGTAGTAAACAGACTAAGGGATTCAAATATGAGATTTAAAAAATGGAAAATGCGTGTTTTGTACAATGAAACCCATCTTGGCCTACCTCAAACTATTTGCAATACAAATCTACATGAGTGTGAAAATTATGGTCTCATTCGGACAAAGTATGTTTTGGGGAAAGCTGTTTTGGGTAGGGCTTATTATGGAAAACCATGCACCTTCATAGCTACTAGGTGATTTGAGAAGTGGCAATTTGTGGTGAAACTTGATTTATCTACGATTTATCTATGATTTGAGAAGTGGAAATTTGTGGTAAAGACTCCATGAGTAAGTGCCACTCCTTTTCGGAATTTTTTGCACATTAAATAACTCATTTAACTAGTTAATCCCATTTGTTGACTCTCTCGTTGACCAGCCACTTGAGGGTAAAACTGAGTATATTGCACTAGCCGGTATTAGCACTCAAGGTGAAAACCGAGCATACAAAAAATGCTAGTATATGACTCGAGGGTATACATGAGTATATCTAAATTTCCGGGGTTAGACTCGAGGACGCGTGTTGCGGTGCGGAAGTGGAAGACGTGCCATTGTTGACGCGTGTCGCGGTGCGGACGTGGAAGACGTGCCATTGTTGACGCGGGTCGCATTTAGGACGCGTAAGCCCCTCTCTCCCTCCCTCTCGCACACGATACGTCTCATTATCGCTCACGCACGAAACCACCCCTCTCACGTCCCATCAACTTCTCCAAAAAACCCCAACCGCCGTACGAGCCCTCCCCTGCCGGCGATGGAGAAGAAGAATGCGCCGGCGGCCATCGCCCCGAGCCCGTCGCCTCCGAGCCCGTCGCCTCCGAGCCCGTCGCCTCCGAGCCCGTCGCCGCCGAGCCCGTCGCCGCCGAGCCCGTCGCCTCCGAGGGCGGCGCATCCGAGGCGGCGCATCCAAGCGCGGCACCTCCGTGAACCGGGCCGGTCTCACGGCTGACGGACCACTTCACAAGATTGGCGAATGCTTATTGGCGAAAGAGGAGTACGTGGACAGCTACTCGCTATGAGGCAAGTCTCGTAGAAATTGGCGCTCGGGTTTACTCGATCCCGACGTGCACCTCCATGAATGGATCATGCTACACCACGCCCTTCCACGCGCCGCTGAGTTCACCTTCCTCCATCTCGGCACATCCCGCTACGTCACCATAGATCTATCTGCAGTTCGTGCAAGGTTCAAATTCCTCGGCTTTTCCCGTGGCGTCACCATAGATCTTATTTTCAATCTTAGTGCTGAATGTTATCTTTTCAATATATTTTAGATTCTACTTCGTCGGCTTTTCCCGTGGCGTCATCGTGCTTGCCCAGAAGAACCCACCGCACAATATACGGCTGCTGAACCCACTCACAAAGAAATCGAACACGATGTTTGAGGCGCAGATGCCATCTCGTTTTTCCGAAATCGCCGTCGTTATCAAATCCCGACTATGGTCTTCGTTGCCACACATTACCCGCCGGAAATTGGTTGGGTCGATGAGAGCACTCCAACTAAGGATATAAATGAAGATGGGGATTGGGGAGAAGGAAGATTTTCGATCAAGAACCATGGTTTCCGTTGCATTACCCCGTTCTGCGGACAATTTTGAGATCGGAAGAATAGTGTGCACCAATATACAGTTGCAGCAGCGCGCGAGCACTGTCAAGATGGAGACACTAATTTCATTTCCAGAACTTGGACGTCAGAAGTTCTACCTTGTGAAGTCGGATGGTGATCTGCTGCTTGTGTTGTTGGTCAGCGCGGCTTTGGCGGGCAAACCATTGGTGTACCGTGTGGACACTCGAGCCGCTCTCTCCATCCGGTCACTAACATTGGCAGTAATGCCTTCTTCGTGAATTATATCCGGTGTATCTCCGTCGACACCGAGTGTACCCGACACTTCAACCTCGGCAGCATCTACTACACGGATTTGGGTTATATCAGAGCGTACTCTCATGATACAAATGCCTGGGATGAGTGGCCACTACGTGTGGATAGAATAGGACTCTACGGTTTGAGAAATGAACACATGCCATACCGTTTGGAGGATGTATTGGCCTCATACTGCAGACGGAAGGAGTTCAATGAATATTTCCTTGGGGAATTGCACGAATGGAGCGACGGAGAAATATATGAGGAGGAATGAAGAACAAATTCATTCATCCTAATCTTCTTGTTGTCCATACATTGCGTGCGTGATCTTGTATATTTTTGCAGCTTAGTTTGTCGTGAACATTAACAATGTTATTGGCTGCTTTTGGCTGCTCGTATGCAGTTTACCTATGTATTATACTTAGTTTTCCGATTATGCTTGCCGTGAATTTATCATATAATAGCTTCTAGATTTGCTACTAGATTTGCTGCCATATTGGGCAAAAAACGAGGGCCAAAAGGCATAAATAACCCCAGAGATTTGCTACTAGATTTGCTGCCATATTGAAGAAAGACAGAAATAGAAGCTTCTCTAGATTTGATACTAATTTGGTGAAAAAGACGAGAGAGAGAAAGAGGGGAAAAGGTGCTCTTAAAAATGCCAATTTGGGCCGAGAGAGACAAAACCCAGCTCCTCGCTCACGTGCAACCAAACGCTTCTCGTCCTGTCCCACGCGGTCCCTTTCTACCAGCCCCACGCGACGCGGCCCCACACGACGCGGCCCCACGTACGACGCGGCGCAACACGTCGGCACGTGAACGTCCAAATAAACGGATTCCTTCCGTCTGAGCTCCTTCTGCGGGTCTTCAGACAAAGGCTAGGGTAAAACTGAGGAAAAACTAAGGGGCTGGGGAAAACTGAGCACAACTAAGGAACCGAGGGCACGAAAATAGAAATCCCTATTTTTATTGCATTGTTGTGCCAAGTAAAGTCTTTGATAGTAAGGTTCATACTAGATTTGGATTACTGCGCAGAAACGGATTTCTTGCTGTCACGAATCTGGGCCTAATTCTCTGTAGGTAACTCAGAAAATTATGCCAATTTACGTGAGTGATCCTCAGATATGTACGCAACTTTTATTCAATTTGGGCATTTTCATCTGAGCAAGTCTGGTGCCTCAATAAAATTCGTCTTTACGGACTGTTCTGTTTTGACAGATTCTGCCTTTTATTTCGCATTGCTTCTTTCGCTGTGTTGGGTGGATTTCTTTGTTCCATTAACTTCCAGTAGCTTTGAGCAATGTTCAGAAATGTTAATAATGATTGTGTCACCTCTGAACATGTGAGTTTTTGATTATGCACTAACCCTCTAATGAGTTTGCTTTGAGTTTGGTGTGGAGGAAGTTTTCAAGGGTCAAGAGAGGAGGATGATATACTATGATCAAGAAGAGTGAAAGCTCTAAGCTTGGGGATGCCCCGGTGGTTCATCCCTGCATATTTCAAGAAGACTCAAGCATCTAAGCTTTGGGATGCCCAAGGCATCCCCTTCTTCATCGACAACTTATCAGGTCACTTCTCTTGAAATTATATTTTTATTCGGTCACATCTTATGTACTTTATTTGGAGCGTCTGTTTGTTTTTGTTTTTGTTTGAATAAATGCATGCTTGTGTGGGAGATAGACACGCTCCGCTGGTTCATATGAACACATGTGTTCTTAGCTTTTAATGTTCATGGCGAAGGTTGAAACTGCTTCGTTCATTGTTATATGATTCGAAACGGAAAATGCTACATGTAGCAATTGGTAAAATGTCTTGGATAATGTGATACTTGGCAATTTTTGTGCTCATGTTTAAGCTCTTGCATCATATACTTTGCACCTATTAATGAAGAAATACAAAGAGCTTGCTAAAATTTGGTTTGCATAATTGGTCTCTCTAAGGTCTAGATAATTTCTAGTAAAGAGTTTGAACAATAAGGAAGACGGTGTAGAGTCTTATAATGTTTACAATATGTCTTTTATGTGAGTTTTGCTGCACCGGTTCATCCTTGTGTTTGTTTCAAATAACCTTGCTAGCCTAAACCTTGTATCGAGAGGGAATACTTCTCATGCATCCAAAATCCTTGAGCCAACCACTATGCCATTTGTGTCCACCATACCTACCTACTACATGGTATTTCTCCGCCATTCCAAAGTAAATTGCTTGAGTGCTACCTTTAAATTTCCATCATTCGCCTTTGCAATATATAGCTCATGGGACAAATAGCTTAAAAACTATTGTGGTGTTGAATATGTATTGATGCACTTTATCTCTTATTAAGTTGCTTGTTGTGCGATAACCATGTTCCTGGGGACGCCATCAACTACTCTTTGTTGAATATCATGTGAGTTGCTATGCATGTCCGTCTTGTCTGAAGTAAGGAAGATTTACCACTTTATTGGTTAGAGCATGCATATTGTTAGAGAAGAACATTGGGCCGCTAACTAAAGCCATGAATCATGGTGGAAGTTTCAGTTTTGGACATATATCCTCAATCTCATATGAGAACATTAATTGTTGCTAATTGCTTATGCATTAAAGAGGAGTCCATTATCTGTTGTCTATGTTGTCCCGGTATGGATGTCTAAGTTGAGAATAATCAAAAGCGAGAAATCAAATGCGAGCTTTCTCCTTAGACCTTTGTACAGAGCGGCATAGAGGTACCCCTTTGTGACACTTGGTTAAAACATGTGTATTGCGATGATAATCCCGGTAATCCAAGCTAATTAGGACAAGGTGCGGGCACTATTAGTATACTATGCATGAGGCTTGCAACTTGTAAGATATAATTTACATGATACATATACAAAATTGTTTCTTGTTTTCAAAACCAAAGCTCTAGCACAAATATAGCAATCAATGCTTCCCTCTTTGAAGGACCTTTCTTTTACTTTTATGTTGAGTCAGTTCACCTATTTCTCTCCACCTCAAGAAGCAAACACTTGTGTGAACTGTGCATTGATTCCTACATACTTGCATATTGCACTTGTTATATTACTTTACATTGACAATATCCATGAGATATACATGTTATAAGTTGAAAGCAACCGCTGAAACTTAATCTTCCTTTGTGTTGCTTCAATACCTTTACTTTGATTTATTGCTTTATGAGTTAACTCTTATGCAAGACTTATTGATGCTTGTCTTGAAAGTACTATTCATGAAAAGTCTTTGCTTTATGATTCATTTGTTTACTCATGTCATTACCATTGTTTTGATCGCTGCATTCATTACATATGCTTACAATAGTATGATCAAGGTTATGATGGCATGTCACTCCGTAAATTATCTTTGTTATCGTTTTACCTGCTCGAGACGAGCAGAACTAAGCTTAGGGATGCTGATACGTCTCCGACGTATCGATAATTTCTTATGTTCCATGCCACATTATTGATGATATCTACATGTTTTGTACACATTATATGTCATATTTATGCGTTTTCCGGAACTAACCTATTGACGAGATGCCGAAGGGCCAGTTCTCGTTTCTGCTGTTTTTGGTTCCGAAATCCTAGTAAGGAAATATTCTCGGAATCGGACGAAATCAATGCCCGACATCCTATTTTTGGACGAAGCTTCCAGAACACCCGAGAGCCGCCGGAGGAAGCCACGGGGGCCCCACACGACACCCCGGCGCGGCCGGAGGGGGGCCGTGCCCCCTAGTGTGTGGGCCCACCGAGGCCCCCTCCGAGGCTGCCCTTCCGCCTACTTAAGGTCTCCGTCGCGAAAACCCTAACACGTTCGACGAAACCAGAGAAAACCTTCCGGAGCCGCCGCCATCGCGAAGCCAAGATCCGGGGACAGGAGTCTCCGTTCGGCACGCCGCCGGGACGGGGAAGTGCCCCGGAAGGCTTCTCCATCGACACCACCGCCATCTCCATCAACGCTCGCTGTCTCCCATGAGGGGGAGTAGTTCTTCATCGAGGCTCGGGGCTGTACCGGTAGCTATGTGGTTAATCTCTCTCCTATGTGCTTCAATACAATAATCTCATGAGCTGCCTTACATGATTGAGATTCATATGATGATGCTTGTAATCTAGATGTCATTATGCTAGTCAAGTGGGTTTTACTTATGTGATCTCCGGAGACTCCTTGTCCCACGTGTGTAAAGGTGATAGTGTGTGCACCGTGTGGGTCTCTTAGGCTATATTTCACAGAATACTTATTCAATGTTATGAATGGCATAGTGAAGTGCTTATTTATATCTCTTTATGATTGTAATGTGTTTTGTATCACAATTTATCTGTGTGCTACTCTAGTGATGTTATTAAAGTAGTTTATTCCTCCTGCACGGTGTAATGGTGACAGTGTGTGCATCGTGTAGTACTTGGCGTAGGCTATGATTGTGATCTCTTGTAGATCATGAAGTTAACTATTGCTATGATGGTATTGATGTGATCTATGCCTCCTTTTGTAGTGTGAAGGTGACGAGTGTGCATGCTATGTTAGTACTTGGTTTGGTTATGTTGATCTGTCATGCACTCTAAGGTTATTTAAATATGAACATTGAATATTGTGGAGCTTGTTAACTCCGGCATTGAGGGTTCGTGTAATCCTACACGGTTAGTGGTGTTCATCATCCAACAAGAGGGTGTAGAGTCTAGCATCTATCTATTTATTCTGTTATGTGATCAAAGTTGAGAGTGTCCACTAGTGAAAGTATGATCCCTAGGCCTTGTTCCTAAATACTGCTATCGCTGCTTGTTTACTGTTTTACCGCATCTGTACTTCCTGCAATATTACCACCATCAACCACACGCCAGCAAGCACTTTTTTGGCGCCGTTACTACTGCTCATACTTATTCATACCACCTGTATTTCACTATCTCTTCGCCGAACTAGTGCACCTATTAGGTGTGTTGGGGACACAAGAGACTTCTTGTTTTGTGGTTGCAGGGTTGCTTGAGAGGGATATCTTTGACCTCTTCCTCCCTGAGTTCGATAAACCTTGGGTGATCCACTTAAGGGAAACTTGCTGCTGTTCTACAAACCTCTGCTCTTGGAGGCCCAACACTGTCTACAAGAATAGAAGCACCCGTAGACATCACCGTGTGACACCATACAGCTCCACCAACGCGCTCCCGTAGGTAATTTATTTTACCATCTGCTTGTTTATTCACTCTCTTTTTCTCTTTTTGTACTGCCATTTTCTCGTCTGCTATTATTGATACAAATTCATGTCGATACTCTTTCTATCTTGTTCGGGGCCATAAAACTGCGTCACCTCTTCCTCCCCTTCCTGAAGGTGGAGAAGTTGAAGAACGGACTGTTGTCACCGACGACAACCAGGGTACTTCTCGCCCTGAGAGTGAAGTCGCGGGTTCTCAGAAATCTGCGACTTCCTCTGAAAAATAAGTCGAATCGGAGGCTACCGGGTCGGCACACTCTCCTCCCTCAGCTGCTTCGCCTAAGAACAAGAGAAAAAGGGATGAAGTTGCCGATTTTGGCACCTCCAAAGCCGGCGCCTCTCTTGCCGAAGAAGTTGTTCCTGATGCTGTAAGGACAACTTTCAATCCTTATGAAGATGCTCTTGTCAGCTCGTAAGTTCTTGCTTCTCTTTTTTGTTTGCTCTCGATTTTTTGTCTATGTTTTTTCTTATCTTGTCGCCTTTTTATCGTAGTTGTGACGAGGAAGAGAATCCACCTATTGACGCGACTACTCGAACGAGTACGTCGCGTACTTTAGTTGTTTCTGAAGCTCATCCTGATGGGGATGAAACTTCGCCTCCTCAGCAAAACATCGAGCATCCAACTGCAGTTACAAGCCCCCGTGCCCCTTCGCCAAAGAGGGCTAGGGTCGAGTTGACCAAAGAGCCTACCTTGCTAACAGGTAGTTCCACGACTTCTGTAATGGATGATGTAAGTTATCTTTTCTTCTCTCTCTTCTTTTTTATACTCTGAACATTTTCAGTGCTTTGGACTCCCCTCCAGTTTTTGCTTGGTACTGTCGAGTTTTCTCTTTCTATATTGATTTCTCTTTTCTGTGGTCTTCTCCTCAGCCTTCGATGAAGGAATTTGTCCGCCTCGGTACCCAATTTATCGGGTACCGTGATTATGCCGCCAAGCTTGAAGGTACCATTTTTTCCCACCTCTTCCACTTGAATAAATTCCTTCATAATTTTGTCATGACAATGGGTTGTCATCTGTTTTGCCAGGGACCCTTGCGGAGGCTAACAAACGCGCTGACGCTCTTGCTATCAAGCTAGAGCAAAGCGAAAAAAGCCCGCAAGAAAGCTAAAAAGGATGCTGCCGCTGTCGAACATCTTCGAAAAGACTTCATGACGCGGAAACTTCTTTGAGCGACAACATAGTTCAACAGGCTATTCGTGAAAAAGAAATCCTTACTCGCTTGGAGTCGCAGAGTTGACGTTTTGTTAGTAAGTACTCATATCCTTGCTATTTCTTCGAGTCCTCTTTTTTGTCCTTTGATTGCTTTCTCTTGACAAGCTTCTCTTTATTCATTTAGGGAAAACGCAACAAGATTATGAGTTGGAAAATCCTGAAGATGATTGCCTTCTTGACGCGCTTTCCCTCCTTGAGATCCATGGAGATGAGGTACGCGAAGGCCTTGCCGAAGCTAGAACAGGTTTGTCGCGGATTTTTCCCTACTTCTTCTCGAAGAAGGAAGAACCCACGGCTTTTACTGCTCTCGCCAAATGCTTCAATTCTCAAGAAGACCTTGGGCTCAAACTTCGCCAAGAAGGTTTGAAAGTTGGTGTTGAAGGCACTATCGCCCTGGTTGCTGACAGCCAACAAGATGTCGACTGGGCGAAAGTTGGCGACACGAAGGAGATGGAAACAAAGAAGTGGCAGTCCTTGATTAAGGCTGCCAAGCCCAATTCAAAGAAAATCCTCTCCTACCTCGGATGCAAGACAACTCCTGCTCCAAGTTCATCGAAGCCGGAGGTCAAGTAGACCACCTTGCCTTCTCTTTTGTTTTCTCTTTTGATGTTGTCGCCATAGTAGCTTTGGCGTCGACTGTCTCAGTAGTTCATTAGGGATCCTCCTTTTGTAATAGCCATGTAAATACTGTGAAAATCAATGGAAATCTATTTTGCTTTCACAATTGATGTTGAAACTTTTATTTTCAGTTGATATTTGATAACTATACTTCAACTCCTCGCCCTGCCGATACTTTTCTTGCTTCCTCCTACTCGAAGAAAACATTTGTCGGTGATGAACTTATTGAAGATTCCTCGAGTAAAGGTTCCGCACAAGACTTGAAAGAACTCCGCCAACAGCTGCAGTCTATGAAGAAGCAAGCACTTATAATAATGGAACAATCTCGAAAATCATTGGAGAGGGAAAAGATTGCGCTTCAGCAGGCCCAGGATGCTATAGCTGTAAAAGAGGCCGCAGTTGCTGCAGCTGCCGAGGCTTCTTCACGAGAGAATTACATGCTTGAACTAATGAATGATTCCAGCTTGGATATGACGGGTATACTTCGTTCACTTGATCGTACTTGTTTTTATTCCTGCTCTTTTTCCTTCCTCTCTGATTCCTCCACTGAAAACAGGTTCTTTTTTGGATACCGTTGCCGAAGATCAACGTGTTGAAGCTCGATCCAGTGTGCTTCTCAGAATTGCATCGGAGCATGTTCTAATTTTTGGGTTACGCCTGAACGTACTCGCCAAATCGTCAGATTTCAAGATCGTGCGGGTCAGGTCCGTGATTTTCTCGACTTCTGCACAAGGACATTGTCCTTGGTTTACAGCGCCATGTTCCCGCGCAACAAGATGCCAGAAACCCTGCCTGCTCTGATGGATAAATTTCGGGATGCTCCTCGAATCCATGGATTTGTGCGGGTCCAAATGTCTGCTGGTGCGAGATTTGCTATGATTATGATACAAATCTGCTATCCGAAGTTAAACATGAGTCGAATTGTTGCCAAGTGCCTGGCCAAGATGGCGAAGAGGAAGAGGAATATTGATAAAATCGATGATCTTGTGACCCCTGTAGCAGAAGACATGATGGATGAATTGCTTTGGATGGATGATGCGTTCTTCGTGAAGGGTAGCTATGCTGAACATAGTACTCGTACTGCCAATAATGAGCGAATGACCATAGATAACATACTAGGCGGCCATTAAGATTTTTTCCTTTGTCTTGTCGATTTTTCTCAATAGTTGCATCTTGTATGTTGTAAACATAGTCTATATTGTAAAATCACTGGATATACTGTTCTTTTTTTTTGTCAATCCCCCGAGTGTTTCGGTGGTGATTTTCTTTATTTGTATATGCGAGGTTGAACCAAGGCAAAATAAATTATATTGAGTATACTATATTTGCGGGTATTAGCCCCCGAGCCTTTTTTGTTGGTCACTATTTTGTATCTTCATTTATTTTGCGAGGTGCTTTGCACCAAGGCGAAACATTTTCGGTGATGTATATATATATTGTAACTTCTGGGCGCGAGCCCCCGAGCCTGTCGAAGAAAAAGATATATATTTCCACTATCTTTATTATATTGCAGCACCGCGAGTCCGCCTCATTAAAAACCTTTTTCAGCCCCACTCGGTGCCCTGAAGAAGGAAAAGAGTACGTCTGAAAACTCGCGGGCGTTTCAGTACATTATATTTTTTCAAGGAGGACTATATTTCGACTCTAGGCGTAAAAACGCCTGAGTTGCGCCACGTTCCAAGGATTTGGCTCTGCGACTCCTGTCTTCTTGTCCTTTATCCTGTATGCTCCTCCTTCGATTACTTCTGTGACGATGTAAGGACCAAGCCACGGTGACTCGAGTTTTTCATGGCTTGTTTGTCTGAGCCGAAGAACTAAGTCTCCTACCTGAAAGGATCTTGGCCTCAATCGTCGATTGTGATAGTTTTTCAGATCTTGCTGGTACTTAGCTACCCGTGATAACACTTCGTCTCGAGCTTCATCTAGTGCATCGACATCATCTTCCAATGCTCTCCTTGATGCCTCTTCGTCGTATTCTGTTACTCTCGGAGAATCATGCTCTATTTCTATAGGCAGTACTACTTCAGCTCCATGTACCAGGAAAAACGGAGTTTCCTGTGTCGCTGTATTTGGTGTTGTTCGAATACTCCACAACACACTAGGTAACTCCTCAGGCCAAGTATGTCGAGCTTTTTTCAATGGTGCTAGCAGACGCTTTTTGATACCATTGCAGATGATGTCATTGGCTTTCTCGACTTGACCATTGGTCTGCGGGTGCGCAACTGATGCAAAGTGTAGTTTGATGCCTACCTCTGCACAATATGCTTTGAATTCCTTGGATGTAAAATTGCTACCATTGTCCGTGACGATGCTATGAGGTACTCCAAACCGAAAGACAATGCTTTTCACGAACTTGACTGCAGATGCTCCGTCTGGCGAATTTATCGGCTTTGCTTCTATCCACTTCGTGAATTTGTCGACAGCGACGAGCATATACTCGTATCCTCCTGGCGAAGCTTTGTGCAATTTTCCCACCATATCGAGACCCCACTGAGCAAAGGGCCAAGACAATGGTATTGGCATCAATTCTGCTGCCGGAGAGTGAGGTTTTGCAGCAAATCTCTGGCACGCGTCGCAAGTTCGCACTATCTCCTTTGCATCCTCGATTGCTGTCAACCAATAAAATCCTGCTCTGAAAACCTTAGCCGCGATAGCTCGACTGCTTGCATGATGACCACATATTCCTTCGTGTACGTCCTTCAGAATTATCCTTCCTTCTTCGGGTGTAACGCACCTTTGTAACACACCCGAAATACTTCGCTTGTACAACTCCCCTTTAACCACAGTAAAGGCTTTAGATCGTCTAATAACTCGCCTTGCTTCAACTGGGTCGTCAGGTATTTATTTCCTTAGGATGTATGATATGTACGCTTGCATCCATGGAATCTGCACCATCATTACTAGGTCCTGTTCCTCTTCTTCTTCAAGTGCTACTTTCGTAGCCCCCGAGGGTTTCTCATCCTTCTCCTTTTTTCCTTGGTTTCTTCGACTTTGTAGATCTCTCTGCTATCTCCTCCCAGAACACGCCTGGCGGAATCGCGAGGCACTGCGACCCGATGTTTGCAAGAACATCGGCTTCATCATTGCTTAGCCTGCTGATGTGATTTACCTCGCATCCATCAAACAGCTTCTCCAGCTCGTTATATACTTCCTTGTATGCTATCATGCTTTTATTGACTGCATCACATTGATTCATGACCTGCTGAGCCACCAATTGTGAGTCGCCAAAGATTTTTAGTCGGGTTGCGCCGCAAGCCTTCGCCATCTTCATCCCGTGTATGAGAGCTTTGTATTCTGCCTCATTGTTAGACGCGTTTGGAAACGTCATCCGTAAGATATACTTTAATTTGTCGCCTTTAGGTGATATTAGTATCACGCCTGCTCCAGCTCCCTCTAATCTCTTGGACCCGTCAAAGTTCGTGGTCCAGGTTCTCAATAGATCCGGAGGTCCCGTATTTTGTAGCTCCATCCACTCTGCGATGAAGTCCGGTAGAATTTGCGACTTTATTGCTTTTCTTTTCTCATACGTGATGTCCCGATGGGAAAGCTCTATTCCACAAAGGGAGATACGACCCGTAGCTTCTGGATTGTTTAATATATTGGATAGAGGCGCCTCATTGACCACTATTATCGGGTGTGCCGAAAAATAATATCGCAATTTTCTTGCTGTTGTGAACACTCCGTATGCTAGCTTATGGTACTGCGGGTACTGCTGTTTTGAAGGGGATAATACTTCACTAATGAAATATACTGGCATTTGTACTCCATGAAGTTTTCCTTCTTCCTCTCTTTCGACTACGAGTGCCGTGCTGACCACCTGGGGTGTGGCTGCAATGTATAGTAAGAGGGGTTCCTTCTCCTTAGGCGCCACCAAGATTGGTGGTGTCGAGATTGTGCGTTTGAGATCCTCGAAAGCTCTGTCTGCTTCTTCGTTCCACTGAAATTTCTCTCCTTGTTTAATCAAAGCATAAAATGGTAACGCCTTTTCTCCCAGCCTGGCGACGAATCTGCTTAAAGCTGCGACTCGCCCAGTTAATTGGTGTATTTCTTTTAACTTTGTTGGCTTCCTCATCGTTATAATAGCTTGAATTTTTTCTGGATTGGCCTCGATTCCTCTTGCTGATACTAGGAACCCGAGAAGTTCTCCTGCAGGGACCCCGAAAGAACACTTTGTCGGGTTTAGTTTTAGGCAAAACTTGTCAAGGTTGTTGAATGTTTCCTTTAGGTCCTCGATCAAAGTTGTCCCCTTTTTTATGTTATGACGACATCGTCAATGTATACTTGCACGTTTTTTCCAATCCGTGTTGCCAAGCACTTCTGCATCATCCGCTGATATGTTGCTCCCGCGTTTTTCAGACCAAAAGGCATTGTTCTGTAGCAAAACACACCATAAGGTATTATAAACGCTGTCTTGACTTCATCATCTTCTTTTAATCTGATCTGGTTATAACCAGAGTATTCGTCCAAGAAGGAAAGACGTTCACATCCTGCCGTGGAGTCGATGATTTGATCGATCCTTGGGAGGGAAAGTGATCCTTTGGGCAGTGTTTATTGAGACACGTAAAGTCGACACACATGGGAAGGACTTTCGTGTTTTTCTTCGGGACCAACACTGGATTAGCTACCCACGTAGCCTCTATATGTAGTTCTTTGATAAAACCAGCCTCTCTGAGTCGATTAATCTCTGACATCATGGCTTTGCGGTTGGTTCCGAAAAACGCCGCAAAGGTTGTTTGATTGGTCTCGCTATTGGATCCAAATTTAGGTGGTGCTCGGCAAGTTCCCTGGGTACTCCTGGCATATCAACTGGACACCATGCGAAGATTTTCCAGTGCTCACGGAGGAACTCGACGAGCGCGCTTTCCTATGCGAGGTCCATGTATGCTGCAATGAACGTCGTTTTCTTTGGATCTGTCGGGTGAATCTGCACCTCTTTGGAATCTTTCGTAATGTTAAAGGTTGGCTCCCTGAGAGGCCTTCCTACATCTGGCAATACATCATAATCAGTTGTGAGCTTTGACTCCATATACTCTGCTTGCATCCCGAAAGTTTCTGACAGTCGATGAAAATCCTTGTCGCATTTATCAGCTAACGCGAAACTGCCTTTGACCGTGATTGGTCCCTTAGGGCCAGGTAACCTCCATAACAGGTACGTGTAGTGTTGTACCGCCATAAACCTGGCATATGCTGGTCGTCCCAACAAAGCGTGATATTGCGACAGGAAATCTACAACCTCAAATTCCAGCCTTTCTATCCTGTAGTTTTCTCGGGTTCCAAACTGACCGTCGAGATTGATCCTCCCCAATGGATAACTCGGCTTCTCTGGCGTGATTCCGTGGAAACGTGTGTCAGTTGGTTTTAGATTTGCCAGGGATATGTTCATCTTCCTTAGTGTATCTGCATACATAAGGTTCAGACTGCTGCCTCCATCTATGAAT
The DNA here is from genome assembly GCF_022539505.1 of Lolium rigidum. Taxonomy (NCBI): domain Eukaryota; kingdom Viridiplantae; phylum Streptophyta; class Magnoliopsida; order Poales; family Poaceae; genus Lolium; species Lolium rigidum. The sequence continues at coordinate 86,651,740 of NC_061510.1, forward strand.
ACTCGAGATACGTCGAAGCCTGCAATCACCGCTGGTAAGATAAGTGCTGACTGCCCTGGTCGACGAAATTGCTGCGGGTGATCTGCAATTGTGAAGCCAATGTCCTGTCCCGACCAATTTAGGTACTCAATCGTTGGTGGGGGCATCTTCTCTTCCATGAATACTTGTCGTGAAATTACTTTCTGAGCCCTATTAGACGGCCTAGCTTTCTGAATCATCGAGACCGCTCCGTTGGAGTTAGGATCAACATATGGAGGTGGGTGTGGTGCTGCCGCTATTCTGAGCTGGTGCCGATTTTCGTCCGTAATTGCGGGAGGAGGTGGTAAGTGTATCTCACTCCTGGGCCCTTGGGGGTTTCTATTTGTTGCTTGAGCACTGGCTAGTCCTGCGACCCTCAACATCGCTTGAAAATTTCGACAGTCCTTCTGCAGATGTCCTGACTGCCTCTTCCCATTATTGTCGAGATAGAAATGCATCTGACATGGCCCATTCATCATATCCTCGGGCGATACGAAAGGTCTCTGAAACCTTGGTCCACTATTTTGCCTGTTATTGTGGGAATCATCTCTATTGTCGCCTCGCTGCTCACTACTCCTTTGATAATTATCTCGACTGTCTCCCCCAATATTTCCTCGGAAACCAGCCGATATTTGGCCAGGAGCGTCATAACTCGAAAACTGCCGAGAGAATCGTCGTCTATTTTGGAAGTTTCGACTGCGGTCCTCCTCTGGTGACCTATGTCGCTTATTGTGAACGGCATCTTCTCCGTCCGCCCATCTGTTTGCTATCTCCATTAAAGCTGATACTGTCCTTGAGTTTGTTCTCCCCAAGTCCTCAACGGAATCTCCTCGTCGAATTCCTGCCACGAACGCATCTATTGCCCTCTCGTCAGATATGTTCTCTGCTGAGTTTTTGATAATGTTCCACCTCTGGATGTATTTCCTCATTGACTCATCATGTTTTTGTCGACATGATCTCAACTCTTCTAGTGATGCAGGTTTTTTGCAGGTGGATCGGAAATTCTTGACGAACACATCCTCAAAACTGTCCCAGCTATCGATGGAACCTGGAGGAAGCTTCTTGATCCAAGATCTTGCGGCTCCACTTAGGTGTATTTGAATGCTCTCCATGGTTTTTGCTCTGGTTCCACCTATCAGTTTCACCGTCTCAAGGTAATTGACTAGCCAATCCTCGGGATCTTGCAGGCCATCGAATTTTTTGAAATTATCGGGTAACTTAAACCCTGAAGGAACTCGAGTTTTCCGGACCCTTCTTGTAAAGCACGGTAGCCCACACATATCCTTGTCATCTATCTCTGGGGAATGCCGATGTTCTCTTCTATTTTGTCGTGCTCTGTCCACCCGTGCTTGTGCTGCTGCGTCTCTTGCTCCACTTGTTCTTTCGGGACCTGGTGCTGCTGCAGTGGGTCGTGGACTATTTTGCCTTGCTGATCCTTCGGGAGGTGTAGCTGCGAATGCTGCTCCCATGGCTCCACACCCTGCCATGGCCATGTTATACAACGCTTCTCTTGGATCTCCGGGAGGTGGCTTGGACGCTAGGATGAAAGCTTGCGTTGCCATATATCCCGCTTCCGGTGTTTTGGGAATAATATTTCTCCTCGTGTCGATTGACATAAAAGACATGTCGAGGTTTTGAACTAAGTTTTCTCTCTCTGCTTCAGGTATATTTTGCAGCCGAGATCTTGCTCTCCTTCGAGCTTCTCTATGACTTTCTCCCGAAGTTCCTGAATGTCGGCTTAGCTCTGCCCTTCGCCTGCTTGATGCGGAGGCTGCTTCCTGCCTCCTGTCCAACTCGATTTTCTGTTTCTCGAGCTCCCTCCTGGTACGTGCAAGCCTATATTGATACGCTTGTAACTCCTCAGGTGTTGCTGTAATGGTCATTGGTTCTGTACCATCAATAGCTCTTGCGACTCGATCCCACACTGCATGCGGAAATCGCACCATCTCTCGTGTTCCTGGTCCGATATATTTTGTTTCCAAACCTCGCATGAGATCTGCAGGATCGACATACGGATTTCCCGCATCGTCGAAAGCCTCTGACGTCGCCGGTTCTGGGCGGCTTGGTTGTCCAATTGCGTAGATCTGATGATATTTTGGATTCTGAACTTTGTCGGGTTTGGTGACACCATCATAGAGATTGGTGAAGACCTTTCCAACGGTGATGGATCTGTCGATGAAGTTGAAGCTCGTCGATGTCGCTCGAGTCATCGCTTATATAGGAGTCCACGAGATGACTCGAAAGACATGTCGCTGAAGATCTTGGCGAGTTTTTCACTTGCCCTGGAGCTGATGAAGCGTGGCGATGAAGTTTTCTCGTCGCCTGACTCGATTGATGATGCTGAACTTGAAAAATCGGGATCGACCGCCGATAATCCCGACGAGATCGGAATTTCGAGACGATACGCTCCTTCTTTCTCGACGCGGAAGTGGAACTTTCTAAACGTCATCTCCATGGGCTCCTCCAGATACGCATATGCATCCAAACGGGAGGGCGGGTGAGGAACAAAATCAACGAGACCAGTTTCGATCTGTTTACCTCTATCCATGGCGTTGCTTGCTACCGACGAAGTCGACGATCTTGAACGTGCCATCGAGATCAGATCCTTGACACCTCTAATTCCCACAGACGGCGCCAATTGACAAGGGATTAACCTATCAATGCCTACGTATTGTAGACTAGGGTTTTAGTCGGAAGTAGAGGGCAAGTAGATCTCGAAGGTTTCAGCCGAAAAGTACTCGACAATATAAAAACTGGGGTTGCGTGAAACAATGAATCGATCCTCTCTTTGTCCCTCGACTCTCTCTTATATAGGAGGCGGAGCCGAGAGATTCGTAATACACAAGTTACAAAGTCCGGGAGGGTTTCCAACCCGTCCCGCAAGATTACACGTAGTTCTTCCTAATACAACTCTAGCTTTCCTTAATAATAACTTGGGCTTCCGAATCTTCTTATTCTTCGAGTTATGGGCCTTCAGTAAACCCCGGGTACCATCTTCGGCAGGCCCATTGGGGATGCCTATGTCACTCGGCAGTGGAGAACATAGCAGTAGAGTTGACTTAATTAGACTACTGAGGGGAACGACGATAAGAGCCTTTCAGATTTCCTCCTCTGTTTTTTCTTTTAACTATTACTACCTCCGTTTCAAAGAATAAGACGCACACGTATTTCAACATGAACTTTGACCATATAAATTGAGCAACAAATTCTTGATATATTATATGTAAACAATATCGTTGGATTCGTATTGAAAAACACTTTCTAATGATGTTAATTTTATAAAAACAATCTTTATATATTTAAATAATTCTTGGTCAAACAAAAGGCACAAAAAACAAGGGCACCTTATTCTTTGAAACGGAGGGAGTATAAGTAAAGTGTAACACCTGTTAGGCGGTTTTCGGTAAAATGTACACGAGAGTGTGGGTGCCATCATGCCACCATGGCACATACGTGTCATCAACAGAGCACTTAGGGACCAAAATCAATCTGACTTGCAAGTTGTCGTACCACCCGTACACGCAGTGACGGAGCCAGAACTTAAAGTCACTGTTATCATTTCAAATCTGTGATGTCAAATACATATAGTTTTTACTTATTTTAAATATTTTTTACAAGATTACTAACAAAATACAAAGGACATGGCAAAAAACTGTGTGGTCAATTGACCACACAAGTCTCAACGTGGCTCTCCCACTGCATACACGTTTTGCAAGTTGTGCGACTAAAATGCTCCTTTAAGACAAGTTGTGAGACTAAAAGTGTATATGTCTCACCGGCAAACTATGCCAACAGATTTTCGTCGGCTTCGTCCATGCACGCGTGCCTGTGATTCTATGATCGAAAACACCACGCTGATAGCAGCGTTCTTCAGTATATCTAATTTGCAGGATCATCTCAATCATTGTGCTACTGATGTAACACGGCGAGGAGATTGCACACATAACATCATATGAAATTGATTTTATGTATCTTTGAGCAATTATCGGGTTTGAAAATTAACTTTCACAAAAGTGAATTATTTTGTTTTGGAAAAGCTAGGGAAGAGGAGCGCAATATAAACATATTTTCGGATGTGAGGTGGGTACTTTGCCGTTTAGATACCTTAGAATTTCCATTCACTACAAAACTCTTAGAAATTCAGATTGGTATCCTATGGAGACAGACTTACCAATATTTATGTTATCTTTTCTAGAGATTCCCAAAGGGGTTTTGAAAAGACTTGATTTTTATCGATTGAGATTTGTTTGGCAAGGAGATGAAGAGAAGCGGAAATATAGATTAACGAAGTGAAATATCATATGCAGGCCGAAAGATCAAGGTGGTCTTGGCATTGAGGTCTTACAATTAAAAAATAAATGTTTGTTAAGTAAATGACTTTTCAAATTAGTGGATGAGGAAGGGGTGTGACCGGAGTTACTATAAAATATATATTTATCTCAACAGACCCTCTCTGAAGTTCAGGCTAAGCCATTTGTTTCCCCATTTTGTAAGGGATTGATGCATGTGAAAGATGATTTCTTTGCTCGTGGCCACTTTAAATTGGGTGATGGTTTGGCTATTAGATTTTGGGAGGATGTTTGGTTGGGTGACACTACTTTAGCGCAGCAGTACCCATCCCTATATCACATTGCACAACATAGAAATGTATTGGTTGTGGATGTGTTAGCTCATGTACCTCTTAATATTCAGTTTAGAAGAGTGTTAAACGGGAACAAATGGATAGCCTAGCTGCACTTATGTAGATTCCTAATGAATGTTAAATCTTGGTGATGAACTGGATAATTTTGTTTGGAATCTTACAACCTCAGGACTTTTCACTATTAAGTCTATGTATGAAGACTTGATGAATGACCACACTCCTTTTCTACGGAAATATTTATGGAAGCTAAAAATCCCACTTAAGATCAAAATTTTTATGTGATTCATCAATAACAAAGTGTTGTTAACTAAAGATAATCTTGCAAAAAGAAATTGAAAAGGGTGTACGAAGTGTTGTTTTTGTGGTGCACAAGAATCTATTGAACACCTTTTTTAGCTTGTCCTTTTGCAAAGTTACTATGGCGCATGGTTTACTTCGCTTTTAATCTTCCACCTCCAACTAATATTACTAATATGTTTGGCAATTGGTTGAATGGAGTTGACAAAAAAATAAAGGATCGGATACGCATTGGTGTATCGGCCTTGTGCTGGTCAATATGGAGGTGCCGAAATAACATTGTTTTTAATAAATAAACTTTTTTCAATATTTTGCATGTTATTCATATGGTGGTCCACTGGGTGCAGCTCTGGGCCTTTCTGCTACCTCAGGACCAGCGGGATATCATGGATACCGGATGCAACCATCTCCAGACGGTTGCTCAGGATATCTTTTTTCAGCCTGCTTGGTGTCACACTAGTCGACTATAGGATGCTTAGTTGGCTTTGTTTTTGAATTTTGTTGTTCCGCTGGGATTGATATATGTATCGACTATGAGCGATTTGTGACTTTTGTAATAAGTACTATGTGATATTAAGACTTCATAATAATAAAGGCCGTGTGCATCAGCATGATGCAGAGGCTGGGTAGTTCCCCTTTTTGAAAAAAGAGTAGTTGTTGCACAAAATCTACAAACAAAACACTAGTTGCAGTAGGCTTAGGTTTTTTTTATTCTTCTAAAGCACAACATCTAGCTCAAACAAATAGAGTTAGACAATTAACACATAAATCCATGAGCCTATTATATTTCTTTTACTATCCCGTCTATGCTAGCACCGTTTCATCTCTAGTTCATGTACTCGTACTCGACTAAGCGAATGATTCCGCTTTTGAAAAAAAGACAAAGCGGCCACTTCTCCCTTTTCTCCACTCGATGGGCGGGAGCTAAGTGAGGCACTGGCGGGAGATGACACCCGATGATGAAGGTGGCAGCGGCACCGAAGCTGGCGGTGAAGGTGGAGCATCGACGGTGAGGGAGATGGAGCTGGAGGACCACTCGTTCATATCACTGCTCGAGTGTTGCCGCCCCCCCCCCAGCTGCGGCCCGTGGATAAAGGGGCCATCGGATGCGGCGACGACAATGCATGGCACAGATGAGGGATTCCGAGGATTCGTCTCGTTCAATGGGTAATCCCCCTCTCGATCACTGAATTTGGTGTCAATCTCTATGTTTTCTACCATTACACTGCCCAAATTTTTGCGTGGTATGCATAGAAATACACAATAGGCCCACATGAATATACTTCCTCCATTTCTTGATATAAGGTTTATAATTTTTAGCAAGGAAATTAAGAAAACGCATGTGGAGAGAAAATTACACAAGGTTTTGGCATGATTGATCATGGATAATTGACATGATAAAATAGAGGTGTTTTCAAAATATATGGAAAAACAAGAAAATTTTAAAGAAAAATATACACACAAGTTGTCGAACGCAATATACCTGATATTTTGGAGACTTTTCTCAAAAAACTATACATTTATATCTAGGAAACGAAGGGAGTATGTGTTAATGGTGTAAACCTGTCTGTTTTGGTTAGCTGCAATGCATTGGGCCAAAAACTCGGGTGAGTTGCAATTGTTCGTGGGTTCTGTACAACTAGTGCATCAAGCATTGATGTTATGTGCAATGCCGCACCAACCTAAAACAGCATCAGGGCATGCATAAATGGGTCGATCAACGGATCTGGTTCATAGTTGCAGGGTTCGGGGTCGGTGCTGCGTTCCACGACCCCGGATCGAGGGCCAGGAACGACAGCGGGTCAACGTGATTCGCGGCCGAGTCACGGTCCCGGTGCTGACCCCTCATGAGTATGCAAGATCGCAATGGAAAATCACGAGAGAACATACCAGGAATCCCCGATGTAGGCCGCCATCTCCGTCCCGCATACACCAGTGGCCAAGCGGAGTCCGGATACTCTCAATATCACGCTGTCGTCGGGCTGCAGCCTGCCCTACTTCTTTCTTCCCTCGCCTCCATCGACCTAAACCAAAGTGGATTGCGATCCACGATCCAACTTGGCGTATCAAAGATGTGTACCCTTGACTGATCCTTGTTTATTCGCTGGCATGTAGAACCTCATTCCCCTATCCCGTTCCTTGATCCAGACGATCCGGTTCACTGGCAACTACAGAGGTTGGGAAAATTAAGGCGCTCATACTCGATGGTACATGTTTGATCCGGACATGAAAATTAAGGAACTGGCCGCAGATACAGAGGTTTGACAAGACCTCTGCATCTAGACGTGCTCAACTACCATTGCAATTGTTAATTGCTATACGTGGGCATGTATCTCCTATCTGGGGTACTATACATTACTACATTACTACAGTGGTATTACTACAGGCGGGAGTGAGACAGTACGAGAACTGATAAGTAAACAGCAGTAGTAGCGCAAGATATGTATACTGTGCACGGCATGGTGCAAGCATGCAGTAGGATGGCAATGCTGGGGCCTCCTAACTCATACTTGCAGTGTTGTCGAGCTCAGGGAAACTGTTGTTCGATCCACACTGAACCTGAATGAGCGGGGTCGGGCATGTAGTTTATATTTTTTTTTTCGATAAAGGATGCTTTATTATTTCTGATAAGCAATTACATCCAGCCTCTGCATAACCAGGATGCACACAGCCGTTCAAGTATCTGGAATCAAAGTATAAAAAAGGCGAAATACATATCGGAACGATAAATCATATAACGCCTAGGGTGAAGGTGGTGCTGCTATCCGTAGACTATGCTGCCACCCATGTAGGGAAAAGTATCCCTCGCCGTATCCTCCAACCGTGTACGAGACCTCCATAAAGAGGTCTCGGTTCTCCATCCGCTGAAGAGGTAACCATGAACGGAGAATACACTGTACATCGTAGATGACCTGCAACAAGGAACAATTTTTATCGTTAAAAATCTTGTCATTTCTACTTAGCCAAAGCGCCCAGATAACTGCTAGCGCTCCCACCCTAAGAAGCAACTTAAACCTTGAATCGATACCGTGAAGCCAATTACCAAAGACATTGGACACACTAGTCGGGGGATACAGGGTAGATGCTACTTGGATGACTGACCATATAGATCTAGCAAAATGGCACTGGAAAAAAAGGTGTTTAATGGTTTCATCATGATGACAGAAAACACACCTCGGACTTCCGTGCCAATTCCGCTTAACAAGATTATCTTTGGTAAGAATAACTCCTCGACGAAGGTACCATCCAAATATTTTAATTTTTAATGGTATCTTCATCTTCCAGATTTTTTTATTGTTATCAACTGGTATATCAGAATGTAGGATCGCATTGTATAAAGATTTGACTGAGAAAGTACCATCTAACATGTAGGATCGCATGTAGTTTATATGAAGGAGATGGATGGATCGGGGAGAGTTCGACGGGATCGGCCTGCCGGGGTCCGGCCTCCCTCGCGCGCGCGTGCGTGCTGACGAAGAAAAACAGCAGTAAAGCAGGTCCGGCGTTCTTGAATTTCAGCGGGGTCTCGTCACGAGTCAATAGGGCCTGCACTGCCCAGATGGAAGAACATTTGCGTGTCGCTCTGACTGGAAACGAACTTATTGAGTCGTTCAATGCGGTTGTTCTGGTGTCTATTTTCCCGGTCTTAGAAATGAAATTGTTTCAGTCGTCTCGTATGTGATACCCGCTTCAGATTTTTCGAGGGGCACCAAGCTCGCTCATACTAGCGGCGATGATCAACTCTTGGGCAATCAGCATTGGTGCTCCAAAATCCCAGCTCTTGATAACGTGCCGACAAGGCAGACCGTCGGTACGTGCGAGGTTTAGGGGAAGAGAGGCAGAGTACGAGCGCACGTAACTGTTGGCGCGTTACGGAGCGCGTGGAAGTCCGATAATCGACGTCAAGCTAGTGCATGCGTCGATCGAGCCGAGCGTGCGATAATGATGTGAATGCTGCTGGACAATCATCTCTTTGAAAACAACGACTTCCTCCGATTCATATTAATTGATTTCAATATGGATGTATGTAGAACTATAATATGTCTAGATACATCCATATTAGAGTCAATTAATATAAACCGGAGGGAGTACCTTCTCTTGTTGGTTGCTCCGTGCCTGCCTGGTGGCGACGCCGAGCGCCGCAGCAGCTGGTGACTGACCGACTGACCGGTGCCGAATGGCCTGGTGTGGTGTGGTGTGGTGCGACCTCATGAATAATTGACGCTAGATCCTCCTGCTTTTCGTTGCAAGCTGAGACGTCCAAATCGCTGGTACCTACCTCATCGTCGTCTTTGCCATCTCATCTGCTTTGGACTTTCCAGTTTGTAGTTTAGAGCATCTCCAGTCGCGTCCCCCAAACCGTCCCCCAAAGGGATTTGGGGCGCGCCGGACAAAAAAAGCGTTCCAGCCGCGTCCCCCAAAGCCCATTTTTGTCCGGCGCGGCCCGATACGGTGTCCGGCGCCCGAGCCCGTCCCCGTCCCACAGGGGACGCTCCGGGGACGCCGGACACAACGAAAAGCGAGGCCAACCGACGCGGGCCCGACCCGTCAGCGGCACGGAAGGCTAAAACCCCGTCGCCTACCTTTGGTCAAGCGACGTTAATGGTGTCCCTGTTTTCCCAGGTGACGCGGGGACGCGTCTCGTCGTGCATGGCCGCGTGGCCGTCCGCGCCGGAGTTATTGCGTGCAACCACCCGCTGCCGCCGCTGTTTTAAGACGCCCTGCAGTTATCGCCGCTCATAATCCTTCTCGTCGCCGCCGCCTCCCCTCCCGGATCCTCTCCTCGCCGCTCGAGAAAATGTCGAGCTCGTCCTCCCGCAAGATCGCCGCGGCGAACGGCTTCGGACGCGGCAGCCTCACCGTGGCGGAGGCGTGGGCGCTGTACCACGCCCGGTATCCAGTCCCGCCGGACATGCGGCTGCCAAGCAGCGGCGGCTGGAAGATGGCCGTGAACGGCATTGGCGTTCCGCCGCCGCCGAAGCCGAAGACGGCCAATGGAGGGACGCCATCAAGGCCCGTCGGGCTCAACTCACCGCCGAGGAGCGGGCGGATCCGACATGGGCGGCCAAGGACAACGACGACTGGTGGGTCACGTACTTCAAGGCCAAGTACGACGTCGAGATGCACAGCACCACCGGCCTCATCGGCGGGCCCAACAGCTGGAACGAGGAAGGCCGCGCCCCGTTCGGGGCGTTCGGGCGCACCTCGAGAACGTCATCCGCGGCCTCCGCAACGGCGCTCCAAGGCTGGAGATGCCGTCGTCGCCGCCGCCGTCTCCTCAATGGCAGCCGAGGAGGACGACGTACTCGTCCTCCTCGCACTCTTCTTCCTCGGGACCAACGCGATCGACGCCGTCCTCGTCGTACCGGTCGGCGCCCTACACCGTCCCCAAACGAGGAGGTCAAGGAGGAGCCGGCGACGCCCGTCAACACGAGGCGTGGCGGTAGCGGCAGCGGGCGGCGCAAGGGAGGCGCGGCGGCGCCCTCCTCATCCCGAAGCCGGAGGTGAAGGAGGAGCCGGAGGAAGCGTCGCGAGCGACGCCGTCGGCGGAGTACGAGCGGCGGCAGCGGCTCATCGCCGGCAGCCGACGACCCCGAGGATCGCCCGGGGCTGCGGGCGGCGTTCTTGGCGTCCATGGACAACAAGGACGCTCGGAGGGGCGACCTGGACGCGGCGATCGCCATGTCCATCCGCGACTCCGGCAAGCCAGCTGGTGGACCTCACCGACGACGGCGAGGCGGACCAAGCGGCTTGGTGAAGGACGAGCCCGTGGACGAGCCCGTCGACGAGCGCGTCAAGCGGGAGGTCGTCACCGACGAGATGTACAACTTCCGAGCAGTACTACGACGCCTCCGGCCGCCGCAAGTGGTTCTAGATTAGGTTTAGTTTTAAAGTTAGTCAAATTTCGTTCGAATCTATGTAAGGTTGGACGAATCTAATCGAATCTAGTTAAGTTTAAAATTTGCGAAATTTTGTTTGGGGGACGCGACTGGGGAGCGACGTCCCCCAAACGCGGCACGAAGAAAACACGTCCCCCAAACGCTCAATCTGGCGCGGTTTGGGGGACGGTTTGGGGGACGCGACTGGAGATACTCTTAGGTTGTGAACTAGGTTGGTATTCTGTTGAAGAAATCACGCACACGCTACGCGGTGCTCCAGCATTCATCGCGCAAGTGGCAGGAACATGAAATGAAAGAGCATATGATATTCTATATTATACGATGGTCGTGCATCGATCGGGTACCACCCTGCATGTACCGAACTCAGTGTCGGTTTTCCACATCCGACGCTGGTGTCGGTGATCGGCGATAGCCGGTCGAGCCGTTGGATCATTTCCGTGCTCCGTCGGGACGTACGGCCAGGCAAGGCCGACGCGGGAGCATCGTACCGTACGTGATGCTGTCACCCTCCGCGATTTACCCTGCCGCGGACAGATGGGACCGGTTGCAGGTGGCAAGACTGAACCGTGGGCCTGCCGGTCGCAGGTCGACGGAACTCAAGCGTGCCATCAACAGCGCACGTGCGTCACATTGCTACAACCTGATTTGTTGCAGTTGCTAAGAACGTGTTTGGTAGCCCCTCGTCTGTCCTCTCTCCAAACTATGTGAAGACGAAAATAGATAATGACGTTGTACGTGTGGGGTGTGAGGAAGGATACGACGCCGTGCATGTTCATTTGAGAACACACGACATAGATCCTCTCACTGCACACTCCCGCTCCGCTCACTATCCTTCTTCTCACTCTCACCGTCCCTCTTATCACTATTAGCGATGAGGGAAACGATGCCCTTGATCGGGGTCTCGTGTTTCATGTTATATGGTGAGGAAAAGCCCCTCACGGGCACGTACAGAGAGGTACACATATTGGGTGGGGTACAAGACCGATCTTATGGAAAGAGGCTAGACACTATATTTATATTCAACAATCACATCACGTCGGCGGTTGCAATGCCGCCGACGCATCCATTGCTTTGCCGAGAAATGGAAGAGCGGGACGGGAGCTTGAACGCCACGCGACATCGACCACGACCGGACGAAAAGTGAGGGCTTCGTTGACCTGCCATCTCCGATGGTGGTAAGCCCTAATCCTATCTTTTATAATGTTTGCATATCATGGATCTGAACGTACGTGTATAGTGTTAGAGATTTCGATAATATGCATTGTAGATATGTTAGAGTAACCGCTTAAACATGGTTTGATTTGTATATTACTAACATGGCATTGAGATTTTAGACATTGTGGTAATGTTTTTAGGGAATTCGGTGTTGTGGTAGTTCAATTTACTAGTTGGCTCTCACATGCACCGAATTATGATTGCATATCGATTGCACAAGTTTGATGAACTGGATTTACTGTTAATGGTTACTAGAGGCAGGGTTTTTTTTGTAACCAATTGTTGATGATGCTCTAGAACAAACATGATGCCTTCTGTGTTTGTTGTTAGACTGATGGTTACAATATTTCACTTTGTTAGTAGCACTGACATAATTAGAATTTATCAAATGATTTGTACTACCACATTGGTAGTGCTTGTTAATATCTAAATGTTTGATTATCTCAGTGACTCATGTGTGCAATGTTATTATGTTGTGTTTTTAGCCGATGAATACAAATTGCCACTATGTAAAAACACTAGGGTAATCCTCATATAGCATGTGTTGTGCACAACCACATCGGTTGTCCATTGTATATCATAAAGTGGTGGGTTATTTCAGTGAATCATGTGTGGTATGTTCCTATGAGACCCACATTGATTGTCATGTACATTACTAAATTTGGAAGATGATTGATCTTCCACAATCTGATCAATGGATGGTGCTTTCAAACCATGTCCAGTGTACAAACAGACATAGTGTGCATTTTACTTGGTTCGCTAGACCCGTCCCTCAGATTTTTGTGTGTAATGTAAGTATGATGCCCCAAATATGTTCAACTTGTGCATGTTTTGTTGCAGCGACCGATGATTAAATTGAGTAGCATGATCTAAGGATGATCTTGCAATACCTAGTGTCATGCATAAACATATTAGTAATGCATTTTCCTTGGTCTCGCATGATCATTTCTAGCTTGTCATGTGCTATGTAACTATGAGGCTCCCTATTGTGACTTTTGTGTGATGTTTTGTATCGAGTATTACAGTAAGTCAAAATGTAAGGCAATATGATCTCCATAGGCCTTCTCCTATGTGCAAGCACATTTCTTGTGCACTGGACTTGGTCTATGGAGACTCCCTTTGCCTTGTGGGAGCTACATTATATGAGACGCCATTTGTATTGCACAAACAGTCTTGATTGTGCAATTTCTTGGTATGATAGAATCATTTCTTTGCATTGGGTATGCTTAATTGTTTATGTTAGCCAATGAATTAGCTATTGCACTTCATAATCATAGGGTTGGTGTCATTTGACCGGAAGATTCGCACAAGCACATTGCTTGTGCATTCCTTTCAGTGGCCCCAACTCTACCAATAATGTCCAACATGTGTCTAAGTCTCTTGTTTTTGTGTAGGCTATGGGCATTGACACTCGAACAGAGGTTCCTGGCGAGGGCTTTCGAGGAAAAGGTCTAGAGAAAGGTTGACCAACGTTGGCCACTTCCATGAGGAGGCCGCTTGGGAGCACTTCCTCATGGTGATTTTCTAGCCTACTATGAGCATGCTGCCAATCCATGTGGCTTTCTAGCTATTCTTCGGGAAGGTCCCTTCGAAGATCATCCTCAAGGCCTACAATAGCTGCATCTTGGACGCGAAGATCAAGATCATGGATAGTAAGACCGCCCTCGATCAGGGATGAGTAGGCTTTCTCATTGCCCACCGCGTGAGGGTTGGCTACTTCGTCACCTTCTAGAAGATCGGTCCGGACGTCTTTTGTGTAGCCATCTTCGACTACCCGTACTGTGAGGTGATGACCAAAGTACCCGACAATGGAGATGAAACTAGGAGGCTTGTTGAAGAGCGAGTTTGTGAGTGATCGCCACTAGCTGCTAATCTTTGTCTAACTGAACTACGTTTGTCATGTGTCTGAACTTCACTTTCTAATATTTTACTCTCCTTAGGTTTGGTATTAATAATTATATCGTTCAAGTGTTGTATGCTTAACCTCACCAGTCGCCACTTGTGAGAAGATGTTACCATGAACATCTCGTGGTGACAACCAACAACACCAGGCTGTTTTTGGGTTGCTCCATGGGCTGCAACTCATTCATTCAAACAGCCAGACCATATCTCCCTAGCGCCAAAAAAAAAAAAATCTTCACAGCCTGCCAAACGAAGTGCACAACGTGACCAGGAGATAGTTTTAGATAGGCTATGCCTCTCGAGGCCTACCTCGAGTGCCACAAAATCGTTGCAGACTACCAAACACGGCCTAGCCGTTTGCTCCGGAGCGTGAGATAGATGACACATCTATAAAATAACATAGCAGCGCTGGTTGTCAGTCTTGATGAACCGCATGGTGTTGAACTTTCTTTTCTCCGTTTGTCTAAGCCAAAAATATATATTCCCGACTTCAATCAATTCTGTTCAACCCCCCAAAAAATCAATCCAGTGCAGGTAAGCAAATCGAGCTGTTTAGTCTTCTATAGCCGTGTTGACAAACAAATACAATAATCATCGATATCATATGCAATCATTCGAAGCCTTCAAGTTTAATCGGTTGGTGTCATTGTTCCTGAACACGGGTAGGCGAATGAACCGCTGTCGGACTGAAAAACAAAGGAGATAAGCCTAAACTTAACGATAAAGCAGGCTCCCTCGTCCTATACGCGTAACCGATGGCTCAAACATCACAGACCCAACCCTTTGTAGATTGCCACTCGCCAACTAAATGCCTCACATCGAATCAATCCAGCCAGCTGATGGACCTGTTCCAACTGATCAAAGCTTTTCTTAAAGACTCGATTAACAAAAGAAAATGTCTTCGACGAGCGCAGAACGGCGGTGGCTTGCGTCCGTTCAAACGTCCGGCAACGTCAGTATATTCCTACCGGGTGTACGTACACCGGCAATGCTTACTGCTTAGGATGATCCCTAAGACCCTAACCCCTGATCCGAAGAATGAGTGGTCCGAAACCGAGTGTTATGGTCAGGAACGCGCCAACTGAAGTATCAATTGGTATTGGCATATTTGCACGGTCTGACGGTGACACTGATGTGCGGTTGTTGAGTGACCATCTCTTTTCAATCAGACGACTAGCAACTCTGTACGATCTTCAGTACGCTGTGTTTTAACCCAAGGCTACGACCCCTGGCTCGACGGTCGACTCGTCGGCGCTCTAATTCGAGCTGCGCCAGAAATTCTGCATCCTGTCCCTTCTCTGTCGACGGAACAAACTGTGCTCGCACAGTCTCAGCTGTGCGAACTTGGATTCGAGGGTCATTCGTTCATCTGCACAATCGTACTGACGGACTAGTGCTGATGGAACAGCGTCTCAGTCTCACTGACAGCGCTGAATCTGATGCCTGCAATGTTTGCTGCGTGCGCCAAAATTAGCTGCATACGGTGATACGGAGAGGCTGCTGCTGCCGCTGAGATTGGTTGATGAGTGACAGGACAGCGACTCCCACCTACAAGATCAATACCATCGTGATTGCACTATGATTGCCTTGCCGGTTACTAGCTCCGTGGATGGAACCAACCATGGAGGTCGTTACTAGCTAAAACACGGCATTAGATGAGCTTTAGAAACTTCAAATCTTCGGATACTTTGTTCCAGAAATATGGTTGGTGCAGATGCCTTTTATGCAGGGATTTTGGTAAGCTGCAAAGACGGCAATCAAGTAGCAACAGTCCAACAATCAAAGCCTAGATTGTTCAAGAACTCGGCTCATATTAGATCAACGTGTTACAAGTTCGGTATATGGAGCTGTATCCTTCTTCTGAAAAAAATGGAGCTGTAACATCTGTAAATCTTAAACCGTATACTGTCGCCAGCTGCAGACTGGCAGTAGTTACTTCATGATAATAAAACGGAAAATATTTTTTTTAGAGAAACCCAAATAATCTAGTGGACAGTGGATGGGACTTGGGGTCATGGAAGGGAGCCCCTATACATCGCATTTAGCGATCCGGACGCGCCGCGTCGCTCATGGCGTTTTCCAGATGGGCCTGGCCCAACATGACGATCACGTGACGCAGCTGTGCACCAGCTCAACTTGAAGTTGTGTTGCAAGATTTTCAGTTTACTCGCTGCGTAGATTCCAGCTAGTGTAGTTGCATAGATATTCAGGGCAAGGTGAGGTTAACGTGCATATGCATGCACGTTTCATCTGGGACACTTCCAGTTTTCAAAATTAAACATTTTCTATTTTTCGAAAGTCATCATTTTTAAGAAAAAAATAATTTATCAGTTAAAGGCCATGAACCAATTTGCAAAGAACAAAAATAAAATAGAAGAAATAAAAAAGTTCGTGAACTGAAAAAGTCCATGAACATAAAAATGCCGTGAACAAAAAAAGCCATGAACTAATTTATGAAGAACATAAAAAGGGTCGTCACTAGAAAAAGGCCCTAAACAAATTTGCGAAGAACAAAAAATAATCCATGACAAAAAAGATCATGAATTGAAAAAAGGTTGTGAACATGAAAAGTATGTCGTAAACCGAAAAGCCGTGAACCAATTTACGTAAAAAAAGAAAAGGAAGGTACCAAGAAAAATGCCATGGACACATTTGCGAAGAACAAAAAGATTGTGAACAAAAAAATAGTTGTGACTAGAAAAATATCGTGAACGGAACAGAAAAAAGGTCGTGAACGGAAATATTTCGTGAACGGATTTTTTTTGAATTTGAAAAATTTTAAGTTTGAATGATTTACGAATTTGAACATTTTAAAATTTGAAAGATTTTCTAATTTGAACATTTTTAAATTTGAACGATTCTTGAATTTAAACAATTTTAAAAACTACACAAATTTCAAATTTGAACAATTTTCCAAAAGGAACATTTCTTTAACCTGAACGATTTAAAAAATATTGATGTTTTTGAAATCAAAACAATTTTTAAATCTAAACTTTTTAAAATTTCGGAAATGTTCAAATTAAAAAATGTTCAAATATGAAAAAGTTCCAAATTGAAAAATGTTCAAATTAAAAAGTATGCAAATTTCAAAAAAATATCAAATCTGAAAATTGTTCAAACGCCGAAAAAATGTTCATATCAAAAAGTGTTCAAAATAAAAAAAAATAAACTTAAAAATTGTTCAAATTTTAAATATTCAAATCTAAAAATGTTCATACTTACAAAACGTTCAAATTCGAAAAAATTAAAATTTTGGAAAGTTCAGAAAAGACCAATTGGCAAAACAAAAAATGGAGAGAAAAAACCAGCAGAATCAAATAAAAAACCAGTTGAAAATGAGAAAGCTGAAGCAAAAAAACGAAGGAAAACCAATTTCGTCGCTAATGGGCCGGCCCAACTCGATCCCGCTCTGAGCGGAGCCTCCGCTCGCTCCCGCGTTGAGCGGAGAATAGGGATTGCGGTCATGGAATGCCTAAGAGCATCTCCAGCAGACGCGCTATATCGCGGCGCGCTAAAACCAAGAATCCGCGCGCGGTAAACAGATATCGCGCGCTGTGACGTTTTTTCCTCCGCCGGACGCGCCATTTTGCAGCGCGCGTTGGCGCGGTAAAATAGCACCTCCGCCGGACGCGCCATTTTGCGGCGCGCGGACGCGGCGCAAACGAGCAAACACACACAAATATGCATCCAAGAAGATCAAACAATATATAAAAATTCATAAATATATTGTACCATCCAAATACAATACATTGTTCACAACAATACTTCACACCAAATACAACACATACAACAATACAACATGGTTTTGAGACAATACAACACATAATTTTCAAACAAATACAACAAATATGGAACTATTGTTGTCCATTCCAATTCCACCATTCTTCCATGAGATCTTTTTGAAGATCATCATGTGTGTCGTTGCACCGAATGGCATGGTATGAGGCAATGAATTGGGCAATCCTATGTGCGGACCTCGTCACTTGCACGGGAACCCCCATCAAGTCGTAGTGGGTATGATCCACATCTTTTCCGCGATCATCCTCTATAATCATGTTGTGCATGATTACACACGCGGTCATGATATACCAAAGGCATTCTTGATCCCAAAATCTAGCCGGTCCTCTAACTATGGCAAATTGGGCTTGCAAAATCCCAAATGCTCTCTCTACATCTTTCCTAGCCGCCGCTTGTGCATTGTGGAATTGAGTTTGCTTTTTACCTCTTGGTTGAATAATTGGCTTCACAAATGTTTGCCACCTTGGGTATATGCCGTCGGCGAGGAAGTAGCCATAGTTGTACTTGCGGCCATTTGCTTCAAACTCCACCAATGGACCTTCCCGCATTGCAAGTCTTGTCATTAGTGGTGACCGTTGAAGAACATTGATGTCATTGCAAGATCCGGGCATTCCAAAGAAAGCATGCCATATCCAAGTCTCTTGGTCGGCCACCGCTTCAAGTACTATGGTGGCATCCTTCTTGTAGCCTTTGAATTGTCCATGCCATGCCGCTGGACAATTCTTCCAACTCCAATGCATACAATCAATGGAACCAAGCATACCGGGAAATCCCCGGTTGGCGTTGATCTCCAAAAGCCTTGCCGTGTCTTGAGCATTGGGGGCTCTCAAGTATGTGGAGCCAAAGACATTGACAATTGCAACGACAAAGCGCTTCACACACAAGATAGAAGTGCTCTCTCCCATGGCCAAATGATCATCAATAAGATCTGCCGGTATACCATATGCCAACATACGCAAGGCGGCGGTCACCTTTTGATATGTGCTATGGCCAAGTTCTCCGGCGGCATTCCTCCTTTGCTCAAAGAAGCGATCATATTTGGTGACCTCCGCTGCAATGTGCTTGAACAAGTTGAGACTCATCCGGAAACGCCGCCGAAAATAGCTTTCGGGGAATATCGGATTCTCATTGAAATACGACCGCATCAATTTCTCATGCCCTTCAATCCTTTCTCTCCACAACTTCGTCTACCAAACACCGATCCACCAAATTTTGGCCTCTTAACGGCGCGGTATGCTAATAGTATCGATATGTTCTCCTCTTCTTCTTGGTCGAACTCGTCATCCGATGAATCATATGAGGAACTCTACAAACATATGTATCATATTAATTCACTATAAACTATTGTAGCTACTTGACGAGTAGAGGCCGGCCGGCGGAGGTTCATACCTTGCGAGCAAATGGGCGAGCACCATGGGCGCGCCAAGTTGCAAGCAAGCTGCTCGAGGACGACGAGGACGACATGTCGACGCCTGCGTGGAGGAGAACGCGACGGCGGCGCGAAGGGGCGGCGGAGAAGGACCGCCGGCTGCAGCTCGTCGGCGGACGGCCGCGCGAGCGACACGGCGCGGCGGAGCGTCCGCCGCTGCCGGGGAGGAGGTGCGGGCGACGCGGATCTACGACGCGGCGGCGCGCGAGCGAGGGCGGCGGCGGAGTCGACCGGCGGCGGCTGGATTTCGCGCCGGCGGTAGGTGGGGAAATGAGGGCGCGGGCGCGGGGAGGAAATTTCCGGCCGTTGGCTTTTCGCGCTTGGACGAGCGATGCCGCGCGCTGTAGCCAACGCGCCGGATATGCCGCTCCGGATTGTGCAAAAAGCCGCGCGCCCTAAAAAATTTACAGCGCCGCGCCGTTTACCGCGCCTGCTGGAGCGCCTGATTCTGTCCCGCGCGCGCTATATCGGACGTTTTTATGCCGCGCGGCCTATATAGCGCGTCTGTTGGAGATGCTCTAACAAAATTTAGATTTGGATTACGTTCTTGGGCTTGTACCATTGATTTTTTATTATATGGGCCCGACTACTACGATGCCATTGCTTCATTTTGTTTAGTTAGATCTATATTGGGCTTCCGACCTTTAAATTCAGGCTAACATGTTGAATTACCACAGAGGGCAAGCTGGCCGCCTTCCTTAAGACTGAAACGGAACAGGCCCAAAAATAAGGGGAAATAAGGGGATACGCCTCAAGCCGGCACCCATGGGTACGTCTGCCCATAGGCACCCAACCCGAATGGGTAGGGTATGGGTCTCAATATTCGCCCATGGAAATGGCCAATAGGCAACCCGATTAGTCGTGGATCGGGCATGGGTATCAGTCTATGCCCACGGGTTGCCCGCTGGGTCACCCGATTAATATTACTAATTAAAATAATTGAATTATTTTGTATGGTATGTGGGCTATGATACACATACATTATACATGTAGACAGTATACATCGTTTACACACAAAGCTCTTGTATCCAGACACCAAACATGTGCATATTAGTACTACTTGCAGTCACAAAGCCATGAACAGGAACACACCACTCTCGTCCTGGCAGGCCCACAATGTGCCGATGTGTTCTAAATATTTGGTTGCGTCAAACTCTCCATTTTTTGTACCTGATGGGTTGCCCGATGGGTTTGGGCATGGGTCTCATTCCTAACCCATGGGTAGGATCGTGTGTGCCCGATAAGGGTGATGGGCAAGGGTCTAATTTAGGTTGACCCGACCAAACCCGACCCATTATCAGCCTTAGATCCGCCCGCCGGCTGACGGGGGGATTTAGGTCTTGCGCCATCTGCCCTAAAAAAAAGGTCGTAGGCCATCAACAGGAGGTGCCCTGGGTTCTTCCGATTTTTGGAACCTTCTGGAAGGTTCTGACCGGCTTTTCTTTGGTTATTTTCTTTCGGTTTTATGATTTTTTTGTTTTTTTCTATTTGAACATATTTTAATTTGAATCTGAATAGTTTTTAAATTCAAATAATTTTTAATCTAAACATTTTTTAACGATGAACTTTTTTAAATTAGAACAAATTTTTAGGAATTTTCTGAAGTTTTAGAAAAAAAATTAAGTAATGCATGCATGTATATATTACCTTATACTTATTTGTGCAATTTTTCAAGGAAAAACCCAACCGTATGTGGCCTACACAGAAAAGAGAAAAAAAAATTATTTTTCTTTAAACAGTACAACTCCAATCATTATAGTGTCAATTGAAAATTTTGTCAATTTCATGTAGGCCACATACAATCGTATTTCTCCGTAAAAACTTACACGAGTAAGTATCAAGATAATAAGTATGTGCAAAATTTTATTTCAAAATTTTACAAATCTTTTAAATAAAATATTTGCAATTTTTTTTGTATAAGCGGGTGTGCCTACACCCATGTTCCATTAGGTATTTCTGGTGAAATTTCCCACTACAATGTCTATATCAGCAGATAAAAACATTTTCGGTATTTACAAGGTAGCTGATTATTAGCCAATATCTCGAGTTGCGGAATGTCTTCTAGTTGTAACTCCAACACTGGCTAACTCATCTAGAACGAAATCTTGGAGCCGACATACAAAATTAGCAGGACCAAGTCGGGCCTCACCAGGGCGACTGGCTTGATCTTCCTAATTTCGGTCAACAACCACCGAGCCTCTCGACCCCCTCTCGCATCATTCTCCACCACCGCCGCCCGCACCGTCGCTGGGCCAAGTTCCTGTAGCGCGACGGCAGCATACCTCGGCGGGTATCCCAAGATCTCAGGCATGGTGACCCTACTCTAAATCTTCGGTGATGGTGGCGGGCATCAATGGTCAGAGTGCTTCAGTGGTGGATATGCAGGTGGCAGGGCTAGTAGGAGGCGACACTTGAGGCGTGCCTGATTTCGGTCCTAGGGTCATGTAGTCGGAGGCCTTCTCCCAATCTTGCTCTCTTTTCTTCCCATCGGGCGGTGACGTCACGTGGAGCGCCCTCGGGTGGCCGGTGATGGCCGGTTGCGTGGGGGCTCGACCTAAATAAAGGCAACGGTCCTAGGGTTTCTCACGCGGAAGACGGATGCCTACTTCATGTGTGTCTTCCTTGATCTGACCGGAGTGTAGAGTTTCGAAAGGCCTTATGCCTAGAGTTTGCTGGATTTGATGAGATTCAGTCGTGCACACCTGATACGTCTCCGACGTATCGATAATTTCTTATGTTCCATGCCATATTATTGATGATACCTACATGTTTTATGCACACTTTATGTCATATTCGTGCATTTTCTGGAACTAACTTATTAACAAGATGCCGAAGAGCCAGTTGCTATTTTCTGCTATTTGTGGTTTCAGAAATCCTAGTAACGAAATATTCTCGAAATTGGACGAAATCAAGACCCGGGGTCCTATTTTGCCACGAACCTTCCAGAAGACCGAAAGGGATACGAAGTGGGGCGACGAGGCGCCGCCACCATAGGGCCGCGCGGCCGGAGGGGGGCCGCGCCGCCTATGGTGTGGGCCCCTCGTCGGCCCTCCGACTCTGCCCTTCCGCCTACTTAAAGCCTCCGTCGCGAAACCCCGATGCGAAAAACCACGATACGGAAAACCTTCCGGAGACGCCGCCGCCGCTAATCCCATCTCGGGGGATTACGGAGATCTCCTCCGGCACCCTGCCGGAGAGGGATTCATCTCCCGGAGGACTCTACACCGCCATGGTCGCCTCCGGAGTGATGAGTGAGTAGTTCACCCCTGGACTATGGGTCCATAGCGGTAGCTAGATGGTTGTCTTCTCCTCATTGTGCTTCATTGTTGGATCTTGTGAGCTGCCTAACATGATCAAGATCATCTATCCGTAATACTCTATGTTGTGTTTGTCGGGATCCGATGGATAGAGAATACCATGTTATGTTAATTATCAAGTTATTACATATGTGTTGTTTATGATCTTGCATGCTCTCCGTTATTAGTAGAGGCTCTGGCCAAGTTTTTGCTCTTAACTCCAAGAGGGAGTATTTATGCTCGATAGTGGGTTCATGCCCGCATTGACACCGGGACGATGACGAGAAAGTTCTAAGGTTGTGTTGTCGTTGTTGCCACTAGGGATAAAACATTGGCGCTATGTCCGAGGATGTAGTTGTTGATTACATTACGCACCATACTTAATGCAATTGTCTGTTGTTAGCAACTTAATACTGGAGGGGGTTCGGACGATAACCTGAAGGTGGAATTTTTAGGCATAGATGCAGTTGGATGGCGGTCTATGTACTTTGTCGTAATGCCCAATTAAATCTCACTATACTTATCATGACTTGTATGTGCATTGTTATGCCCTCTCTATTTGTCAATTGCCCGACTGTAATTTGTTCACCCAACATGCTTTTATCTTATGGGAGAGACACCTCTAGTGAACTGTGGACCCCGGTCCATTCTTTAATACTGAAATACAAATCTGCTGCAATACTTGTTTTACTTGTTTTCTCTGCAAACAATCATCTTCCACACAATACGGTTAATCCTTTATTACTGACAAGCCGGTGAGATTGACAACCTCACTGTTTCGTTGGGGCAAAGTACTTTGGTTGTGTTGTGCAGGTTCCACGTTGGCGCCGGAATCCCCGGTGTTGCGCCGCACTACATCCCGCCGCCATCAACCTTCAACGTGCTTCTTGGCTCCTCCTGGTTCGATAAACCTTGGTTTCTTTCTGAGGGAAAACTTGCTGCTGTGCGCATCATACCTTCCTCTTGGGGTTCCCAACGAACGTGTGAAATACACGCCATCAACACCCATGTTTTTTCCCGACCGTTTAGTTTAGGAGGGAGCACATTTTCATTACAATGGAAAATGATGGATGGAAAAATCCACAATCGAGATGCAAAACTCTGCTATTTGTTGTTATTAAGGGACATGGTTTTGTCCGTGGTGATGTTAGAGGCGAAGAATGTCATGGAATCCGTGATTTGAGGATTAGTAATGGTGGTCCAAGTCTTTGCGGTGATGAGGAATTTTCTTGTTGTTTCGGGTTGCGTAGCATTGGTATGCAAGTGGGGGCGACAACAGGTGATGTACAAAGTCAAACCTTTCAGGGTAAAAATCTAAGGTATATCCTTAATTGGTTGTTCATGGCAATGGCCTTGTTGAAGCCATTGTTTTTGAGAGCAGAAACTATCTTTGGGGTGAAAACTAAAATCTTTGATCGGTCGATGATGTTGCTTGTGCATTGTTTTTTTCTTGGAGGCTTCGGTTTTGGAGAACCTAGACTTCACGTGTTGTCTTGGTGGTGTTTCTGCTCCTGCAAGAACTGGTACACTGTAGTGAGACTTTTTTTTAGCTTCTTTTTGTTGTGTGTATCCGTATTGCCTTTAGAGTATCGTGTCATTGCAATGACTGGGTGTAATGGGTACCTTCACGATATTAATATATTACATTTATCATTTTTTTAAATATGACAAGAAATTCAAAAATTAGGTATTTTTTTTTGAAACTTAAACATAATTTTCAGAATATAATGCTTTACTGTCTCCATAAAAGGTGTCTCAGTTTTTCCAAAAAAATACATGTATCTAGATATATTTTAATGTGTACATACGTGCAAATTTAGATAAACTAGAGACATCCTTTTATGCATGGGGGAGTATGACGTTTCATGACCTCGGTGAAAATAAGAAAAGGGATGCTAAAGTTTATATATTGCAGTTTACTCATCTTCGTCAAAGTTAGGAAATAGTCACATCATTTTACGAGAATTTGTATTTTTTAAGTCACGATTCTCAAATCGTCTCCCAAACGGCGCCGGATTGAGTGTTTGGAGGACGCATTTTCTTAATGTCGCGTTTCGGGGACGTCGCTCCCCAGCCGCGTCCACCAAAATCGCCCCCCCAAAAAATAAAACTACACAAAAATAAAGGTTTTCATTCAAATTTAATTATATTTTACAAGTTTGAATGAAAACGGCTAGATTTTATCTAACCCTAGGCTACTGGTCGCCCGGCGGTGCGTTCGATGGCCCCGCCCCGTCGTTGCCTCCCCTCCGCCGCAGCTCCTGCGCCGCGCCACCTCTCCATGCGGGGGGTGACGAGAAGACGCCAGTGCTCCATGAGCACGTCGTCTGCCCTCCCTTGTTGCGCCGCTTGGAGGGAGAGTTCGACGGCGCGGCGAATTTTCTCGTCTTCGTGGGCATGAGCGTCGTCCTACAGCTTCTTCTGCAACTCAAAGGAC
Source organism: Lolium rigidum (assembly GCF_022539505.1). Taxonomy (NCBI): domain Eukaryota; kingdom Viridiplantae; phylum Streptophyta; class Magnoliopsida; order Poales; family Poaceae; genus Lolium; species Lolium rigidum. The sequence goes on from NC_061510.1 coordinate 86,676,674, forward strand.
TCGACGAGTGCTTGTTGCTGATTCGCCGCCTCATCTGGGTGCGGCCCGTCATCGTCGGACCAGTCGAAGTCGTCGTCGTCCTCCTCCTCCTCCGCCGCCTCGTCGTCGTCCTCCTCCTCCATTTGCGCCGCCGCCATCGCATCCGCCTCCGCCGCCAACGCATCCACCCGCGCCTCCCAGGACGCCTCCGCTGTCACCAACGCCGCCTCCCACTGCTAACGATCCTGCGCCGCCTCCCGCTGCTGACACTCTAACGCCTCCTGCCGCCGCTGCTCGATCGCCTCCCGCCGTTCACGGTAGTGGAGATCCCGCTCCATGTGCAGGCGCTGCCGCTCTACACGCCACCGCTCGTCCATCTCCTCAGCCCGACGCCGCTATGGTGTCCGTCAGCGCCACCTTCTCCCACGCTTCGTTCTCCGCAGCTTCCGGGTCGATGTCGAACTATGGTGCCGGAGGTGGTGGTAGAGACGGTGGTGGAGGGAACTGGCCGGCGCCGGGGCGGTTCATCATTGCGCAGGTGGTGTTTATGCGATGAGGGTTGTGCTTGCGGCGGAGAAACGTGTGCCACGGCTGTGGTGGCTACTATTGAGCGGGGGAGGCCTTTTATTGACGTCGGAGTTGCCAAAAGAGGCGGGAAGATAGCGCGGGAAGAGGCGGGAAGAAAGCGCGGGAACGCGCGGTGGCGTGCGAACGCAGGCCACGCGTGGAGGCTGCACAGCGCCAACGAGATGTCTCGCCTGCCCCTGCGTCGCCATTAAGGCAAAGCTGCGACGCTTCGTTCGTGAGTCGCTGGCACGTCGGTCCCGCCACTCCTCGCCTCGCATTTCGTTGTGTCCGGCGTGCCCGGAGCGTCCCCTATGGAGAGGGGACAGGCTCGGGGCGCCGGACGCCGTATTGGGCCGGGCTGGACGGAAAGGGCCTTTGGGGCGCGCAGCTGGGAACGAAATTTTGTCCAGCACGCCACAAATCCCTTTGAGGGATGCTTTGAGGGACGCGCGGCTCAAGATGCTCTAAGTTTCAACTAAATATGTCATGTGTGTTTTTTCCAGAATTTTGCAAATCTTACAAAATGTTTTTGCTAAGTTTTAAAATGTGTGTTCACCGGAACCTAGGTTCATTCTAGTATTTTCCATAGCTCATACATGTAAGTTATTTTCCATGTTTTAAATGTCTAATTTTTCCAATAAGAAAACCACTTTTGGACCTTGAACTCTCGAAGTAGACTTTTTTTCCTTTATGAACTCTCTAGTGACTTTGATTTTCATCCTACATCCTTTGTTTGGTCTAAAATGAACTCCAAACTCTTGAAAATGGTCACACTCCCCGCCCACATATAAGTGTACTTCACCTTTTTACTAAGTTATTATAATCTTTTTTTATATTCACCAATTCTATAAAAGAAAAAGTAGGAACGTATAAGGTAACTGGTTACAGTCCATCAATCGAAGCATATAGATGCTCAAAAACTTGGCTTATATGAGATCAACATGTTATAACTTGCCTATGGAGCTGCATCCTTCTTCTCAAAAAATGGAGTTGTACTATACTGTCGTCAACTGCAGACTGGCTGTAGTTTTTTTTTTTTTTGCTAACTGACTGGCAGTAGTTATTATTTCATAAAAAAAAATTTAAGGAAACGAAATAATCAAGTGGACAACGGATGGGACTTGGGTGCCACTCCCTGGAGGCCGACCTTTCCAAAGGTCCGGCTGGCGTCCGCGCTCGGACGAAAGTACGCGGCTCCCACGCACGTTCTGGACGGAAGTACGCGGCTCCCGCGCGTACGCCGTACAATTCGTTGAGTACAAATCGCGTCTCGCGCGAGTACAGCCCCGCGTGGCCGCGTGAGTACCTCCAATCCATTCGCTAGCTAGCTCGCGAATCAAGTACATAGCAATATTAGGTACACGACGGAATACAATTTGTACACACAGGCAAATACAAGTACAGATCAGCGTACAGTGAGAGATACGATACGCACACGCGAGCAGCAGATACATATGCACAACACACCAAGATAGTGATCGAGTCACGCACAAGAGAGAGTACAGTCGTGCACACGAGCGAGTACAGATCACGCACAACACACGAGTACTGATTGAACACACGAGCGAGTACGCAGTACGATCACGCACACGAGCAGGTACAGTCACGCACAACACATGAGTACAGTCACGCAGATGAGCAGGTACAAACGCATATACGAGCAGGTACAGTCGTGAACACAAGCAAGTACATGTACGATACAGTAAGGCGCAAACGAGCGAGTACGATCGCGCGTAAGTACAGTACAGATCCCGCACACGGCGAGTACAGTTAGCGAGTAAACGGAAAAATTGCACCAAATACACTAAAAACAGAAGTACTTATCAGTTGAAACACGAGTACAGTTAGGTACACACCACAGGTACAATCATAATATTATTGGAAGTACGAAAAAAAAAAGTATCTCCAAACATATCAACATGGGATCTAATTTTGAAGATCTCGACGCGAGGATCTCAAAAGTGAAAACGGTTCGAAATTTGGACTTACGGTTCTCAAGATATTTCATTTTGAAAAAACGAATCTACAAGAAAAAGGGAAAAAGCGACACTAACCCGGTCTTCTCTCTCCTCCACATCCCCACCTTGTTTACGCTTGCGACACGTGGCGAGCGGGAAGCCACTTCCAGGTATTTTACTAGCACCGCGCTGCGCCACTTGTCGCGTGCGGAGCGAGTTACATTCCCTTCGCGAAAGTCGACCTTTTTTTAACAATTTCGATGGGACTTGGGAGTTCGTTAACCAAATTTTGTTTTGGATCTGCGTTCTTGGGCTTGTACCGTCGGTTTTCCATATGGGCTCAATTACAATGCCATTGATTCTGTTTTTGTTAGAACTGTACTGGGCTTCTGGTTTTTAAACTGACGCTCATCTTTTGAATGACCACAAAGGTAAGTTGAGCCTCCTTAAGATTGAACGGAGTCACAAGTCCTATTTGACGCCCGTAGCACGGTTGTTACTCGTACCGCCCGTTTTCTACTAGTCCGAAGCGGGTCGACCAATTTTGAGAAGGTTATGGAAACTTTCGGCCTGGTTTTCCTCTGATATTTTTGGCTCTGGTTTTTAGTGTTTTGGGTAGTTCGGTTTCTTCCGGTTTTCCTGTTTCTGCCGGGCCGAGTTTGTGGGTTTTGTGGGTCGGTTTTTATGAACATCTTTATATTTGAACTTTATAAAATCTGATTAATTTTAAAATTTACCATTTTCAAATTCGAATAATTTTTGAATTCATTTTTCAAAATCTTAACTTTTAAAAATCTGAATATTTTTTAAATCAAGCAATTTGAACACTTTTAGGTTTTTAACCATTTGGAAAGCCGAATAATTTTAAAATATGAACAACTTTTCAGAATGTACGTTTTTATTTTTCTTGACAATTCAAAATCTGGGAATATGTAGTTTCACGAAATTATGAATTTAGAAACAAAACCGATAGAAAATCTCGGAACGTGCTCGTTGGGACCGATCCTATTGAGCCAGCGCGCGAGTTGGCGCTGCAGGCGTCACCCGGTAATGGATGCTGGGAGCGTTAAATAGTGGAACTCCGAACTCCGAATGGAGCATGTGTAAAAAAAGAAGGGATTTTTTTTTTGAAACGAACATAGCCCAACACCTCACTTGCTCGAGCAGAGATGGTGGCTTCCTGTTCAAAAGAAAACAGAGATGTTGGCCTGGTTCCCCTAAAAAAAAAGATATTGGCCTGGTATACTCATTCGTTGAACAGCATCATTCTGCCCGCTGACCCAGCTGGGCACAATAGAAGTAGACGGACCACACTCATCATTACACTAGGCTTAGCCCACCCAGCCCTCAACAACTTGATAATTATACCGCACCGATTCCACTATGTATGCCCTTTCATATATTCGGAATCATTTCCGCTGTAAGTAAGTGAGGGAAATTCCCCATTAATATTTTTCTATATACACCGTATAAAATAGCGCAGTGTCTTTTAGATCATTTAGAGCGTTGTAAGAAGCGTTCAAGAAGCAAAATGATCTGTAGCTGATTATTAGTCAATCTCTTGAGTCACACAATGCCTTATAGTTTTTTTTCTCTCTCCAAGGGATGTCCACGAAATCTATTTTCATTATAACGATAACGGAAAACAAAGAGAATAAAGTGCAACGGAAAATGAAAGCGTTACACGGTGTTAACGCGAAAATCTGCAGACTTTTCTAACTACAACCTCCGGTTCAGTTCAATCAACGCGGAGTGTAGCGTGATCAACATGCACCTAGGTAGACTGCTCCATCGATTAATCAAGACCGGAGGGAGTTGTCTGTAAAATTTGACAAGACGAGACATATACAAGTATATTACTACAATAAGGACCACAAAAGGCGAACTGGCCACTTAAGTTTCTGGAGCAACAAGCAAATGCTAGCAATTAACCGATCAACACTTGAATCAAACTTCTAACTTGTGTTTCTTCAATTTTCGGTGGTACCTTGGAGAATCATATTGTTTCCCATAACTTAGTTACCTGAGGATCGTCACTATTGCTCTGATCATGTTGCAGTTGCGGAACTAAAGAAGATGAAGAAGCAACTTGGATCTCCTTAGCAGCATCCTCGTGACAGTTGCGGTACGAACATAGAGTTTCCTGATCGGTAGGGTTATTCAAAATTTTCTAGTAATTCATAAACACAGTAGATTAACAAATCAACTTCACAGTTGATCTAATTACTTTTCCTCCAAAGTAGGCTCTATTTCGAAATTTTCAGATTGCCCACAATATGGTGGCAATGCTAGCAATCTGGACGTTTCGACTAACATGAAGCAAAGGAGCAACCCATCAGATGAAAAAAAATCACATCGATTAGGAGCGCCTATGACTTTGCCCACATAGCTCCAAACAAACTTGGTAGCGGAGGATACAGGAATCTTTTAAGAGATCAAAAGATTGAAGCACTTTTTTATTTAGAACGGAGATAGACGAATATTTCCCGTGTTTTTCATTTGCCTTTAGTATGTACTTACTTCGCTGTTGGCACGGAGTTAGCATGGTGTCTTCCTCGAGTAAACCAAATCCTTGCGTAGTGACACCATAGATAAGAAAGTTATATTCCTGCACGAAAATCTTAAATAAAGCCCGAGCTACATGGGTGTTGTATTTTTATTTCAAAATTAAAATTTGACATTTGTAAGTTAAAAAAACCCTCATCTTTTTAACGTAGCAAATGATGTATGTTACCAACTTGCAAAATCTCAATTTATAATATCGTGTACACTTTTTTTTGCGGTAAAAGAGCTTTATTATTAAATAACAGGGTTACAATCCTTGACAAGGATACTAGCTAAGAAAGGTGGTGTGAAGTTAATCCACATGCACTTTCTCCTTTCTGGACTGGCTCTATGAGCACATGCATGAGCTGCCTCATTTGCAGATCTGTTTACATGAATAATATTAAAGCTAGCGAAAGAAACCCTAAGCTCTTTAATTTCCTGGCAAATACTAGCAATTATTGATCTACCAGTTCTTTCTTCCTTGACTAGATTGAAAATTTGGAGAACATTTGTCTCTAGGAGAAGGCCCATGTCATGCGCTAGCCGAATCCCCTCACGCACCGCTTCTGCCTCCATGATCAATGCATTCGCTGCTCGATCAAACCATCTTGCCTGGGCTCTTAGTAGTTTACCAGAGTGGTCACGGATCACCACACCAGTACTACCATTCATACAAGCTGATCAAAATCCAGCATCAACATTGATCTTGATTGTATCAAGCTCCGGTGGTCTCCAAAGTACAAGCTTTTTTGCGGGTTGAAACTTCTTTTCCTTCCTAGTCTGTCGTAAATCTATTGTTGTCTCTGTTGCCCATCGGACAGATTGGAGAACTGATCGTCCACCATCTACATACCATATTGCATTCCGCTCCGTCCAAACTACCCAAGCCCCACATAAAATAACGGATGCATGTTCCTCCAATACCACAGTTTCATTGAGCATGTCAGTAGGTCAAGAACCAGGATGCATTACTGGTAATTTGATTGATGTTGCTTTCTTGATTTCCTGCCAAAACAGACGACGTTCCATGTGCCTTTCTTTGAGCTTCTGTCGACAAGGGATAAATTCATAAATTACTCTCCACCAAAATGTGCAGACTTTCGGTGGAACTTTCAACTTCCAGAGCTTCTTCCAGAAGGTAGTGGAATTAACATCTGACGTAGAATGATTATCATTTTGAAGGCGCGGTGCAGCCAATAACTTGTAAGCCGATCTCACTGTGAAATACCCGCTCTTCTCATATGCCCACGCCCACTCATCTTTTATAAACCTTCCAATAGGAATATTACAGTTCGCCTCCACATCCACTTGCTCAAAATTCTCCTCCAATTTCTCCATTTTCCATGTTGCTACCTCATCAATAAGTTGTTGGACCAAGGTAACATCGGCTTCCGGCGACCTCACTAGGGGTTTTAGAGATTGATTAGTTGGGATCCAATCCAAGGGTCATCCCAAACTCTGATTGATGAACCATCACCGACCCTCTTGACAAGACCTTTCCTCAATGCTCCCCTCCCATGGAGGATTGCATTCCACGTATGAGAGCTCCCTCTCTTCTTCCTCGCGGACATGAAATCAGTGTTATTGAAATATTTACCTTTTAGTACTCTTGCACATAAAGACTCGGGACTAGTAATTGATCTCCATCCCTGCTTAGCCAACATGGCTTGATTAAAGAGTTGGAAATCTCTAAAACCCAATCCTCCACGTCTCACAAAGATGGTAGAATGTGATAAATTTCGGAGATTTGAAAGACTATTCAGTACTTCAAAGCCATAATTTTATCGATTTGGCAGAACTCGAAACACAAAGTCTTTCTTGTTGTATATTCTCTTTAAATGGCTCGAGAACAGGGCATCGACCTGTTGGTTAGCAGTGCGGGAGCGCCTGCTGCCCACCCGGGCTCGAATCCTAGGATTGACGGGTGCTCGTGGAGCTTTCTTCTATAAAGCTACACTAGCCAGGGCTTGTACTGGCTGGTCGCATTTTTTTTTTCTCTTTAAATGGCTCCATAGAACCTGAACTCCACACTCATTCCTATGGTAGTATTTCTTTGCTTTACCCATGCCTTATGAATATCAATTCATTATTTAGTCCTTATTCTTGTACCACTTAAAAAATGTTAATGTCGGGATTCGTCATGTCTGCTAGCGTGGCTCGGCTCCCCCCATTTCGCTGCCCGTCACGTGTAGTACGCTGCAGCGCAGTACAGCCACCAACGTTTCCCATGCGCTTGTGCTCCCCGGGAAATACAGCCGTTGCGGCAAAACGGTCCACGGCCACAGTCTCTCCCTCTAGCGCCGTCCATTGCCCATTGGATTCCAGTCCCAACTAGTAACGGCTCCTCCCATTGCTGGGAAGCAAATAAACACCAGTATCAAACCAAATCCGTCTCGCTATCTTCGGGTCCCACATCCCGAATAACCTACGCGTCATGTGGGAGTATATTTTCACACCTCGAGGCCTTCATCACATCGTCCTCCTCTGTCCTTCCCATCTCAGGTGGTAACTTTACTGGATCACCTGCTCACCCCAAAATCTTACTCCACTCCAATCACTCCCCATTCCAAAACCCGACGAGACCCTGCAAATCTCACCACGCTCCCCTCCATCCCACTCCAATGGCGCCCCGCCTCGGCTGCCTCCGGCCCCAGCAGCGCACCGGCGCCATGCATCTCGCCGTGGCACTGTGCGCGCTCGTGCTCGCACTGGCGCCCGCCTCGGGCGCCACCTACGTGCCGCTGCTGGGCATCAACTACGGCCGGGTGGGGAACAACCTGCCGCCGCCGCAGGCCGCGCTGCCGCTGCTCCGCAACCTCGGCATTGCCCGCGTGCGCCTCTACGACCCGGACCCGCCCACGCTGCGCGCCTTCGCCAAAACCGGCATCGAGCTCTACGTCGGCGTCCCGGACCAGGCCCTCGCCACCGTCGCCGACCCGGCGGGCGCCACCGCCTGGCTCAAGTCCAGCATCCTCCCCTCCCTCCCGGACACCAAGATCGTCGCCCTCACCGTCGGCAACGAGGTGCTCACGGGCAACGACACGGCCCTCATCCGCAACCTGCTCCCCGCGATGCAGGCCCTCCACGACGCGCTCGCCGCGGCCAACCTCGACAAGCAGATCGCCGTCACCACCGCGCACAACCTCGGCATCCTCGGGACCTCCTACCCACCTTCCGCCGGCGCCTTCCGCAAGGACCTCCTCCCGGTCCTCTGCCCCATCCTCGACTTCCACGCCCGCACCGGCTCCCCCTTCCTCGTCAACGCCTACCCCTACTTCGCCTACTCCGACGACCCCAAGGGCATCCACCTCGACTACGCGCTCCTCGAGCCCTCCTACCCCGGCGTCCCCGACGCCAACACGGGGCTCCACTACCCCAACCTCCTCGTCGCGCAGGTCGACGCCGCCTACCACGCCATCGCCGCCGCCAACAGCGCCGCCGCGCGGACGGTCGAGATCCGGGTCTCCGAGACCGGCTGGCCCTCCGCGGGCGACGCCGCCGAGAAGGACGCCGCCACCCCCCAGAACGCCGCGCGCTACAACAGCAACCTCATGCGCCTCGTCGCGCAGTGGAAGGGCACGCCGCTCAAGCCCGCCGTGCCGCTGCGCGTCTACGTCTTCGCGCTCTACAACGAGAACACCAAGCCCGGCCCGGCGTCGGAGCGCCACTACGGACTGTTCAACCCCGACAGCACGCCCGTGTACCAGCTCACCTATATCCCCGCGCACGTCCCCGGCGGCGGCGGTGCTGGAGACAACACCACCGGCGGAGACAACGGCTACTACGACATCTCCGATGCGTCGCGGCAACCCACGGTGAGCTCAGCTACCTCCTCTGCTTCTTCTTCCTATATATCGATTGCTCCTGCTCCTCGCATGCTTGATGCATTCATCTCTTGGTCGTGTCTGCTCAAAAGAGATGCCACTTTAGGTGATTGCATCATTGCTCGTTAGTAGTATTACTTTACCATTCCAGCGTGCACATGCTGTAGGTTGACCACGGTCTTCCTGCGCGAGATTCAGATCATACAATTAGAAAATATGCTTCATACTAATCGACATCACCATCGATTGTTTATTCCGCACTGATGCTGATTCCGCGAGCTGGCAAAGTGGATCACTGGATCTTGTTGATTTTGACCTTGAAAATTAGCTGACCACTCGGTCACCATCAACAAGATTCTCATCTTCTCCCTAGTAGTACCGCACTTTTAGGTGGGAGCTCGACAGGATTTCTCAGATAACAGAGAACTGTTTAGTTCTTTCAAGAATTATTACAAAACTCCAGGATTGCAATTCACCGATGCTCCTCGGAGCTTAACCAACCCTCCGGGAGATATTTTCTATAGACAGTATTACTAGATCTGAAGATTTCACTGCAGTTCTCACTTCTTACTGCACACTTGTTGAAAGCACTAGTGCTCTTGCAAGATGCGCATCTAGAATGTAGTCCCCTACCGGTGTCCTTTTCTGCACTGATCTTTGTTGTTTTCTTGGTGATATTACGTTTCTTACCTGACTTTCCTCGTTTGGTTGTGATGGAAAAGGGTCGGCGGTGGACATGGGCGCAAGCTGCGGTGGCAGGAGGTGTCGCTCTCCTGATGCGTGCAGTCTGAGATCATCATCATCCAATGTGTCACTCTCTCGTCTTAATGGCTGAGATTTGAGGTAGGTAGATAGGATGCAATGGAGACTGCTCTGGAGCAACGGTGCTGATGATCCCGATCTTGTCCATGCCGCTCCTATGTTGCAGTGATAGCTGAGACCGAGGTGTGGGTAAGCTGATGAAACGCCTGATTTGATGGCATCCAAGCAAGATGCCGTAGGAAATTGTTGATCCGTTGTGACTTGTGAGTAACATTGACCGAATTCATTGTGGTGTTGCCTTTTGGGAAAGCTCTCTAAAGTAGAACTCCTATCTACAAATGTACTGTTGCTTTGTGAGCGGCATATGCCCCATTTCCAAATAAATGAAGAAATTCGAATGCATCAACTTTGGTCTGTTGAAATCGTGTGAGTATGAACGTGTGGTGATGTTGCTCAGAGTTGAACGCCAGAAAACATTGAATTTTCCAGGATATGGTTCTTTCAAGATTTTTAAAAATGGGGCAAATACTATTAATAAAGAAGTTTGACAAGATAGTCCAAACGGTGTGAGAATATGGTGGAGAACCTGGGTGCCCGAGCACCTGATTTCATTCTTCTTTTGAAAAGACTATTTAAATGTTTCATAAAATTTTAAAATAATTCACATGCGTATATGTCACCTTGATACTAACCCGTGCAAAATTTCAAGAAACAATACCACCATATGTGACCTACAAAAAAAAAGAGAAAACAGAACTTTGTTTTACCGGAAATAGTATACATGTACTTCTTATATTGCTAGCAGTACAATGTGTTATTTTTTGTGTAGGTTACATACTTTTATATTTTTGTTCAAACTTGACATGCACATACCTGGATACATTCTCTATCCGCATGATTTATGTTACTTTTAGTATTTGTTTTGATTTTATTGTTCAAAACGGTTCTGGCGCACCAGAGAGCCAAAATTCTGGGTCCCTCCAAACGGTTACTATTACAAAAGCCTACCCTCTCAGCATCATTTCGCCAAACGCTTAGCTCCCCTGATATCCCACAAGCGGTTTTTTTTTTCTTAATCTTATCTAGCAACTGGAAAGGCGGACGTATGTTTGTTATGAAAGACTCATGCATTTGACTCATTTCTTAATATCCCACGAAGTGAGTAAGGTCAGGAAGGTATTATATAGTGAGTAAGGTGAGGAAGGCTAACACCTTGCGCCCCACGATAGCACCCACCATCATCATCTCCCACAAACTTGTTATCGAGTGATCGGCCTCACACCATTGTTGAGATTGAATAAAATGGATGCACATCCAATTCTTTATGTATCTTCTAACTCGAGTTGTGTATCGACATTTGACAAAGTGATGTGCCACCGACTCCATAATTTATTCGCAAAGCTAGCAAAGCCCACAATTTAGCCACCCAAGTTTTTCCAATCTATCCGCCACCCAAATTATATTTTGGGTGGCAAGCTAAGCTTCCAAACCATTGTTCATGTCTCATGAGATAGGACCCAAGAATTACACCTCATAAGCTGACTTAGCCGAATATTGTCCATTAGCCGTTACTCCGTTAGCCTCCATCATCATCAATATTTTCATCAAGCGGTCTTGCGGCCATTGCCGGCCGTGATGGTAGTACCGGCGTAAAAGATCTCTATATCCACTTCGTTTTAACGGTTTCTTGGGCCTATCCAAATTTTGCAGGGTCGTAAACATGCAAAAAGAATCTTATTCTGTAGGAATATGGAGAAAATGAAATATGATGTATTACCTTATATTTTCATTTGTATAAGTCCTGTGTATGTCCCGTGTATGGTAGTTTTAGCTTTCAAAGTATTTAAGATTGAACCGCACCTGTATATTAAGCAGAGTTCGACAAGTACAATTGACAATGAAACACTAGACACACAGATTGTCCCCTTGACAAACAAACCTAGTGCTGCTTTTCCCTAAAAAAAATATTATGGACCTCCTTTGATTCATCTGATTTATATAAAAATTATTTAGAATTTGGATTTTACAGAAAAAAATTCTAAGAAATACATTTGTACACCCAAGCATGAGTGTGGGTGTTACCCCAGCCGTCCGATTCTTTAAGATTCGGAACAGTTTACATGTGAGAGAAAACCTTTTGAGCTATATTTCTCCAATTTTACACAGCACGTGGGTCCAGCAGAATAGTCAAAAAGCCAAGATTCGCGGGACGACAGTACTGGTCCCTCACCTCTGGTTCTTCTCTCTCCCAACACTCCATTCTCTTTCTGCCGTCACGCACCATGCCGGAGGCTGTGGTTATTCTCCACCATCCCTTCCTCCACTCCCTCCCTCCTTCCTCCCCTAGCAACACCATGTCGCATTCTGCTCTCCACAGCTACCACGCATCTGGCTACCGTTCCGGCGGCGCATCCGGCGACTCGCTGGCGGCGGCGCACGGCGGCTGCTCCGGCTGCTGTTCCGGCCGCTGCTCCGGAGGAGGAGCTGGCCAGGCATAGAGTCACCACCGCAGCCCGCAGCCAGGAGGAAGACATGCTAACCTGTCTTTCTTCTCCAACATCCTCTTTCCCACTCCTTCCTCACGTGCATCCATTGATTTTCCTCGCGCGGCTGCACCTTGTCGGCAGCGGCGGAGGAGGACGAGGAAGTCGATGAGCTTCTTGCGGCGCTTGGGCACAAGGTGCACTCCTCCGACATGGCGGACTTGGCGCAGAAGCTGGAGCAGCTCGAGATGGCCATGGGGATGGGCGGCGTCGGCTAGCATCTAGCAACAATATAGCTTTAAAAAATCAGAACATGATTTGTTTTGTTCACCATTCAGTTCATGGTTGCAAACTGTCTCTCCATATCATGGAAAAAAACCTTGATCATCTATACTGCACAAAAAAGTGCTACCGCATTCTGCAAATCCTTAGTGAGAGAGACAGAAAGATAGAGATACAGAATACTTGGAAAAAATCTTGATCATCTATTGCACAAAAAAGTGACACCTTATGCTGCCAATCATTAGTGAGAGAGAAGACAGAGACAGAATACTGCAATTTAGATCCAAAACTTACCAAGCTGGAACACATCAGACAACAAATCCTTAACGAGAGAGAGAGGAGACAGAGAGACAGAACACTGCAATTTGGATCCAAAACTAATTAAGCTGGAACACATCAGGCAGCAAAACCTTAGTGAGAGAGAATCAGAGAAGAAAGAGAGACAGAATACTGCAATTTGCATTTTCATGGAAATGGATCCCTGTGCGAGGTGTAACAGTATAGCTTCATTTTCAGCCCAATTTTCAAATCAATAAAAAAACTGAGCACAAGAGATGAACAAAGCTGAGCGTGAAGAACTGATCCGAAATCCCCATTTTAATGCGTTAACAAGATCCAAACGGAGAACAGACACCATTTTCGGATAAGAACAGAAATCACTCCATACAACATCAACTGCGAACAAGAAAATTTGGGGAAAATATGAAGAACTTTTGAGAGAGAGAGAGGACGGAGCCGCATCCCTCTGCTCGGCCATGTGACGCCTGTGCACGGCGTCGGCCGCGGTGATCTCTGGTCAGCACCGGCAGGTTGGCCTCGGCGCGCTTCTCACCGGCACACTGTAGGGTCACCGCCGCGGCCACAGCCACCTCGCGTTCCAAGCATTCAGCAGCCCCCTCGACATGGCCACGGTCGCCGGGGACGGCGCCTAAACGACACTCGGCGACATCCTCCAGTGCGACGTCGTGATGTGCCAGTCCCGGGCTCCCGGCACATCAGCACATCCATGGAGGCCACGGGGAATCTCATCGGCATCGCGTCGACATCTCCGGCCCCCTTGCTCCGCCTCCTGCAGCACGCCGTCTAGGGCGCTGCGCCGCTCCAGCCGAAGACCCCTGCGCGCAAGGGAGGAGCAGGCGCCGGCTACCAAACAGGATTCACCGGCCAGCTACGCTTGGCGGCGGTGAGGCAAGCAGATGAGGAGGCCGTCGGCTACCAGACGGGGCTCAACCTCTACCAGACGAGAAGGCGTACTCTGTTTGCGCGTCGGCGGCGCGGTGTGGACAGCTCGCAGGCGACGACGGCGGCTACAGCACAAGGGAAAACAGGGGAGAGAGGTTGGGGACGGAGGAACGAGCCCCTACTACTTTCTGGATAGACTCTATCCGATAGAGACAGCGCGTGGGTTGTCACTGACACGAACAGCCGACCGTGCCGCGCGGCGAAAAGCCGGGAGAAAAGGAGCCAGCGACGCGACAGGAAAATGGAAGTGGTGGAGGAAAATGTTGCATCTAGCCAAACTTTGCACGAATCTCCAGCTCTAAATGAACGGTACAGAGTACACCCACACCCATGCTTGGGTGTACAAAATCCACACTCAAAAATTCTACACAAGTTGTTTAATTTATAGGAACATATCCTAGAGAAACAAACCTACAGGAATCTTGTAGTGTAAGTCCTATAGAAAAAAATTAGGTCATATCTCATAAAATATTTATTTGCTACAATTAAACACACTTAGTCTTTTCATTGGATTCAAGAATGCATGATTTTCAATCCTATGTTTTTCTATTCCTATGCCTTTTCTATCCTACGAATCAACGGAGGCATACTAAGGCTAAGCACTTGGGTGCAATCATGCCGTGAGAGTAATCATTTTTATTTCTTGTATCGTCGCTTTCTTGGCTTGGTTTGTAATTTACACTCTCCTTAATTAATGAAGTAGGAAAAGCTTTTGCCTTGTTTCAAAAAAAAAATGTTTCGCTAGAGGTAGAGTCGTTTCTTAGTGCATCCAAAACAACCCATGAGGCGAAGATGATCTCTAGATAGCATGTAATTCACGCTAGGGAAAATGGCTTCCACTATGAATTTTTGTAAGCACCACAAAGAAAATGGTCATAAAAAACACAATACCACGTGAAACGGATAGAGAAAGTAGCATAGAGAAAAAGAATGGCCACATTTGTGTAAAGTTTTTCAAAAAATTCTGGAGCGATGGAACTTCTCATCCATGATGACTGTAGTCGCTGCTTATTGCTAATTTGAGATGGAATTCTGACAGCCTTCTTTAAATTTCATCTAAAGAAACTGCATTGTGAATTTGAATTGGATCAAAACATCTACTATCAAACGAATACTTCACCAAGGGAGGGGATGCTCAAAGCAGTACACGAATACCCATGTGCTTTTTATGGCAGCATTGAACGGCATTAGTTAACAGTATAATGGAACGAGTTAGGAGCCCTCACAGCGCTTTGGAAACCTGTACCGTCCGATCTTCCTTCCATCGCGTTAGACGGGCCAGCGTTCCTTACCGGGCTGCTACTCCAGAAATCGACTTCGGTAGCTCCTGGTTATTTGGGCCTCGCTGCAACCCATCATAGTAAACGATCCACGAGCCCAAAAGAAATCCACTTCGTTGCCTTTCTCCCCTAGCTAGCGTCTCATCCCCTCCACGACTCCACAAGACCGCTGGTGCTCACGATCCCAAACGGCGGCGCCTCCTCCAGGTCTCTGCATCGAGTAGCAGCGTCCATTGGAACGCATCCCTGCCCTGGATGCTCGCCTATCTCGCGCGGAATCAGGCGAGCCCTAGTGCTGTCGCCATGCCCACCCGCGTGGCCAGGGAACAAGTTCGGGCAACCGCCCAGCCATCTCCTTGACGGCAACAAGGCTAGGCAACGGCCACTCCTCCGGCAACCAAGCCCTCTACCAGACTACCACTTTGCCCACCAGGTACCTCTGTACCTCTCCCTCCCCGGTTTCGCCACCGCTATCTGGTATGTGGAGGTGTGAACTCTTAATCGAAAAAATTTCGAGGTGTGACATCGGGTTTTTGTGCTGGTTGGGCGGACGATGTGCAATTCTGTGCACAACACAGGCTGCTGGGCACTCAAGATTCTCGTGGTGGCCGTCATGGTATTCTTCGCTAGCAAGTAGCAACAACACTGGCCTGCCTAGGCAGTCACAGACGCAGTAGCACGTGAAATTTGGGACAACCTCCATGTGTGCGACTGCATCAAAATCCATGCCTGATGGCTGATTCCTCCTTTATAATTTGGATTCACTTGTCCTTTCAATGCAGAGGATATATGCATGGGAGGTTTCTTTCAGATCGCACAACATATACTTCTCATGTTGTTCAGTTTAAACTGATCCACCATTTTATTTGACCTCTGAAAAATACATGCTATGCAATCTATATAAATTATTAGCTGCAACCAGATGTTTGAAAGGATGACTTAGAAACTTATTCATTTTCTTCTTATTCATTAGGAAGCAAATTAATTATAATATCTGAACCATAGCGTGTGAATATCTAATATTATTATTGCATTTGGTAAGCCACTTGGAGTAGTTCTTTCATTTTCTTCTGCATGATCCATTTTACATACTTATCATATAGCCCTGCTCAATTCTCTCTGAAAGTGTATTCACACACTGTTACATCATTAATTTCCATGATATCTAGCTTTCTCGGAGTGTATGATATGTACAGCATTGCAGATTCAGGGCGTGCAATCTTGTGGCAATTAATTATGTTTATGTTTGATCAAATAAAAAGCATCACAAACTAAGGAATCTTTGATATAACTGTGATGGTGTTCAATATTTTTCATTAGAAAAAGATTACCAAAGCAATGGAGAAAGAAGAAGTCACATGATCCACGCTATTGTAAGGCCATATAAGGGTAGGGTGTGAATTGGGCACATAGTGCAAGGCCTGGTCCTTGTCGTGCATTATAATATCTCGGGCTGGATATATCACTTGTGAAATCACCAACAATTAGCAATCCAAGGTCGTTACATATGGGTAAACTGTAATGGACATCAGTATCTGAGTGTGGAGCTTCATTACCTGCTTGGCTGGTAATGCTTCATTACCTGCTTGGCTGGTAATACTTCTGTGCATGTCTTCTGCACAATCATATGTTTGTACATTTGAAATCCTTTCAGGCTGAATAGACAACAGAGTAAAAAGCCAGAAATAGCAATGATAGTGGCGGACGTTGCCATCCTGGAACATGCCACTGGACACTACCTATGATATCTCTTATTTGTTTTACTATTGATTTAGTTAATGTGCCATTAGCAATATTTAATTGGAGGCAAAGGAGAAATATTATGTTTGAAAACTGATAGTCTAATAATATTTATCCAACTTGTTGTATTTATTGATTATAAACCATCATATATTTCAGACTGAGATCTCGCCTTGGAATTTTATTGTACTCCTAAACTTTCATTGTTTAGGTGGCACAAGTAATAGTGAACAACGCGTCTCTGAAAAAAAAACTTATAAATCATCCTTTTGGATGTTTGCTTTCTCTTAGGTCTTTATGTGGCCACGGGTGATGATTACCATGTCTACGCACTTTTCCTAGATACACTTCACTTTCCTCAATGTAAGAGCATATATGTGTTGTTTTGGACATTTTTCATTCTCTGCATGTCCGTTCAGATGTAGAATCACGATTCTTCATTCTTAGTTCATTGATAAATTTCAGAGCTATCACCTCCCTCTTAGTATGGCGTGAATTTTCTGCATTTCAGGTTCTTAAGTTCTCCTTGCTAGGAGCTTGCATGCTCTGCGCAGGAACAGTTATTTTGATTTCACTTGTACATATCGTTCAAGACAGGTATACTTACTCGGCTATTAATTTTATTCTCTTTGTGCAAAACGTTTGTTCGGGCAACAAGGGGGTGAAACTAAAAATGCAAAAGAGAGTTTGATTGCTTATCAAGTATAGTATCCCTCATTAATGATTATGTTTTCCCTATATCCCTTTCTGTTTGTTGTTGCCTATGTATCTATACCAAGGAAATTTGCTGAGCTG
The DNA here is from genome assembly GCF_022539505.1 of Lolium rigidum. NCBI lineage: Eukaryota > Viridiplantae > Streptophyta > Magnoliopsida > Poales > Poaceae > Lolium > Lolium rigidum. The sequence continues at coordinate 86,694,133 of NC_061510.1, forward strand.
TAGCAGGTTTATTTTTAGTTCCCCTTGCATGCAGACCATCCTTATCGGTAAGTATGATAGAATGCATCAACACATAATTGCTATTTTTTACAGATTTTCCACGATATCTCACATGTTGCATTCTATTCTTTGTTTTGGTATTTAGAATAAATTTATCTAGATTGATTAAGCTTCACAGAACTGGAACAATGATATGGTGGTATCACTTTTCATTTGAATGAATACACAATTGCGTTGTTTTTTTTAGTTCCTTCTTTGATTGTTGTCTATTTTTTCCCCTTCTATAGCAGTTGTTGATTAAGGGGTAAGCCAATTCCTTCTATCGATTCATCATCGTATTGCTCCTCAACTGGTTATTCTAAATTAGTGGCCAGTTCTTTAGTTGTGATTATGCAATGCATTTATTATTGCTGTTGTCTATTGTGATTCTCTAGGATCTTTTCTGGTAAATTTACTTGGTCAATTCCATTGTAGACTTATAAGAACATTGCAGGTTTCGGGGACTGCATCTTCAATATAGTTACAAAAATTTAGAAAGTCCTTTAAAGGATGTTCCCTTTCTGTAATAAAACTTGAGTTTGTATAACAAGTTGGTATGATATTACAAAACTAGCAATCTGGGACTATTCACGATTTACATCTCAAAGAAAGAAATGAAGTGAAACAGCGAGTTTGTTGATGTAAAAAAATGAATATCGATCTGTTTGTATATATGTTACTTTCTTGCTTCATATTGTTTTGTCAACTCATTGAAAATCTGTATAATCATTTGTTTTGCTTAGTGACATGGCCACTACTTGCATTATTTTCTCATGTTTCGATCTATGTACTAAATTTTCGAGCAAATGTCCCAGCTATTTTGAGACATTGTGTTGATTGTTCAGACAGTTTACCTAACATTGTTAAAATTGTCTCCATTTTCTTTACTAAGGACGGGCGCAGCAACGCGCGCCTTGATGGTCTAGTGAATGCATATGTTGCATGGTTGTTGCGCCACATGGTATCAACCATCAATATAATAGATATCTATTTAAGCATGAGAAGATTGGTAGTATATGAGATTTCAAAAACTTCAGATTGTGTACGTGAGCTGAGCAAGGGATAGAAGTCGGTCGCCGCTAAGTTTGTATCAGCATACCGTACACAACAATGTACACAAGCTTTGCACTTAGTTGGAATAATTTTGCAATGTTATGGAAACCCACATCTATCTTATTTAGGATTTGGAAGCATTGGAAAACTAGTAGAAACCATATGTCTTCGTTGACCAAGAGTCATTCTCTAGCGCTCCGGAGATAACCCAAGAACTACAAAGGGTCCATAAAATACGTTGAGTTTGTTCTAAAAAAATGTTTTTGACTATGAATTTTAGTTGGCAGTAGAAAAAAAAATGATGATAAGGACTAACACAATGTCATGTGGATATCTGACAGCCAGTAGCAAGAGGAAAAGAGAGCTTGCAAATTTTAACGTGCATCAACTTTTTCCACTGAGCCGCGTGGCACATGAATTCTCCAATATTTTCCAAGCTTAAAATTTTCCATCCCATACACTAAAGAGCAGATTCATGGGAATATTTGTAGGTATTGAGAAAATCAAACCGAGACAAAGAACAATACCTTGGAGCGTGGTTTATGCGAATGTAAGATTTTGTCAATCACAACACATAAATTTTGATGTCTTGAAATGCTATACATCTTTGAATCTAATTTACAGATACCGAGCTTTCCATGTTTCCTTTCTTTCCAACTTTTATCTAATTGCTCAATATGCATGTGCATATGGTAAAATTTGTGATTTTAATGAACTATAGTGCACAATCTCATTTATTTCCTTAGAAAAATCGAACGTTATCGTATTAAATACAAATTTGTCACTATTTGAGTGCAAAAACGGTTACTAGTTGCCATGAACTGTTTGGACAGTAAAACAATCGACCCCACCCCTCCTGTATAGTTGGACACTGTAGCAATGGTGAACTTAAGAGAACTCCTGGAGCTTGAAGTATGCAACCGAGTGTGCATGGTGTATCACACATGGGTAAAATCCCGATGTATGTAAGTTAAGTTAGGGGTACATACGTGCTCACTTTCGTCCAAAGTTGAACCAACAAAAGCGAACTTACCACCATATATAGCTTGCTGACATGGACCGAGCCATGTTCACACCAGGTGAGAGGAACATAACACCTCTATTGGTGGGTCTACCTCATGTCCTTTGCAAAAAAAAAATCCCCTTGAGTATTTTTGCCAATATATTTAGCTACCATTTAGTGTCCCGACGCAACTGTTGGGATTGCGAGGCGCGCATGTTGCAACCAAACAGAAGAACACCACATGCATATCTAATGAGGCCGCCAACAAGAGACTGGTGATGAAACTACTCATTCATGACAAATGTAGTCACTGCATGTTAGTGACCATGCTGGCTTGAGATGAAATTGTGAAAAGTTTCCTCCAAATTTCGTCTAAAAGAACTACATTGTGAATTTGAATTTATACGATCAAAACATAAGGCTACATCGACCAAGGAAGGGGAGGATGCTCGGAGTAAATGCATGAATACCCATGTGCTTCTTTAGGCCATGTACTATGTGACGCTGATTCATTGAAAAAGTTGTCAGAATTGAATCCATGGTCACTTGAGCTGCTATGTATTGAACTGCATCCAGACTGTAGCGATGGGTCCAGCTTGAATAAAAGAAGCTTGTTTAGTTCTCTTCCTGTCCCTTGCATACACACAGTGATTCCTTGGAAGAAATATTTGTTTATTTGTATGATTCGAACCAACAATATGACCGCTTTTTATGTCAAAAAGTTTGGTGCGGTGCTCTACTATGTATAGAACCGATGCTAAGACCTCAATGGTTCGCTTTGCTGCAACATAGTGGCTGGTCTTATGGCAGCATTGAACCGCATGAAAACATATCTAAACTACTTATAAAAGCAAGAAGTTGGCAGGAACATTTAATCTCAGCCATCTATCTACTAAGATCCTGTGGCCTAGCATGCTCCAATGACATTGCGCGTCCTTGTGAACGAATTGTGCGACTAATTTGGAAACCTTCTATTAAATTAGCAGTTATTTTGGAAACAAATCTCCACGCTGCCGAACGAATCGTCCAACTATTTTGGAAACCTTCCATTAAATTAACAGTTATTTTGGAAATAAATCTCCATGCTGCCGAATGAATCGTTCAACTAATTTGGAAACCTTCCATTAAATTAGCAGTTATTTTCGAAACAAATCTCCATGCTGCCGCAAGCTCCAGAATACAAAGGCTGCATCCCGCTCCACCTAATCTATCACGCATCAATGATGAAAAATGATTAAGCTTATTATGATATATATATTGCATTACAATTTACATCAACTAATCGAGACGTGCGTTGCACGTACATACTAACTAGTGTTGCATGGTTGTTGCACCACATAGTATCAACAATTAATGTAATACATATTCTATTCAAGCGTAAGAAGCTATATGTGGTATGAGATCATAATTCACAAGAAAGCTATCTTGCCTACCCTGAGCCCAAAGGAGTAAAAGTCAGTCCTTGCTAGGTTTATATTCAGCACACCACACGCGCGATGAACAAAAACTTTCCACTTAGTTGATTTTTTCTTGCAACGCTATTGAGACACAGAGACATCCTAGCTAGCACTTGGAAGCGTCGGGATACTAGCAGAAACCACATCATCTACTCTAGCTAGAGCCGTTCCCTAACGCATCCGAAATAACCCATGGGACGCAAATGAACTCTAGAGTGTAAGTAGTTGAGGATTGGAAAAATGGATTTCACTATGGATTTTGGTCAGTTCCAGGGAGAAAATGGCGAGAATGACCAACACAATACCACATAAAACGCATGGAGCATGCAGCATCGAGAGAAATAATAGCCACAATTTTCAATGTGTGAAAAGATTCCCTGAAACATCTGGGGCGTTGAGTATCTATGGGACATGTTTAAAACAAACGATTTTTTTTTTCGAATTTCATTTAATCGAAAAGACAAGGCCTTTTTCTCACCTGTAAGATTCATCGGGATGAAATGCTTCCTCACGTGCGATGTCGTTCCAACATTGGCTGTTCATTGCAAGATCTCTGTTCCTTGTCTATTTCCTATTCGCTCCAACAACTGAACAGACAAAACAAGCACAAGTAGCACGGTAGCGACATCTCGTCAGGAATCTTCATCAATGTGCGTTGGAAGCACTAGGCGGCCTAGCGAAAATCGTCAGGGATCTTTTTTTTGAGATAAGAAATCGTCAGGGATCTTAATCGTTGTGCGGTGGTATGTAGGCTCAGGCAGTCTCCAACAGGACGACCCAAAACAGTCGTCTAAATTGTGCATGCGCACGTCGCGGACGCGAAAATGATCGGTTTTGTTCACGCATCTGTTTGCGTCAGGGGTGCCTCCAGCGGGTTTCCAACTTTTTTTTTTCTCACTTAAACATAGTTGCAAATATTACACAAACTAATACATAATTGGAAACATGGTTTACACAAACTAATACATAGTTTGTAACATGGTTTACACAAACTAATACATAGTTTGGAATATGGTTTATACAAACTAATAGATAGTTAAAACATTGCAAAATGAGAAAACCTAACTAGTATTGGCAGTGGCGGAGACAGACCCCAGGCAACACATGCGTTGGCCCGGGGCGTGAGACTGAAACGCAGGCTATACTGTAGCATACAGTAACGCACTGTAGCTACAGAAGCTACAGTACACTGAAGATGGCCTAGGGCGTTGTGTCATCCTGGCTCCGCAACTGAGTATTGGCATCGTAGATTTCGTATGTTCGCTGCTAAGAAAGAACACTCTCAGGCACTCCAAACTGAAAAATTCAGCTAGTAATGATAGTCATGTTGGTCTTTTCGAGGACGAACATCGAGAAACCGCCACTAGCAGCTTCAATTGGCGTGGTCATATTCGCTGCAAAGAAAGAACACTCTGTTGGAGTCCGAGCCGGACTCGCCGGTATGGTAGTGACTGCGGCAGGATGTGTCATCAAACACCTTGACGATCATCTCGACGTCCCCCTCGTAGAGGAAGGTGAGCTGGCAGCCAGGCTCGAGAGCGAGGTCGCGGACGAACTTGTCCCACCCGATGTGCAGGTACATCTTGCCTTGCCCGTCGAACAAGACATGGACAGGCCACCAGCAGAAGTTGCAGCTGGCTTTCCGTAACTGCAACTAGGTCGGCTCGACACATCGATGAACTCAGCGAAGTTGTCCGGGAGCCGTTGATGCCGAGGGGGTCCTCGTCGATGCGGAGGACGAACTCGAAGCACCGGTCCTCCTGCGAAGACAACGACGACACAGACGACGGCGGCCGTGGGGCGGTAGCTGCTCCACTTGGGCGCCCCCGGCCCCAGGGGCAGCCACGCCCGCGGCCTCGACCACCTTGCAGGCCTCCTAGACTCGCCATGGAGTTCCTCGCAGGGCTGGTTGCGTCGCAGGAAGAGCTAGGTGGCGCTACGATGGAGGTTGTGGCGGCTAGGATTTGTGTGGAGGATTGGATGAGGAAGACGAGCGCGCACCCTCTTTATATAGGCCGGAGGCAGGCGAGGGGCGCGACCTGCGTGGCAACGCCATTACTTCGTTGGCAGAGGTGGGCGGCGGCCACTCAGCAGGCGAGGCATCGCCATTAACGTGGCCGCAGTCTCGCGAAACGACGCCTCGGTGCCAGTCACTGGCGGGCCTGAGAAGACGCATCGAGCCAGGGTCGCTGCTAGACGTTCCCGACGAAACGTCCGCCAGACGCGACGCGTCCGCCGCAACGTCCCCAGAGACGCATCCGAGACGCATAAGCCAGGTATGCGTCTGTCGTTGCCTAATCGACGGTACCTCGGAGGAGGGATCCTCACGAGGGGGAGAAGAAGTAGGGGCCATAGGGCGGAGTGCACACGGGACGGTGGTACGCAAGTTACCCAGCTTCGGAACACCTGCACGATGACAGGGCCTACTCGCTGCTTGTCCGGAATTATGCGGGCGCTTTCGCGTTGTTACAATGAGTTGTGGTTGTGCCTCTAGGGCTCCCGGGATCCGGCTTATAAAGGCGCACGGATCTAGGGTTTACATGGAGAGTCCTAGCCGGATTACAGACAGCCTAACTACGGTACAATATCTTGCCGTGCACGTCACGGATCCGCCTTCCATATACGTCGTGCTGGATCCGGGTTCCTCATGGGCCTCCATGGATCCGGGTTACTCCTATGTCGGTACGGATCCGGCCTCGCCGATCTCGGGCTGGACTTCTTCCTTCATGATCAACGGCAAGCTGGGCCGCCCGATGGGCCACATGCCTCATCACCGTCCGTGGGCCACCCGGGCTTGCCGGATCTAGGCACTGTCGATGGTACACCTATGAAGTATACCCACAACAGTAGCCCCCAGAGTTCTCCGAGTTTCGCCTGCAGTTTCCGCCTTGCTAGTCCATTATAATCTCCGGCAAACGGTAGTAACGCGGAGAAACTTGAAGAGCTCCAACTTTGCATTTTCTTCTTTTTTCCAACTTATAGCCGGAAAATGCTCCCACCCCGCGGGACTTCATCCATCGACGTTAAAAAGAACATCTCCGGGTTACTCCCTGCTCAAATGAGAGACAACTTATCTTCACGCAGTTACCCGGAATCTTAAAAAGATTCAAACGGTTCCGCCAATTCTGGAGCCATTTTTGCGCGATTCGCGCGGTAACTTATCTCTAGCCATTTTTACTGCTAGGGTTTGGGACACGTGTCACACATCCAACGGCGCGACGCTTGCGTTCCGACCACAGGATGCGGAACACGAATCTCATTCCCACAGCCTATAAATACCAGCCGTCGACCCCTTTACCCCTCATTCACCCCCTCCTCTCCTCTCTGCCGAGCGCCGCCCGAGAGCTTCTCCGCCGCCGTGCCGGAACCCGCCGGAGAAACCGCCGGAGCATCACCGGAGCACACCCGCCACCGCAGTGTTCTTCGTGTTCATAACTCCGACGAGCTTCCGCAACTCCGGCCACCGCACGCCATTACGGTAAACTTCGAACTCAACTTTCGCACCGCAGTTGGTAGGGATGAACTTGGGGAAGATGAAGTGAGATCCGACTAAGGAAAGTTTCCGCCAACTTTTTTCTTCAGATGTCTTCTACGACTCCGCCTCCGAACTCAGAACCGATCATGGCGACGCCAATCTCCTCCGCCCCTCCTCCCTTTGTTCCCATCAGGCTGGATCCTTCAAAGGATTCCGGCAAGGAGACTGAGGGAACTTCCGCTCACCCGGAAAAAACCTCCGAGGCAGGCCAGACGGAGCAGCAGGCGGAAGAAGCTGCCAAGAAATCCAAAGCTCGGAAGCGCGATTCTGAAGCTAAGGGAAAATGGTGGCCCTGTACCACCACTGAAACGGAACTGAAAAACCTCGAGGCGGAGGGTTTCACGCAGCCCGGAAGGCTGGAGGTCGGTTCCACTAGAACCAACTCCGGCTCCTAAGGACGACGAGATGGTGCTGACGAAAGCATTAGTGGAGCGCGGATTCTCGTTTCCGCCTTCGGACTTCTTCGAGAAATTACGAAGACATATGGGCTCCAACCCCACAATATATCTCCAAACAGTGTGCTCGCCATTAGCAACCATGTCGCTCTGCGAAGGCCACCTCCGCGTGACTCCAGAGCTTCCTCTGTTCCAGTACTTCTTCACTGTCAAGAAAGAGAAGATCCGCCAAACTTCCGAACTGCCAACTTGCGGATCCATCACCTTCCTTCTCCGCCCGGGTCGCGTCTACCCCCACACCGATCGCCATGAATCCGCGAGATACTGGTCCGGAGGCTTCTTCTACCTGAAGGACGTCTCCGACCCGGCGAGCGACAAAAAACTTCCAACATTCAAGAACAGCCCCGCCAACGAGACTCGGCATGGACACGGTGCCCTCACCTCTCCGACTCGCCTCGGCTGAACCGCGCGATGAAGGCGGATCCGCAAGCTCACGGAGGAGGGGCTCACGAGAAAGGATTTGACCCTCTCCTGGTTTACCAAGCGGATCCAGCCGCTTCAACACAGGGACCGATTGATGTTTGAATACACAGGGCGCGAAGACTCAATGCGCGCCACCAAAGATAACCTGTCCGCCGACGCAATTGACAAGAGGATCCGGCTCCTCCTCAAAATCCCACGTGAACTTCATGTTCACGTATGCAACAAAGACATCCACACGGAGGGATCCGGAACCGCGGTACGGCATCTGGACTTGATTTATTGTTTTTCTTCAAACTTTGCCTAAGTTTTTTATCTTTGCATTAGCTCGAAGCGCTTGAAGAGAGTGAACTCGGAAACCTCCTCCGAGTCCCATCTACCGGTAACCCGGATCCAGAAGCCGCATCGGAGGCGGAAGCTCCTGAAGCCAGCCGCCCTGCGAAGAGGAAAAGGCCAGCCCCTTCCAGCTCCCCGGCGAAACGCCCCCGCGAAACACTTAGTATCGCGGCTACTCGGAAAGCCGAGGCGGAAAAGAAGCGCCTCGCGCCGATCAATACCGGCAACAAAGGGCAGCCTCGCCATCCGGCACTTTTTCAAGCCTTCGGGTAAGCGTCTCCTTTCTGAGATCCAAGTTCCAGTTTTAACACTTGTTCTTATGTTTGTATGCTTTTCCTGTAGTTCCGGAAGCCAACCTCCCAAGGCCCCAAGGGTCACCAAGAAGAAGGTCAAGCCATCTCCGGCTTCTGTCCCTATCACTCCTGAGGTGGAAGTTCCGCCGAAGGCTTCATCTGCCGGCAAGCCGGATCCGAAGGACGTCATTGACCTTGATGACATTCCCGAAGATCCCGTTTACCGGGCGACTCCGCCAAGGGGACCTCCTCGCCCATTCCTCCGCCCGATCGGCCAAGCTCCGCTTTCGCGGGGCCAACCGGAGAAGAGCGAGGAGCAAAGGCCAAGCTACTTCAAGTCACCAACGCGACCCGCGTCAACCTCCAACCAACTCCGTCCCTCCAAAAGCTTACTCTTGCGAACGTCACGCGAAGGTTTCCGTCATGCTCGAACACGGTATGGGGAAAACCGGAGGAGGAGGTGCGCGAACTCGCCGACCTGGAGGAGAACCTGAAGGATTTTTTCGCCAAGCACAGGGAAGTGCGGCAGGTAATACTAGCCCCCAAGCATTGGGTGATATAGTTCCGAATAACATGTATTATCCGATGCTTTCCCAAAAATGTACTTTAGACGGAAATTTAAAAAAATTTATATCTCAAACTGAACTCCTCGCTAGCCCCCAAGATTTTGAATATCCGGCTAACTCCCTGCTGCCTCACAGACCACACGGAAATTGCATGAAGATTTGCGCATCCATGTGCTGGAGCAGATCACGGAGATCGAGGGGCTGCGCCAGAACGCGGAAAACAGCCAAAAGGCTATCCAGCTGCTTGAGACCCGCTCGAAAGGTACAAGATCCGGATTTTTTACTTTTTGTGTTAAGTCATAATGCATGATGCATAATATGTGCAACTTGTACGCCTTCGAGAAGAATGCGCTAAGCGCTCCTCGCTTGATGAGCTTTCCGCCAAGGTCACGGTGCTTGAGGCGGAGAACGAGTCCCTCCAAAACTTTATGAAAGAATCCTCAAGCAAAGAGACCGAAGCGAGGAGAGAACTCTCCGAGAAGCATTCCCGCGAGAAGGCGGAGCTGATCGACAAGCTGGAGAAAAGCCAAGGCCGCGTGATCTCCACACTCGCCAAGAACAAAGCCCTGGAAACGGAGGCGGAAGCCATTGACAAACTTATCTTCCGTAAGCATTCTTCCGCGTCGTTGCCCCGATCATCTTTCATGTTTTCTCTGACGGAACTGAACCTCTTTTCTTCCACAGCAAGTCTTGGCTTTGAGTGGACGAAAGATTCAAACCTGACGAGGACGGAAGCCTACGAGGAAGTGCGGAACTCCATTGATGCACTGTTTGGAGCCTGTCGCGGAATTGCCACGGCTCTATCGCTAAAGAAGGCCAAAACCTCAGTCATCGATACGATGACCAATCTTATGCGACAGGTGCCGGAGTTCATCAAGGACTGGCAGAAATCTTCAGCGCGCGGAGCCGCCTCCTTGGTCCTGGCCACCTGCAAGGCTTTCTTCCCCTCACTCAATCTGGCGCAAGTTGCCCGCGGAGCCCCCGAGAGTTCCGACATGAGCGCCCTTCTCGCGGAAACTGAAGGCTATGAAGAGCTGTTTGTCAGGCGAGTGGATCACTCGTTCCGGTACAACAAGCACAACCTGCCCGAAGGTTTTTCCGACGCGGAGGAGGAAGCGAGCGAGCCGAGTTTTATGGGGAAGGATCCGGGTCCAGACAACGAGCATTCCGGAGGAAACTCGGGAAACGACTACGAAGCCGGATCCGGTGATAGTGACGACGGCTCCGGCTACCGACGATCCGAAGAGGAGGACTCCGAGTAGAGTTCCTGTTTAAAACAATGAAACAAGTTGCATCATTTTGGCCCCAGCGAGGGTTTGTAATAAGACTTTAAATTCTTAAGTAGCTAGGAACGAAACAGTTATGCGTGGGGCGGAAACACTTATCCTGCTATCCATTTAATATTATGCGCATGTTTCGTTTTATGTCGGAAAGCAAGTGCTGATTTCGTTATTTTCCGGCTTGCCCGCTTGACCTTCCACGAGCCGGAAAACCTTAGCCGGAGACGCTCGCCAGCGGCGACGAAGCCCAATGGCAATCCGTCCATAACCGCGGAAACAAGCCCCCAGGCATAGGTGCCGGAAATCGCTACTAGGAATCCACGAGTTCGCAACGGATAACAACTTAATCGAGAAAACTTAAGCTTACGTCCCGAAGGACGATTTTAGAAATCACAACTTTTATACACGCCTAGGCGGAAAACATCCAGCTCTGCGGTTTTAGTCGGAAAAAACATACACGATCTAAAATGAACAAGTAAAGGAGGTAAAAGACTCAAAGAGTGAACCATAAGCTTTATTTCATTGATCATGTATAACTATTACCGAGTTTGTAACTCGGAAAAATATGCTAAGTGTAGAAAGGACGTAGCTGTGCGATATTCCAAGGGCGATCTCGTTTCATCGTAGATGTCATCCGGATCCTCACGCTTGCGTTTCCGGCGCCGTTAGCGGGTCTATCCCTCGGCTTGCGGAAATCGACAAGGTAGTACGATCCGTTATGAAGCACTTTGCTAACGACAAAGGGTCCTTCCCATGGAGATTGCAACTTATGGTCTTTCACTCGTCGAAGGCGGAGGACCAGGTCTCCGGCCATGAAGGAGCGTTTCCGAACTCGACGACCGTGATAGCGTCGGAGCTTCGCTGGTAGATGGCGGAGCGCTGGTCGGCTAGGTTCCGAGCTTCTTCGATCAGGTCCACAGATAGCTGTCTGGCCTCGTCAGCTGTTTCATCGTTATCGGCGGAAACTCGCGGTGAATCATGGATGATGTCGGAGGGAATGACGGCTTCGGATCCGTATACCAGGAAGAAAGGGGTAAACCCTGTTGACCTGTTAGGGGTAGTTCGCAAACTCCACAAAACAGCATCCAGCTCGTCAGCCCAAGCTCCGGCTGCTCGTCGCAGCGGTTCTTCGAGGCGTGGCTTGATTCCTGATAATATTAGACCGTTAGCTCTTTCGACCTGTCCATTGGATTGTGGGTGAGCCACAGATGCAAGGTCCAATCGAATCCCCATTGTCTCACAGTAATCCTTCAATTCTCCCTGAGCGAAGTTTGTGCCATTATCTGTGATTATGCTGTGAGGGATGCCGAACCTCATTACGAGGCTGATGACAAATTTTAGTGCCGTAGCACCGTCGGCTTTTCTCACTGGCTTGGCCTCGATCCACTTGCTCGAACTTGTCAACGGCGACCGGGAGGTATTCGCAACCACCGGGAGATGATCTTTTTAACTTACCAACCATATCGAGCCCCCGGACCGCAAATGGCCGGGTGATAGGTATGGTCTTCAGCTCTTGGGCTGGAGCGTTTGGTTGAGTAGCGTAGTACTGACAACCTCGGCAGGTCTTGACTATCGTATCGGCGTCTTCTTTAGCCGTGAGCCAATAAAAGCCTAGCCGAAAAGCTTTTGCAACGAGTGATCCGGGAGCGGCATGGTGCCCGCGAGTCCCCTGCGTGGATCTCTCCGAGGATTTCAATGCCATCTTGATTTGATACGCATTTGAGAAATACCCCGTTGCGCTTCGTTTGTAGAGCTGTCCATCGACAATTGTGTAGGATCGTGCTCGTCGATGATCCGGCGTGCGAGGACCTCGTCCTCCGGCAACTTCGATCGATGAGGTAGTCCAGGAAAGGCTGTGTCCAAGCCGGAATGATAGCTAATACCTCTTTAGCCGGAGACACCGCCACTTCGGGTTTTCCGGGTTAGCGCCCTTCACCGAGGGTATCCGGAGATGCTCTAGGTAAATTCCGGGCGGAATTGGCTTTCGCCGGATCCGAGCTTGGATAGCATATCTGCCGCCGTATTGTCGTCTCTTCCGACGTACTTGACTTCGTATCCGAGGAAGCTCTTGGCGATCTCGTCAACTTCGTCTCTGTAGGCCGCCATGACGGAATTTACGGCATTCCGGGTTCCGGCTACTTGCCGTGTGCCACCGAGTCGGAATCTCCGCAGCAAATGATGTGCTTGATCCCTAGTTCCTTAGCGATGCGCGATCCGTGCGGTAGAGCCTCGTATTCCGCCATGTTATTTGTAGCTTCGAAGTGGATCCGCGGAACATCATTGCGGTTCTTCTCCGGTAGGGGACTTCGGGGTGACTCGGCTCCCGAGCCTTGATGCTTGCTTGGATCCGTCGAAGTGCATGACCCATGTTTACGGTTCCGGCTCCGGACTTGCATCCGGAGCTTCGTCCAATACTGCAACGAAATCTGCCAAGACTTGGGATTTGACCGCGAGTCCTTGGCTTGTAAGCGATGTCGAAGGCGGATAATTCGATGCCCCACTTAGCTGTTCGTCCTGTTGCGTCAGCGTTGTTGAGAATTGTTGACAGCGGAGCTTTGCTCACAACTGTTACTGGGTGCTCTTGAAAGTAGTGCCTCAACTTCCGGCTGCCTAGGAATACTCCATAAGCTAGCTTCTGAAAGTGAGGGTATCTTTGCTTTGACTCCGTCAGCACCTCGCTTATGTAGTAGACGAGGTCTTTGGACGTCATATTCATGACCTTCTTCCTTTCGCTCCACCACGATGACGAGGTCGACGACCTTGTTGGTAGCCGCCGGATAAAGGAGCATTGGCTCGACTCTGCTGGGGCTGCCAAGATAGGTGGGGAGGTAAGTATTTCCTTCAACCCACGAAGAGCTGCGTCGAGCTGCGTCGTCCCGGACAAATTTGTCCGTTTTCTTCGACAGACTCAGTACGGAGGTAGCGCCTTCTCGCCAAGACGGCTAACAAACCCGCCGATTCGCTGCGACGCAACCAGTTAGCCGTTGCACATCTTTGAGACAAGTTGGTCGTTTGATGCACGGGATTGCCTTGATCTTTTCCGGGTTCCCCTCAATGCCTCTGTGAGAGACTATGAAGCCAAGGAGTTTTCCGGCCGGCACGCCAAAGACGCACTTCAGCGGATTCAACATCATCTTGTACCTGCGGAGGTTGTCGAAGGTTTACGTGAGGTCGCCGATCAAGTCGGATCCTTTCCGGGTCATGACCGCGATGTCGTCGACGTAAGCGTGCACGTTCCGGCCTATTTGGTCCTTCAGGCACCGCTGCATCGTACGTTGGTAAGTAGCACCTGCATTTTTCAGACCAAAAGGCATAGTAACATAGCAGTAAGTACCAAACGGGGTAATGAATGAAGTCGCCTTTTGGTCGGATTCCTTCATCCGGATCTGATGGTACCCGGAATACGCATCAAGAAAACACAGAAGTTCCGCCCCGCCGTCGAATCAATGACTTGGTCAATGCGCGGCAGGGGAAACGGATCCTTCGGGCAATGTTTGTTCAAGCCAGAGTAATCGATGCACATTCTTAGTATTTCAGTGTTCTTTTTGGGTACAAGGACGGGATTCGCGACCCAATCGGTGTGGATAACCTCTATTACAAAACCTGCTTCTAGTAACTTTGCTAGTTCCATTCCTATGGCGCGGCGCTTCTTATCTCCAAAGCGTCGCATAGCTTGCTTCACTGGTTTAGCCCCTGGATTTATGTTGAGGTAGTGCTCGGCGAGTTCCCTAGGTACTCCGGACATGTCAGAAGGTTGCCATGCGAAGATATCCATGTTAGCGCGGAGGAACTCGACGAGCGCGCTTTCCTATTTGGGGTCCATGTTTGCCCCGACTGAAACCTGCTTGGAAGAGTCACCCGGAATAAGGTCATGCTTCTTGGTTTCTATCGCGGGCTTAAAGGAGGTTTTCTGCTCGGAGATTTGCTTTTTGGTGGTCTGCATCTCAGTCGGATCCACCGCGGCCCTGTAGCCTTTCAGCTCTTCTCCGGATATGACAGACTCTGCGAAGGCGGCTTCGCCCAACTCGCACTCGTGAGCCTTTTTGTAGTCTCCGGTTATGGTGATCATACCATTGGGACCCGGCATCTTGAGCTTGTTGTAGATATAGCATGCTCTTGCGTGGAACTTGTGGTAGGTGGGCTCGCCGAAGATGACGTGGTAGGAGCTCTTGAAGGGCACAACTTCAAACGTGATCTTTTCTTCGCGGAAATTATGAACATCGCCGAAAGCCACGGGAAGTGTGATGCTGCCGAGGGAGTTCGCCTTCTTACCCGGAACCACGCCGTGAAACTCGGTGGTGCCGTGTTTGAGCTGTTCCTTGGTGAGGTTCATCCGCTCAGAGTCTCCAGGTACATGATGTTCAAGCTGGCTCCGCCATCCATGAGGCACTTGGAGAAGTCATACCCGTCTATGCGGGGACTCACAACCAAGGCGTAGTACTCTTTTGGCACAGAGGCGGGATGATCCCCCCTGTCAAAAGTGCACGGAACTTCCGACCACCTGACATACTGCGGCACAGCCGGAACTGTGGCGTTCAGGAACCGGGTAGCTGATTTTGTAGCACGGACTGTGGGGGTTCCGAGGAAGGTGTGGTAAGCCCCCACGCTCTTTTTCTCGAAGGGGTTGGATTTTCCTCGCGGATCCGGCTTTGGGATCCGGCGAGTTATCATCCTCGTCCATCGCCTCGGAACTGTCCTCCTCCTTGTCCTTGTTCTTGCCCTTGCCTCCTTTGCCGCGTGGGCGGTGCTTCCGGGCTCGCTTGTATCCCGCCTCCGGGTCGTTCTTGAGGTCGTTGACCCACTTGCGGTTGCGGTTGGTATGAGTGGACTTCCCCGTAGCCGGATCCAAGTGGGCCAGGCGCGGGCATGTCTCCGTACTCCTCGTAGGTTTGCGGGCGCGGGATCCGCCGGCGGTGACTTCGGAGGTATGCTGGCCGACCCCTGCCGGCTCCGCCTCCACGGCCGCGTCCTCTTCCGCCTCCCGAACCTCCGCGTTGGAACGCCATGGCGACCATCTCGGATCCGCCACTCTTCCGGTCATCGGGGTTTTTGCGCTTGTGGCCGTCTGTTGTTACCGTTATCACGGTTCTTCTTTTGCTGGTGCGGGGGGATTGCTCGTAGCTGCGATATCACCGCCTGCGTCGTCATCGGCGGCGGTGTGATCACCGGCAATGGAGATCATCTCATCCAAAGTCGGTTTGTTGGCGTTAGCCAAACATGTAAGCTTATGCCGCGAGCAATCCTCCTCTCTGCAGTCCACCAATAAAGGCGTACATGGCAGTGGTGTGATCGACGTTTTCGCACTCGTTCCTGCATGCCAACCATCGTGTGAGGAAGTTTCTTGAGGTTTCTCCCTTCTTCTGGATACAAGCTTGCAAGTCGCTTGCTGTGGCAGGTCTTTTGTAGGTGCCCCTGAAGTGTTTCTCAAAAGCGGTTTTCAGGTCGAACCAGCAAAAGATGGAGTTCTTCTCAAGGTCGCTGAGCCAGATCCGGGCTGGTCCTACAAGGTACAACTGGAGCATGCGGCAGGCGATGTTAGGGGTTCCTCCGGCGAAGGTTCATCGCATTGTAGTAGTCCTCAATCCAGGTATCCGGCCTTTCGGTGCCATCATAATGCTTCAGATTTCCGGGTAGCTTGAGGGAGCTCCTTGGCTTTGGTTCCTCTCGAATCATCCTGCCAAAGCACTTCGGACCAATGTAGTCAGTTCTGTACTCGTTAAGGCGGTCCCGTGCGTCGCGCGAGCCGTGGCGGGGAGACTTTGAGCGCGAGCGAGATCTCCGGCCATTGCCTCCGCCTCCACCTCCACCGCCACCGCTAGGTGGTGGTGAGGGAGACCTGCGAGGTGGGCGATCTGACTTCTTGCTTCCGCCGTCTGAGTCTCCACGACCTTCCTGGTGCTGGCTCCGGCTTCTGTGGCTGCCTTCGCCTTGGCGCTGGCTGCCCTGGTTATTCCGGCGAGGCTCCGGGTCACGGCTCCGACGAGGCTCTGGGTCGCGGCTCCGACGAGGTTCTGGATCGCGATTCCGGCGAGGGTCTGGGCCCCGGTCTTCATTCCGACTCCTCCTAGGCTCGGGCTCACGAACATTGTTCTGGTTCCGGCGAGGTTCCGGCGAGCGCTCCCTGTTTCTGTTTCTTGGCAGCACGTTGTCGCGGATAACAATCGCACCGTGCCCTATGGGCCTGGTGTTTCCGGCTGGACTACGGCGGCGAGGGGGTCGCGGGTAACCGTTGGGCGGAGGAGAGGGGTTGCGGTATCTGTCTCGTCCGGAGTACATCGCATCTTTTCCCTTTCTTGGATCCGACGGAGGCGTCTGTGATGGGACGGGGATCGGATTTGGGTGTTCCCTGGCCCTTCTCCTGCGCTCTGAGGATCCGGTGTGTGATTCATCGTCGGGATGCCGATCGGCGCGGGCGTCCTTCCGCGCGGTAGATACACGGTTATCCGGATTGGATTCCAACCTACGCGAAGTATCCGCCTTGCTCTGCTGTCGCATTGTCTGAAGCGACAAGTGTGCGGAGATGGTTGATATCAACTTCTTCGTCCTTCTTCTTCAGCAATTCCATTGCTTTCGGCATGTTGTCCTTTGGAGTTTCCGGCGGCCGGTGAACTCGCGGGTGTGTTGAAGGCTATCCTGCGAGGCGGAATTGCTTCTCCGACAATACGATCGGCCTCCGCCTCGTGCGTAGGTCATCTTTACTTCCCATTCAGCCCTCATGCTCTTGACGTGCTCGAGTGTGTTAGTAATCTCGCGGTCCTGTCCGTCGAAGTTTTCCAGCCAGTGCCGCATGATCCGCCCTTCCTATCTTTAATGCAGCTTCGGCGTCGGCGAGCCTCTTGGCCGTGGCCGGCATCTCCTTTCCGGCGGTTTCTAGAGCCTCCGGATCCGCGGCGTGGCCCGGAGTTATAGGTGTGTTAAGAAGCGCTCGCGCGGCCACCTCTTCGCGCGACAGGGATTTCCTCCGAAGGGGAATCCCTTTGGGGTCGCACCCGAGACATTGGAGATCCTTGTTGGGATGGCTCGGATTGGCTAACTTGGTCTCCGGATCCGGTTTGTCCCGGCGCTGCTACCGTTGCGAGAACACTGCTTCGGCTGGGCGGAGTTGACCTCGAGGCTGATCGCCGAGACCATACTCCTCCAACTTGCGCACGAAGTCATCAGATTCCATGGACGGGGTGTCTCCGGAAATTGGGCTCAGATTTCCCAAGATCGATTCTTCGACCGGAGCTTCGCTTTCTCCGACAGGCTGAGCCTCGATCCGGATCCGCGTTGTTTTCCGGGGCCTCGACCGCGCGGGACCAGCTCCGACTTCATGAGGGGCGGTTCCGGCGGTATGGGCCAAGAAGTGTACGAAGTGACACCTTTGCTTCTCTAACACCTGGGAAACCCGGGCGGATGCGCATTGGTCTTCCACCTTTGTTTCCTCGCTCGGGGCGGATTGGGTGGGTTTTGAAATTTCCGGATCTAAGGCGGAATCTTCGCTAGGAAGTTCCGGCGTCTCGGATCGGATCTTCGCGACGGCGTCCAGCTCGTGGCGGTCGCGTCGGCGTTACTTACCGGTGGGTTTCCGTCGGAATCGACGGTTTCCCCGATGAAGATGTGTATGCCGCCAATCGGGATGATGGAGAGCTTGACGGGGTCGGTTTTAGCCGGAATCCAACACTCATCCGGAGGGACGATCGGCAGATTTCCGGCGTAAAGGACACGCCCCACAGCCGATGGTGTCGTCGTAGCTTCCCATGGCGGAACCCTCCCGGTTCCGGCCTCCGGACGCCGCAGGCCCCACGGTGGGCGCCAACCGCCGTTGCCTATCGACGGTACCTCGGAGGAGGGATCCTCACGAGGGGGAGAAGAAGTAGGGGCCATAGGGCGGAGTGCACACGGGACGGTGGTACGCAAGTTACCCAGCTTCGGAACACCCGCACGATGACGAGGCCTACCGCTGCTTGTCCGGAATTATCCGGGCGCTTTCGCGTTGTTACAATGAGTTGTGGTTGTGCCTCTAGGGCTCCCGGGATCCGGCTTATAAAGGCGCACGGATCTAGGGTTTACATGGAGAGTCCTAGCCGGATTACGGACAGCCTAACTACGGTACAATATCTTGCCGTGCACGTCACGGATCCGCCTTCCATATACGTCGTACTTGGATCCGGGTTCCTCATGGGCCTCCATGGATCCGGGTTACTCCTATGTCGGTACGGATCCGGCCTCGCTGATCTCGGGCTGGACTTCTTTCTTCATGATCAACAGCAACTGGGCCGCCCGATGGGCCACATGCCTCATCACCGTCTGTGGGCCACCCGGGCTTGCCGGATCTAGGCACTGTCGATGGTACACCTATGAAGTATACCCACAACAGCGTCTCTACGGATAGCCCGGACACTATGCATCGGGCCGTTGGGCCTGGTTCCAGATGTATTTTTCGTCCACGCGGACGAAAACTGACGCTCAGCGTCCGTTTCCGTCACCCCGTTGGAGATACCTCGTAACAACGATGTTCGATGAATTCTAAATGACAGGGGCGTTTCTTGTTTTCAACAGGCCATCGATGACCAACCAGTAATTACGTTTTTAAGTGGACAGTATTCAGGATCTTATTTCCAGCCTCATGTTTCTTATGCTGACACGTATCCTTGTTGCTGTCGGGAAGCAAAAAATAGTGCAGCAAAAAATGTTCACCCACAAAATAAAAGGAAAAAGCTGAGCTCGCCAGACAAACCATCGGAGACTCGCCGGAGACCTCGTCGGAGAGCACGTAGTAAAAAAGTGTGCTGTTGTAGCAAAAATGGATATCGTCGGAGACATCGACGGGGAACTCACCAGAGAACTCATCGAAGACCATGTCGAAGACCCAGTAGCAAACATATTTTGCAATTGTACCGTAAAAATGTTGTAGCAAAAAAAATATTCCTAAGTTGCAAATCCGCATGACCGAGACCTCGTCGAAGATACCAACGGAGACCTCGGTAGAAATCTTGTAGCAAAACATTTATCCCTTTTTAGCAATATTGTAGAATCTCACTTGTAGCAAAAAAAAAATACAATCTCCGACCCTCGCTAGTAGCAACGCCAAACAACATTGGTAGCATACTCGACCACCGAGGATTGCAAAATTGTCTAGCATTTGTAGCTGACTTGGTGGCGTCTCCGATGGGGTGAAGATGTCCTCCGCCGGTTCAGTCTTGCCGGGCGGGGTCACGAACAAGGCGCACCTGCAGAGATGGGATCTCGTCATCGGGAGGCTGATGCGGCCGACGATTTGGCGTGAGCTCGGCAGGCTCGGCCGCTCGGGAGGAAAAGCGAACGGCCGCGAGCCACGGCGACCGCCTTGCTAGAGCTTAGGGGCGCAGCGAAGGATGTTGAGGCGGCTGTTGATTTGGCCGGTAGCTGCGGGCATGGCTGGAACCCACCTCTCCTATTCGTCGAGCCCGACGCGTGGCGGCGGCGGACGGCCATGGGTCGTGGTGGCGAGGCGCAGGACGCTGATCGCGGCACCTGGTCAGCTTCGTCGATAGATCGCGCAGCAGCAGCACCATTAGTCGCGGCGGCCAACCGCCATCAGTCCAGGCGCGCGCCGGCGGGCAGCCTCATCGGTAGCTCTGCCTCCCTATCTACCCATCTCACTGGCGCCTCGCTGCTGTGGAGTAAGGCTGGTGCCAATGCATAGCCTCACTCTCACCCGCCACGTCAGCTTTTTTCCTCACTCTCACCCCACTCTCACCTCACTCTCACCCCACGGTGCCAATGCACAGGCTATAGTGCCAGCTTTACTTCTCTTTCCTCCACGTCAGCTTTTCTCTCTCCTCGACATCAGCATTTAATTTTCAGATTACAACAATATAAATAATGCAAGGAAATTATTTTATTGAACTAAAATTGTTACCGATTACATCATAAAAAAAATTACATAAAAATTTGAAAAGATTACATAAAAATTTCAAAAAATTACATAAAAATTGGAAAAAATTACATAATCTAGGAATTAGCCCACACATGCTCCATCAAATCATGCTGGAGCTGTGTATACATCGGTGACTCCCTCATTTCGGTGTCCATCTGAATCCTGGCTGCTAGGCTTGGTGGTGCATGGTGGTGTATTGCGGGGCCGACATTTGAAGCAAGCTGTCTCATAGATGTTGTCCAAATTTGTACCACGCTCATCGTCGATGATCATGTGGTGCGAGAATGACACATGCACGCATGATCAATCCAAGAGTACGCCTCGAGTAGGAGCGTCCCGGAACTGCTAGAATGTTGAACCTAGCCTTCAACACTCCAAAGGCACACTCGACATCTTTGCGATGCGCTGATTGAGCAGCGAGTGAACACTCGCTGCTTTTCACTTTGTGGAAGAGTAACACCTTTCATGAACACCGGCCGGGAGGGGTAGATGCCGTCGGCAAGGTAGTAACCATAGTTGTACTCGTGTCCATTCACCGTGAAGTTCACTACGGGTGCTTCTCCCCTAAGCACATCAGTGAACAACGGCGACTGGTTGAGTACATTGAGGTCGTTTTTGGACCCGGCCACTCCAAAAAAGGCATGCCAGATCCAACGATCATACGACGCAACGGCTTCTAAGATTATGGTAGGGTGTTTGATGTCTCCCCTTGTGAATTGACCGGCATGAGCCACTGGGCAGTTCCTCCACTGCCAATGCATGCAATCGATGCTCCCTAACATGCCCGGAAAGCCACGCTCCTCGGCTTTCGCTAACAGACGCTGAGTATCCTCGATATTTGGTCGACGGCAAAAGTGTTCCCCGTAACAGGCAATGATGCCTTCACAGAATCTATGTAGACAATCTGATGAAGTTTGTCTAGCTAACTTAAGCCACTCATCTATCGTATCTGCAGCGGCTCCATAAGCTAACAGACGCAAAGCCGCAGTACACTTTTGTAGGGGAGAAAAACCAGCACGGTTGAGAGCATCAACTCTTTGGGTGAAATACAGAGAGTATTCACCCAATCTATCCACAATGCGCAGAAAAAGGGATCGCATCATCTGATACCTTCGCCGAAAGTAGCTCGGAGGATAGTTGCAGTCATCGGCGAAGTAGTCCTCGAAGAGCCGATCGTGGGCACCCAGACGATCACGCCTGATGAACTCTCGGCGGCGTCGACGTCTTGGCACCACCTCCTCGTTGAGCATCTTCTCCTCATACTCCGCCTGGAATGCAGCGATCATATCACCCTCCATTCCGTCGCTCGAACTGCTGCTGGACGAAGACATGGCGTTGAGTGGAGTGAAAATGAAGAGTGGAGGAGATGAAGTGAGGTGTGGAATGACCGAAACCATATGGGGGTATTTATAGGGGGTGGGGATGAATTTTTGGGGTTTTTTTCGGATTTTTTGAACCAGCAACGGCTACCCCAACGGCTACCCCAACGACCAATCACAACGCGCCACCTCAGCCCTTCCCTCTCGCCCCGCCTCTCGCCCCCCTCTGCCAGCGCGCCGCCCCGCCTCTCGCCCCGCTCTCGCCCCCCTATCGCCCCCAGCGCGGGAGGTAGCCGGGCGGTAGCCGGCGATAGCGCCCGGCGCCAGCGCCACCGCCCCGCGCTGCCCTCCCGCCCCTCTCCCGCCCGCCTCCCGCCCCAAGCCGGGCGATACCGCCTCCACTCCCGCCCCCATTGGCACCAGCCTAAAGCCATGGCGGCTTGGTGGTTTCGGGCAGAGAGTCGGAGAGGGAAAACCGGGATCGATTCACTGGGAGAAGAACGAGTGGAGGAGGACTGGTGGGCCCCAGCGGGACACCCCCGTGTTTCACTGTACTGTAGCTGCAGTGCATCGCCTCTTTTTTTTTGGTAAGAATCTGCTACAGTATTTTTACGGTCTTTTCTTTCTGTCTTTCAGCTTCGTGCTGTGAGCCTCTGCCTTTTTTCTGTGTGGGTAGTTCGTTCTCGATCATTGGTGCACACGCACCGGGAAGGTTTTCGGACGACGATGGTGTGGTGTTGGCCCATCTTTTTGGGCCTGCGCTACCAATTTCAGGGAGAAATGATACCAACAAAGAAGTACACGGATTTCTATTCGCCAGCCCACACGGGATGTTTGGCCACACAAAAGGAAATGGATCAAACGGCTCAGCACGCAGGCCGTGCGAGCAGCGTGCAGGCCAGCCCAGGAGCGCCAATACGCCTGCCCATGGTATTAACTTTTTTTCGGGAAATTTGGAGAGCTTTATTCAGCTAAGACAGATCCCGACCGGTTAACCAATAGACGAACGATCAGAAAATACGGAGTACAGCCGATCCAGCTACTCGTTACCATTAACGTGAAAGCAAGCTTATGTTTCAAAAAAAAAAAAACGTGAAAGCAAGCTTAGCACGTAGAAAAGGACGAAAACCTTAAACTAGCTCGCCTTTCTTGTAGGATAGGTGCCATGATTGAACGCGGTCCATGGAGTGTTCTAGAGATTAACAACCTCCAGTTAATCTGTTTTCATCACCACCTTAGGGAGCCATAACACTTTGGCAAAAATTACACTGCCACACGATACCAAGGCTTTGGCAATTACAGGATCGGAAACCCTAACGTAGGGTCTACTCCAAGCTTCAATATATCCAAAGTGTGACCTCACCACCTCGCTAGCTCCTCTTCTACGATCGTAAGGTGGGCCCTCATTTGTGTCGATTTTAACCACATCCTCCTCAAGCGGCATCCATATGTGGCTTGGTAAAATGTCCGTATGTTTCTTTGGGACCTCAAGAACCGCTAGTGCTACCTTAGCCACTTTTAGAGACGGGATAGGACCACAACTTCCTCTCTTGTGCGTCCATCTATTTCTTGAGTTCCAAATTTTCCACATGACCATAATAATTTTATGACGATCAGTATTAGAAAACCTCTCATCACACATAATATCGCGTGCCCGAGTCAGTGGATGGAGTCTTGGTAAAGAAAAATCCATCCAAAATTGCACTTCATCCCAAAATTTACGTGTATGATCAGATGTGACTAGCGCATGCATAAGATCCTCATGTGTAGCTGGGAAGATCTTACGGCTTCTTAGTTGAGCACTATGTCGATGCTTGAGCATCACTTCAACTGACAGAATGCCTCCCAACAATCTCCACCAAAAAACCCGAACTTTAGGCATCACATTTAGTTTCCTCAAGGCAGACCACATTTGTTTTTTAGCAGTTGATGTTTCGGTAATCTTCCCTTCGTCTAGAGCTACTTGCTCTTTGAGACTCATTTGAGCACAATACATTGCCATCACAATGTAGCTTCATGCCTTCTTTAAAGATCAGGCCCTAAAGTCATCTTCCCCTCCACGTTGGAATATTAAAAATAGGGAGCGCCTAGATACTAGGCGACTGATTTGATTTTTATTAAGTTTAAGTTAATTTCTTAGCTATTCAATTTGCATACGTAACTGAGAAAATACAAATTGCAACCCATGCGCAACTAAAAAGATAGGATCACATATGTAACTGAGAAAATGTTAGTTGCCACCTATGTGCAACTAAGAAAATATCAGTTGCAATTAATGCGCAACTGAGAAAATACCAATTGCAGCCCATGTGTAACCGAAAAAATACAAGTTGCAATATATACACTATTGTAAAAGTATCAGTTGCAACCTATATGCAAAAAATATTAGTTGCAACCCGTGCGCAACTAAGAAAGTATTAGTTGCAACTAGTGCACAAGTAAGAAATAGATGTTGCAACCCTCTTGCACTTCCCATATCAGTATGAATCACGAGACAAATCAAATGGTTAAGATATCAACTTAAAGTTAACAAAAATAAGACGCCTGAGTTAAAAATAGCATCTGCTTTGGGAGGGATAAAATTTCTTCTGACCATATCTATCTTCTAGAGCCGATATCATGATCAATCAGCTCTACACCAAGTTAATAGCTTCAGGCCCTGACTACTGCCTTCAACTCACGCACAAATCGATTGCATGCGTGCCCTTCACGTATACATTATACGTAGTACTTTCTTTTGACAGAACGTATACAAGTATACTATACCGGTCCTTGTCCTTTCAAAATCATTTTCTCCAAGGCGCCAACCAAGCAGCCACCGCACAGAAGGGTCCTTCTTTCTCAATCCCCGCTACAAAAGCATAATTATCGCGACTCCCCTTTACAGATGCATAGGGCAAGACACCCTACCTTCTCTGAAAAGCTCCGAGCTGTTGACATACGTTCTTTTTCATTGTCATAAACTATTTCGGATTCAGATATCAACAGCTGCCCACGGATCACGATGTGACGATATGTAGCCCATTTCAGATCCTTGGTCTGTTGTTACATGTATTGTTTGGTATATATGTTTAGGCACTTTCAAGCACTGGTTCCGCCCTAGTGTTGAACTTGTCTCATCGGTTTATATAAAGCTGCGATGAAATGCGTCCATTGTTGTTGGATTAATAGTAGCAATGCGTCTTTTTTCCTTTTGTTATATATATATGAATGCGTATCCTCTCTTGAGCAAAAGGATATGTCATATGTGTTGTAGTCCTTTGCTTAGGCGCAAACACGGCAAACCAGAACGTATGATTGACCAGCCAGCCTGGTCTATGTTCCTTCATGTTTCCGCCTTGTGTAGACGGCAACCAATCCACGACATGACTATGAAGATTAGTACGGACTACGGAGTATATTCCCATTGTCGAAAAATGCAAATTGTTGTTGGAGTAAGAATAAAGCGGAATCGCCTAGCTTCACCAAGGTCGAGTATCTTTTCTTACCCCTGAAAAGCAAGAACTTAGGGCATCTCCAACGGGGCAGACCCAAATGCAAAAAATCGTCCGTTTGGGTCTTTCCGGACAAAACCTGCTCCCAACGGGGCGATCCAACCTAAAAACGGACAGGCATAAAGTCCGGAGCGACCCAAACCCGTCTTAAATTTGGGCGGACTTTGCGTCTGTCCGGCTGGCTCTGGACGCCTCCGGACGTCCGTTTCTATCCACCCAGCCCCACACTTTCTCTCTCCTTTGTCTTCTTTTTCCGATGGAGATGACCGGCATAGCCACTGGATTTTGGCTGGCCTGGCCAACTGCCGCCGTCGCCGACGCATGGAGAACGCCGTCGCCGACTCCCCACTTTTTTTCATCCATGCCGGAAGTTGATGCTTCCAAAAAGAGCTCCGGCGGAAAGCTCGTCGACGGCGCGCGGCGCAGCGGCACGCCGGCGCATGTGCTGCCCGAGCAGAGCCCCTCCCCGCACCGCCCTCATCCGCCACGGCCGAGCTCCGCGCCGCCCGCCACGGCCGAGCCCCGCGCCGCCTGCCACGGCCGCGACCCGCGCCGCCCTCGCCCGCCCGGGCCGTGCCACGCAAAGCCCTCGCCCGCCCGCTGCCGCGACCCGCGCCGCCCGCCACGGCCGTGCTCCCTCGCCCGCGACGCGGGGCTCACCGCGTCGCGCCGTCCCGGCCCACGGAGTGCCGCGCGGGGCGCCGTCCTGGCCGCGCCCGCCCGCCATTGACGCGCCGCGCCTTGCCGGGGCCTCGCCGTCGCCGGCCTCACCTCGACCGCACCTCGCCTTGCCCGCGACGCGCCGCGCCGTCGCCGGCCTCGCCTCGACCGCGCCTCGCCGGCCTCGCCTTGCCGCGCCGCGCCGCGCCCCGCCTTGCCGGGGCCGCGTCGTTGCCGGCCTCACCTCGTCGCCGGCCGCGCGAGCCACACCGGTCGTCCCGCGCCGCAGCTCCGCCCGCGTCGTCGCCGGCCGCGCGAGCCACACCGGCCGCCCCGCCCCGCGCTGCAGCTCCGCCGCGCAGCAGCTCCGCCGACGGCGTCCGCGCTCGCCATGGCTCCCGCCGGCCGCGCCTCGACGGCGTCCGCGCCCAGGCCTAGCCCCGCGCCGCCCTCGGCCGCCACGGCCGAGCTCCGTGCCCCGCCCGCGCCTCGGGCCGCCGCTGGCCGCGCCGCCACAACGCGAGCGGGCGCCTCGACGGCATCCGCCGGCCGCGCCTCGACGGCATCCGCTGGCCTCGCCTCGCCACGGCTCCCGCTCGCCCGCGCTCCGAGCTCCGCGCCGCGCCGCCCGGGCCGAGCCCCACCCCGCGCCTCGGGCCGCCGCCGGCCTTGCCTCGCTCGCGCTCCGAGCTCCGCGCCGCGCCGCCCCGTGCCGCTTCTCTCGGCTGTGGACGCAGGTGCAGTATACTGTCCTGTTTGGGTCGTGTGTGCGGTTGGGGAATACAAATAAAGACGGACGTATGTGTGCGTCCGCGCGACATCCGTGTGTCCGCGGGACGACCCAAACGGATGAAATATACCGTCCGTTTGGGTCGCATGGTTGGAGATGCCCTTAGCCGAGGGCATGCAAACAGCCAGTCGTATAATGTGATTTTTCTCATGGGGCCGGTGTACGTGTTTACCAGTCAGTCATCTACCATCGGCGCTCATCGCCATTCGTGTTGCATTCTTTTGCCATGTTTGATCAATTTCAGTTTAATATATGTTCAGGATTTAGTTGAAATCATAATGAAATCTCGCAGAAGTTTTTGAAGAAACCGTAATTTTAAATGGAGAATAACAGGAACCTTGGACCTTATCCCTTCTCCGTCTACAGTAAGAAGGGCGAATTTCTGAGCGACCGGAGGAGAGCCGCCTCGCCATCGCCGATTCGACGGCCGCCTCGCCCTCTGCCAGCCGCTCCGGCGGCGGGAGGACGGGGGGACCCCGAGCGGCGATGTGTATATAGCGCAGGTTTTCTTTCGTGGCCAGCCGGAGGTGTCGGAGAGGATGAGGCGCAGCCGGAGTGGCTTTTGCAGGTGGGAGTCTTCCTCTTCGCCGGCGGTGTTCCCTGGAGCTCTTGCAGGCGGTCTTCCATCTCTGGCGCGCTCGCAGCTCTTTGGAGTTGGCGTGGGCGTCTTCCCCTCGCCGGTGTCCATGGGACGGCGGCGCCGGCTGCCGGAATAAGCGTGGAAGAGGATGGCGCGATCTGGATCGACGATGCTGGCGGCGTTCGGTGTAGGTCCTTGTGACCGGTGCTCGGCGACTTCCCGCCCGCCATGGGGATGCTCCTGATCCAAGGCGTTATGAGGAGCAGAGGCGGCGGCGCGCCACCGACAGCGCCGTGCCACCATCGTCGTCGTGTTCGAGTTGCACAGGGGGGTGTTTGTAATCGGTTTTCCTTCGGGGTCCTTTGTGTAACTTTGCCAGATTAATGTACTCTTCTTCTACTCGCAAAAAAAAAATGGAGAATAACAGACATAGTCTAAATATGTGAGCCCCAAAGGCTTGCAGAATTCCCACCCAAGGCGCCTTCCTCCCGGGCGGCTCCGGAGGTTCCCCCTTGCCCCAACCGTAAGTCCCCCCTCACACCGCTCTCTTGGCCGCCGTTGCTGCTGGCGCTAGCGGTGATGGCGGCGCCCATCTAGCCATCTTGGTGGTGGGCAGGGGAGGTGCATCTCAGCCGTGATTCATGGGGTGGCAGTGGGCGGTGGCGCGGTTGGGCTTGGCCGAGGCCTGAGCGCCCCCACCGGCCGGAGCAGGGACGGAGGAGTTGGTGCGCCGTCGGGCGATCCTCCACTGCACGGTGGAGATCTAGGTCGGCTTGATCCAATCTAGGTCTGCTTGATCCGATCTGGGCATTGGCCTAGATCTGGGCCGATTGAGCCTAGGCAGGTGTGTGTTCCTGGTGCTGGTTCTTGCCACGCTGACGGGTCATGCTTGGCTGCCCTCTCCATGTCTGTCGATCTGGTTGGGAGTTGACGGGCGGCAAGGGGGCTGCTGGTCTTGCGAATAATGGTGGCGGTCCTCGGATTCTTCTCACGCCAAGTTGAAGATTGTCGGATGCTTATTCCCATCAGTCTGGATGGATTATCGTGTTCTGGAAGGCCATGCCGGCAAAATTACTTGTGAGAATCATGCCTGAAGATTGCTGGATTATGTGGTTTCGGTCGTACGCATCCATGTTTTTTTATCTGATAGTTTGGTTTCAGAGGGAGCGCTTCGAAGCTCTGTTGGCTGTTAATATCATGGAGCTTGTTTTTTTTTCCATGGTGATGTCGAACAAAGTCATGAAAGCCGAGATGGGTGAAATAGCAATGGTGGTCGGATCTTGGTGGTGATGTGAAATTGACTTGTTGCTTCGTGACTTGAAACAACGACATGTATGTGGGGGGCGACTGCACAGGAAAAGTTTGGAGTCTTATTTTTTAGAGTGAAAATCTAAGGTCGGGCTTAATTGGTTATGTCCCGCAATATTCTTGTTGAAGGTATTATTTTGAGAGCGAGGACTTTCTTCAGGGTGAAAACCTAAGATCTATGATCGGGCAATGATAGCGTTTATGCATTGTTTTCTTGTTGGAGGCGTCGCTTATGGGGAAGCTGGTCTTCTGGTGTTGTTTTGGTGGTGTTAGTGTTTTTTTTTTTTGAAACGGGGGGCAAATAGATTTTGCCCCTTTCCATTGATTAAGGGGAAGCAAAGAGTTTAAAGTTTACAAGGGCTAGCAGCCCCGATATAGACAAAAAGGAATTACTCTCCCGGCATGAAATCACCCAAGCACTTAGCCCCCGCTAAGACCCACAACCTCGACTCGGATTTGATCCTATCAAACACAACAAACGAAGGCGCAAGCTTGGAGCAAGCGACGACCTTGGGGCTCCTTCACAAGATCCGGGGTAGAGGGTCCATTCTTAGGACTTCGCTTTATGCGGACGATGCGGCGGTGTTCATCGCCCCCTTCAAGGAGGATATCAAAAACTTCGCGGACATACTAGGCCACTTTGGGTCGGTCACCGGGCTCCACACTAACTTTGAGAAAAGCTCCGTCGTTCCCATTCGTTGCGGGGGCATCGACCTTGATGTTATCCTTGAAGGGGTGCCGGCGGCAAGAACCTCCTTCCCTTTGCGGTATCTTGGGTTGCCCCTTTCGGTTCGCTCCTTGAGGAGGGTCGACTTCCAATTTCTTGAGGACAAGTGTGCCGGCAAGCTACCATCTTGGAATGGCAATGGCAAATTTATCACCACGGCCGGCCGTACCGCCTTGATCAAATCCGTCATCGCCTCTCAAGCCATCTATCACCTTACGCCGCTTATGGTTCCGCCCGAGACTATCAAATTCATCAACAAACTCCAAAGAGCCTTCCTTTGGTCCGCCAAAGATACTACTACCGGTGCCAAGTGCAAGGTAAATTGGGAGTTAGTGTGCCGTCCCAAGAGGTTAGGTGGGCTTGGAATCCTTCATACGGATAAATTTGCTACGGCTCTCCGCCTTCGTTGGCCATGGTTTGAGTGGAAAGACCCCAACAAGATTTGGGTCAAATACGGTAACCCTTGCAACAAGGAGGATATGGATATCGTGGTGTTAGTGTTGCTGTTTCAAGAAATGGATCGGGACTTTTTTTTAATTCTTTTTTTAGATGTGTGCATCTTTTAAGCCATATGACATGACGTTATTGCAGATCGAGTGTAACTGGTATCTTCGTGATATTAATAAATACTCTATATAAAAAAGCCTTGTAGAATTGGAGAATAACCGTAATTTTAATCGGAGAATAACTGACATAATCTAAAAGCACTGTATTCGGGCAGCCGGGCCACTTGCAGAGCACGAGCACACGACGCCGCGAGCGTTTGCAAAGGCAATCCATCCCCGCATTACATGATTAATTACACGCACGACGCCCTCATCATCTCCAGCTTTCGCCCCTCGTCGTGGGCTCCATCTCGCCGTCTCTCTTTCCGTACAAATACTCCACCGGTTTTTCAGACATCCCACCATTGGCCAGCACGTCTCCACAGCAACCGCCAACGCGCCAACCCACCACCTCCGCTTCGGCCACCGGCGATCAGCCACCGATCGATGGACGGCGACACGACGTTCACGAAGCTGTTCGTGGGTGGCCTGGCGTGGCAGACGCAGCGCGACGCGATGCGGCGCTACTTCGAGCAGTTCGGGGACATCGCCGAGGCCGTCGTCATCGCCGACAAGCACACCGGTCGCTCCAGGGGCTACGGATTTGTATGCCTCGGTTCCCGTCGATCACAATGTGAGCTCAAATTACCATGTCCGGTTGACTTATCTGGTGCTTGTGTCTGTCCGCGTGTGTCAGGTGACGTTCAGGGACCCCGAGGCGGCGGCGCGAGCGCTGCAGGACCCGACGCCGGTGATCGACGGAAGAAGGGCCAACTGCAACCTGGCGGCTCTCGGCGCGTCGCAGCGCCCGCATCCTGCTGCCGCGCCGGCGCCGGCGCCGTTCGGTACGATACGTTCCCTTCCAGCCGGTTTTCTCCTGACCGAATTATCGCTGAAACTAATAAGCTCTCGAATTGCGATGCTGTTCAGGGATGGTCAGGTCAAGGCCCGCAGCAGCGTCGTCTTCGTCTTACCAGGGCTCTGCCGCTGCCGCAATGGCACCCTCCTACTTCCCCCAACATGCTCACTACACCTATCCTTACTACTACGGGTAAATTTTGTTCCATTGTTTCGCGTACATTGTGGACCTATGAACATTTTAATCAGGAACTGAATCCAACTGCGTGATGTTTCACGGATGCAGGTATACTGGAGGGTATTCTCCCGAAAGCATGTACCAAATGCAAATGGTTAGTACTCTTCTCTAAATCAAGATGTTTGGAATCATGCACACACACCAGCTAATTCCCACTCCGACATTAGTTTATTTTGGTTCATTCACATTGCAATTGTTTGGATTGTACTCAAATGTTCATTGCAAAATGGGTGTATAATTAAGGAACATGAACACATTCTACATATGAAGTGAAATCCATTTTAGTTTCTTGGGTGTTGACTTGGTTTTTTTTCGATCATAAATCTAGAATCAATTTTCATACTGAACTTTCAATAATGAACCTGTCTTGTTCCCAGTGATTGGTAGTAATTTCACACACATAGCATAAGATAATTCTTGATGTGAGAAACTGAGGATATCATGCCCATAGCAGTCTAGCAAACACAATTATCAGGAAAACCAAGTAACTAGAAACACATATAAAAATAAATAACACGAAAAATGTATAAAAAAATATTATACATAAAACAAACAAACATTTTTTTTAAAGTACAGTAATACACTGGAAGAAGTTGTTAATAATGTGCAAACTTTACAAATTGGAAGAAGTTGTTAATAATGTGGAAATCTTACAAATTCGAAGTCCAAAAATCACGAAAACAAACCCAATTTTATTAAAAAGGAAAAACAAACAAATCCAAATTTTATTCAAAACAACAAAAAAAAACTAGAAAATAGTTAGGTGCATTCATGGAGAACAATGTATTCCTCATTCCCAGGCTTATGAATTTTCACAAGGTGGATTTCTGAATTGTGTTCTAAAATATTGTGACATTTCAGAAAAATATTATCCCCTTCTATTATTCCCTAAAAGGGGTTTAGGTTTTCTCCTGACTTTTTATGTTACCATGCAAGTTGGACTGCAACATGCCTCCAACTTGGGCAACTGGCTAAGCGTAATTACGGAAAAAGGCATAGCTCAAGTTGAACTTTACAGTGATGTGCAAAAATAGATAGCCATTTAGGCACTTCAAAAGCGATTTTCCTAGAGTTCGGTAGGTCTCTAATCTCTATGTGACCTAATATTTTCAGTATCACAAGTTTAGAACTGAACTTGATTTTAGAATTTGGGATATATTTTGTTGTATCCTTGAGTTTGTTTTTCCAAAATATTGATCAGGGTTTTTTGCTTATCCATCAACTAGCCGACATTGGCAAGAAAAATAAACTACTCTAGAATTGCCCAGTAGGTATTGGCATGCCAAGAAAATAGCAACCATCAAAACAAAGACTAGCATTTTGGTCTTCTGTGTACGATAGATTTCAGCCACAATTGAAACATAGACTAACACCAATGTGAAATGACTATCGAGGGGATTAAAAAGACGTCTTTCAAAATTTCTACCAGGCATCAGTTTACTTTTCATAATTGCAGAGCTACTATGGCGCGCATGGTGGCGCCGGTGTCCAACAGCAGCAGCAGCAGTCACAACTGCAGACATACTATGCAGCGGCTGGGGCGGAAGGAGGCCAGCAGGGATTTTCACCATACTATCTCCAGCAGATGCAAGCTGCCGCGAGCAACCAGGAGCAGAGTTCTTCTGCCGCGGCAGTGCAGTACGCTCAAATGATGCAGTACGCGGCACACATGCAGCAGGCGGCGCACGCCAGTCGGCTCCATGGCACGGCCGTCTCGGAGGTTCCCAGTGATGCAGGTTTGAGAGTTGAGACTGAATGAATAATAAGCTGACTAAATTTAGGGTCAATTTCAAGAACTCCTGATAAAATTTGTATGCTGAATGCTGCAGGTACGAGGAAGGGTGGAACTGCGGCGGCCGTTGGAGGACCGGGCTCGTCTCAAACATCACCTGAAACAGATAGGAAGGAGGAGTCCTGATTTATCTTCTTGTACCCGAGCAATTCTCCACGAGTACGACTAACAAGAGTAAAACGAAACAGTAAATTGTATCTGTCAACCCCATTCTTTCGATCCTATGTCGAATAAACTACACCCCTTCCTAATTCATCAGGGTATGCAACATTTGTTTCATACATTTTTCGGTTCAGTTCACTGGCTACTCGCGTCCTGAGAGAACACATCATGACATCAATCACTTGGGGATGAATGTCAATTACCTAAATTAATCGAGACGCATTAGGAGATTAAGCGACCGAGCACTCACATTATTATTCCATTACTTAGCCGACTATGTACATATATCGCTACATATTCTGCGAAACGAGCGCAGAGACAACATCGCAGAAAAAGAGCACACTAGAATCTACAGAGAGCACTCACTCGCGCGGCCACAACTTGGACACCGAAACAGCTTAAATCCTGGCGGGACACAAGCTCACTGGAGCTTTCGATCACTGGACCTGCACGTCGATGACCTTGCGCTCGGTCTCTGTCTTGGGCACGCTGACGAGGAGCACGCCGTTCTTGAGCTCGGCGCGCACCTGGCTCTTGTCACACTCATCCGGGAGCGCCAGACGCATGTCGTAGGAGCTGACGCTGCGCTCCTTCCACCACCCATCACCCTGTCCTTCCGCGCCCTCCCCTTGGCCTTCACTAGTTTCCTTCTTGTGCTCGCCGCGGATGACGAGCGTGTCGTCCTCCACCATCACCTTCACCTCCTCCCGCGACAGCCCGGGCATGTCGAACCGCATCTTCACCTCCTTCTCGTCCTCCACGATGTCCCACGGCATCCGCGGCCCCTCGCTCGCCGCCGCCGGCGAGCGCCGTGCCGTGGGGAACCCCACCGTGTCGTCGAACAGGCGGTCCATCGTGTCCAGCATCTGCCTCATGGTTCGCATCGGCGACATCGGGTCCACCAGCCCTGCGCGGTTAACCACGTCAGTCCCTGACTCACCTCCGATCGTACAACAGAGTTGTGTAGTGAAAAAACTTCTAAGCAGCAGAGCACTTACCGAACGGGGAGACGTCAAACCCGGCGCGGCGCGGGCGGCGCTGGACGGCGTTGCCCTGCTGGTTGTTGCCGCCGTTCTGGCTGACTTGGACGTCGACAGAGTTGTCCCTGTTCTCCTGCGACGCGGCAGCCACGGAGAGCGGGCGGGTTCTCCCGGCCCCGAGCGGCGCCGGCTTGGCGGCTCTCCAGGCGCGGATCGGCAGGCGCGCGGCCGGGGAGGAGAGGCGGCTGACGAGAGCGAAGGGGGCGTTCGCTGCAGCCATTGCTCAAGCGAGAATCACAGAGAGTCAAGAACAAGTGCTCGGAGATCGCCGGAACTCGGAAGACGATCGATGTGCTGTGAACGTGTATTGCAGATTTGCAGTGCTTGTTATCTTGCTTGCTTATCTGGTGGGAGATCGTGGCGCGCGGCGCCATTTTATAGAGCGGCGGAGGGCTCGTGCCACGGCGGCCGTGGAAGGATGGAGAAGGTCGTTGAAGCTTCGGGACAGCGCGCGCCGCTCGCGGCATCTGGTCTGGAGAGCACTGCAGAGTCGCGACGACGCCGCGGGTGTTCTTCAGGCTTGTCCGCTTTTCTCGAACATTCTCGTAGCCTTCGCGAAGCAGTCTCGCGCCAGCCCAACTTTAAATCTCGACCTGGGCCGTTCGGAGTTCCATTCAGGCCGCGGAACAGAGGCCCAACTATGAACCAGGCCTCGGACTATGCAAGAAAATCCTTCCAAGCCGAAGCTGAACCCTAGCTCTGGCGCAAATCCTATACACCGACCAGGTCAGCCGCTACCGCGCGCCGCACACCCCCCGCGCGCGGTATGGGCCGGCCTGGCCGGTCCAGTTCGCCTCTTTTTCTGTTTTCTGTTTTCTGTTTCTTTTTTTTTTCTTTTTTCTTTTTTCTTTTTCTTTTCTTTTCTTTCCTTTTTCTTTTTTATTTTATGTTTCTTTTGTGTTTCTTTTTTTGTTTTGTTTTGTTTCTTTTCTGTTTATTTTTGTTCAAATTTGAAAATAGTTCAAACTTTAAAAAATGTTTAAATTTTAAAAACGTTCAAATTTGAAAACCGTTCAAAAACAAAATATGTTCAAATTATAAAAGCATTTAAATTTGAAATCTGTTCAAATTTGAAAAATATTCAAATACAAAAAATGTTCAAATTATAAAAGCGTTCAAATTTGAAATCCGTTCAAATATATAAAGCGTTCAAATTTGAAAAAATGTTCATAACTAAGAATGTTAATTTTTAGAAAAAAAAATTTTACAAATTTTTAAAAATGTTCAAATTTAAATTATGTCCATATCCGAAAATGTTCAAATTTCGAAAAAAATTAAATCAAAATCTGAACATTTTTAAAATTTCAAAAATTTTGAATCTGAATAGATTTTGAAATTCTTTTCTCCGAAGTATTTTTTTAAAGTTAGATATTGAAAAAGAAAAATATTAACAAAAAGAAACAGCAAAAAAAGAAAAAAAATCTTACCTACTCTTAATGGGCCGCAGCCCAACCAACCGACCTGGTCGGTGGGGTGTGCGGTGCCCCGTAAACGTCGACCAGGTCGGTGGCTCTGGCCTTAAACTTCGCGAGGCCACCCCACCATGCCTTGTACACCTGGTCGTGTACTCTACTTTTTTAGAGAACACTTTTTTTAGAACACTTAAATGCCGATCTCGAATCAGCGTGCCTCCATCATAGACAGTGGATGTTAGTGCTCTGGCAACAACAAAAAAAAATGTTGCGAGGGTAGTTTTCAACTGCTACACATATATATTGTTGTTGTGTATCACAAATAAAATGCTACAACAATTTCCGGGTGTATGCTGGAGAGAGATGGTCCAACCGCTCCAAACATATTTCTGCAATGCCGGATGCATTTTGTACATGTGTCGGATGCGTTGTTTTTTTTTATTGCAAACATTGACACGGTATTTTGTTTACTTCAATAAAATATGGATTTATTGCATACGATCTTTTCGTTACATTAGTGTGTTCGCGATGTTACTCACTCCATTCCATATTAGTTGTATAGAATCTGCTACAACTAATATGGACGGAGGGAATACAACATGTTTTCACCATTTTTATGCGTCACGGAAATTTTATTGCAAGCGATGATACATACAAAAAATAACAACGATCATGAGTGCGGCATTTTGTAGCTCGAGCTACATAGAACCTGTTTTTTTAATTTCAAAAATGGTATTTCATAGTTTCAAAAAAATATGAACAAAAATTCTAGAGGTAGATAATGTTGTACTCTACAACTGTGAAAAAAAAGCAATACGAAAGATAGAGTATTTTGGGTTGTGCAAAATTCGCAAATCTGTAGATCTAAAAAAGTGAATAGTGCAGATTTTGAAACCTCCAAAATTTATAAGAATTTTAATTTTTCTGTTGCTTCAAAAATAATGTATTTCATCCTGATTTTTTGCATAGTGGTAGAGTACATCATTGCCTACATCGATTTTTTTTCAGATTTTTTTGAAACTTTAAAATGTTGAATTCGATTTTTGTAAAAAAAAGAAGCCATGTAGCTTGGGCTACACTTGGAGTTTCCGCAACGCTCATATACTTTTCTCAATGATCAGATGTTCTAAATCCGATTACTGAAGAGGATTGGTGGGGCAGAAGCCGTCTGGTTTTCCTCCCAAATCAGTCCGCTTTGTTCTTTTTGTGTGCAACTTTGTCTAGTATTGTGCGAATGAGCCAACACTAGGTACCTTTAACCTGTTCAGTTTTTTTTTTGTTTGCAAAAGTCTACCGATCTATTTATAAGCCTCAACAACAATGCAAGAAAACTCATAAAGAAAAAAATTACAAAAAGATTTTGGATTATCTAGCTACAACTACAAGCACTCGAACGAACCGAAGGCGCGCCGCCGTCATAGCCATGCCCTCGTATAGCTTGTTGTGGTAGACATACGAGAAATCGTTGTTCTAAGGCTTCAAACGACCAACACACAAGAGCAGCAACCATCACCGATGAAGAGAAACGTAGACCAGAAGAACAAAGACAAAATCCAGCGAGATCTGCCAGAGACAAACCCCTCCAGCGATGGTAGACACATCACCGGGATGAGGCTAGATAGAGATGATTTTATTCTATCTTCAGAGAGTCGCCACCGCTGCGTCTTCCTAAGTAGGACACATACCCTAAACAAACTAAAGAAAAAAAACAGAGCCCTCCCATCGACAAGGACAGTGATCCATCGTGTCTCCATGGTCCTAAGGCCACATGGTGCGAGGAAGATTGGCAGTGGCGCCGGCCTGGGGCAGGGAACCCTAATCGCCCGCCTCTCTCTCTCTCTCTCGGGAATGAAGGGGTATCGTATCGATGAGTATTACCTTCTTTAGTTTAACAAAATGAGCTAACTTCTATGATGATAGCATCCATTTGCAAAACTTAGTTAAAAAAATTGACTAAAAAGGGTAGAGGGTAATTCAATATTGACCCACTTACATTTCTAGGAGTGAAAAAAGGGAAGCGGTTATGCTTCCACGTTTGACGCTAGATTCAATCATTGGATGGCAACCTCTCCTTTGCACGATTGATTTCTCCTCTTCGATCGGGTGAAGGATCAGGTGAACCGTGAAACGTACCTTAACTCGCGCTATTTACATGTCAATGAATCATAAGTGTGATCATATCCTCTGAGCTACCCCTCTGAACCCCGGTGAACGCACATCATAGCACTGCTCGACATCAAAGCTTGTCCCTTGAACTGTTTACCTTACCACTGGCCCAAGTGGCCGGTCCCGACCGATCTGAAGGTGATGGACTGTAATGTCTACAGCACAAGCCATATACCTTTACCATTTCAGTCACATATCTACATAGAAACCACTTGGTCATGGACCAACAAATTGACTGTTGTACGCAGCCCCTTGAGGCAACGCGCGCCATGCATAATTCAATCATTGATGGCTTCTGCACGATCAAAATTCTTCCTGTTTGATAATGACAGGGAGTTCGTGGTCAAGCATTAGGTGAGCGTACATACCTCAATAGATGCATTATACTTGATTAAATGTGGATCACTTTGCCACGCTGATAAAGGATTTAAATGCGGATCAATGAGCATGCTGTTGCAAAATAAAGCTAGCTTGTGATACAATCCACTTTTGCGGAACAATCTAATGGTCCTATGGGCAATGGCGTAATGGACTAATGGCAACCGGTGTGGAGTTCAGAGCAATGAGAGCCCCAACCCCCAGGATCCTGAAACCTGGCTTGTGTCGGACGTCTGCTACAATACCAGTATTACATCTTTGGATACCTGTCAAATTGCCTCGCTAAGCCTGTAAATATCGTAGATGTACTCTCTGCTAGATAACGTAAATGGTGGTTGTCATGTGACACCGTTTTTGTAACTTCCTCTTGTAGTTCACGCCACCGAAAATATAGGTGTACGTCGGATTCGAGAAGAGGCCGTCAAGGCTTCTGACTTTGTTTTCCTACAAGGTATACAAAATTTCCTCTTTTAAAGACTTCTAATCTCGATTCAATACATGTCAAAAACATGCTGAAAAAAAACGTGTTGTGTGCCAAAAACTCTAATATGGTGTCCATTTTGCTTTGTTCTGTCTCTGGGGATTTGTCCTGGTTTTAGCTGGGAGTATGTTGTACTATCATTTCATTTTCTTTGGAAATGGAATGGGGCGGTGGCCTGTTGATCTAAAATACATGTCAATCTTCTTACGTGCGGTTCAATGGCTTCCTCCTATGGCTAGCAGATCACCAAGAAGCTCACGGGGAGAAACCATATCCTCTTGAAAAGTGGCGGAGCCAGTCTGGCCAAATAGCCCGGACACACTGTCGACTAATTAGTCATTCGCCGTTTTAAATTCACTGAAGGATCATAGGGAGAACCCGGGCATGCCGGGCTAAAGCTCCGCCACTGCTCTGGAAGGCAAAAGTACTGCCAGCCACATGCGGGGAGACAATCGATGGGCTACCTTGATGGCCCCATCGTTGTTTCACCGGCGGAGCTTGACGTCACGGAGGATAAAAAGATAACGAAATAGGATGGAAAGACGATGAAGGTGTTGAACCCTGCCTACGACGACTCACATGACCGTTAGCGTGCAAATGATCCTTCTAGAACTTACTTTTCTAATTGTATATATTGTTTACCGTAAATAGGTTTATACGATAAATCATAAGGCATGTAGCTCATATGATTGATGCTTGCTTAGTTGCATAAAGTTTAAAGCAATACCACGGTATTGACTGCAAGGACATATTCAATCATGCAACTAAAGCTGCATTAAACTTGCACTATCGTATTGTGGTTTTACGAGGATGAATCTTTCATTAACGTAGTTTTTTAATTGTGTGCATCACCCCCAACTAGGCCAATGGGATGCAACAAACTAGCTAGTGCTTTCATGCCTACATGAGGCCTTGGGCCAGGCCTGCACGTACTCAAAGGACCTCTCATCCAGGCCGGAGAAGAATGTCCGAATCGATAATTCCTAGCGAGCTACACTCGTTTGAGGCAGAAGGGGGATGTAGTTGCACGGTAGTAGAGCATCCTGGCTCTAGCTCTGCTAACTTGTACGTAATCTTGCATAATATGATTTCTGCACACCTTCGTTGTGTATATTTGATGTAGGCTGGGCCACGTGTTGTTGTCCGATCTCACAGATTGACTTTGAAATAGAGGGGAATTTGCGGGCCCACTAACACATATCGTTGCCCCGATTCACAAACTCAATAGAGCTGAAAGAAAGAGATCCCAACTAATAGAGTTCCTTGCAAGAGATTGTCAAACCAAAGGTAGAATTCCAAATAGCAGAGAGATTACAAATGATATAGTTGCAAACAAGGATTACAGTAATAGAGTTCACTAGATGAAAACGACCAAAGGCAGGGAGGTGTATTGATACAACTCAATATATGGATGATCTAAGGAGAGGGGTTCCCACATGGGAGGTAAGAGCAAAGCTCGTCTAATTATCATATCTTAGTCTAGGATTTTTGTAAAAGGAGGTGGGGCATATATGTAGTCAGCCACAAGCTAATTAAGGGCATATTAGGAAAGTGTAAATATCCTAGAGGGTACATGGGATGAGGCCCAAGTTGACTTGGTGCCGTTGGGGCACTTACATCGGAGACTCCGGTCCTTCTTTACTAGGTCGGAGACTCCGGGGCAAAGGCTCAAGCCGACACGAG
Organism: Lolium rigidum; assembly: GCF_022539505.1. Classification (NCBI taxonomy): domain Eukaryota; kingdom Viridiplantae; phylum Streptophyta; class Magnoliopsida; order Poales; family Poaceae; genus Lolium; species Lolium rigidum. The sequence continues at coordinate 86,734,104 of NC_061510.1, forward strand.
AAGACTCCGGGGAAAAGGCTCAAGCCAGCACGAGAGGACTCCGGGGCGAAGACTCAAGCCGGCACGAGAAGACTCCGGACACATGTCTAAGAGAAAGGCACTGCTTGGGCCAGGGACTCCATAGGTGGCCATGCCGGAGACTCCAGGGTGAATTCGTTGATGATTCTTGGGCTGGAAACTGCAGCATTTGGTGGCCATATACTCCGGGGTAGTTGGTCCACAATTGGCCTCTTATCTTCTTCTCCTTTCCCTTGTCGCTTTCCCATGGATGGAATGTACCTGATCACACACATAACACACAGAATACTACTATCGAGTAGTATACTATCCAAGGTAATATTGAAATCAGACGCGGATAGGAGAAAGATTTCACCTCTTGGTGAAAAGGTTTGGCTCGTGCTCGAGTCATTGGTCCACTTAGGGTACTTGCGGTCTTGAGGGAGTCTTGTCCATGGGACGGGATACATCACTATTTCACGTCATCTCTTATGATCTACACAATAATTGTTCGTTCATGATGATCTATAAATAAAAACATTCACATCAGTGATGTAATTTCATTTCCTGAAATAGATTCTAGTTCGTGCTAATTTTACCTCTTATATTTGGTGTTTATGTTCGGAGTTTTTTAAGACCATATTTTTCTTTCAAATTCATCGCACCTGCTCATTGTTTTCATAATTATTTTAAACAGTGGCTTCATCTCCCTGTTTCGCACAAGTCTCTTATTGCAAGATTTCATTCTCCACATAGCCAAAATGGTTATGAGTGCTTTTATCTCGGTAGTGTTATTCAAATGTGTGTGTCTCTGTGTGATCTGATTGTGTTTTCCTATCTATATCTCTCACTTACTATTTGTTGATCTTACTCTTTGTGTCAGTCCATTGGTTCATGATGATGACCAATACACGAAAAGGATCCACGATCATGAGATAATTCAATGTCCAAGTTGGTTAGTTGTAACTCTCCAATTTTGTGTTTATAGTTCAATGTTCAAGTTGGTTAGTTGCGCATAGTCAATCTTCTCAAAATTTCTTGACCACTAGCTTCATCTCAGCTCGCCATTTCACACAACTTATAAAAGTTCTCCTTTTTTAGATCATAAGGATGTGCTTATAAGTTTATTTACAAGTGTGGTGGCGTAGAAGCAAATATGAGGTAAGTTCCCGAAGTTAAGATCAACAGACAAAAACCATCACCATGCACAAAACCAAACTCTCGGACATGGCACCACAGGAGCACAAAATATCACATGCATGCAACCAAACACGAGGCATATGTTTCTGCTCCCAAGCAATCCAAGGCAAACCGGACACCAAATAAAGTGCACAACGTGGCCTAGCCAAACCAGGTTACCACATGTTTGGTACAAGAACTCAGGTGATCCATGCAGGTGACCAACACGTTTGAGATGTGTAGAATGCAAATTTTCACGGGCTTAGGCTGTGTTCATGAAGCATCCTCATACGTGCAAGGAGAAATCCATAACATAATGTGTTTGTAAACTGGATGTGTTGTGTACGGTTTAAAGCAAGCACTACCGGCATACGAGCATGAATCTACAAGTCTAGCTATGTTTCAGATGCTCAAATGTGGGCACATCAATCTCTTTTATTAGAAAGAGATCACTATCTTCATGCTTATTTATGTTGATGATATCATTGTTGATTTTTGGTTACAAGGTTCACTTTCTTATCTACGAGATCCGTCATATGAGTTTTCCTTGCAGGATCTTTGAGACCTTCATTACTATCAAGAAATTGAGGTAAATAAAATCAGTAGAGGATTACGTCCAATCCATGAAAAAAGACCACAAATAGTTTGAAGCTTGTAGAAATAGAAGGCTGCAAGTCCTCCAGTTACACCTTCTCAACCTTCGAGATTTATCTTCCGAACATGGAGCAGAACTTTGAGTAGATGGGCATCATGGGACCGGACCTCTTTAGTACAACCTAACTTATAAATGACATGGCATTGTTTTAAATCAATAGATCATGTAAGTATTCACATTCTCCTACTTCGCTTCTTTGAATTGCAATAGAAAGGGTGAATTCCACATTTTACCTCGCACAGTTGTGACAAAAATTACCCCATCTAGTAAAATTTGCTCTTCAATGTCCCATTTAAGAAAACATTCAACACAACTTTGCCCTATTTTAGCGTTCAACATGTGTTGCTGGATAAGGCTGATATGTTATGTCGATGTGGCGCGACAAAATATGTAACAATTGAATATCATCTTCGGCATGTTCAGCCTTGTTTTCACCAGATGTTCCATTCATTGTCTCCATCCTCATACTTTCGAGGCTCGATCATCACCTCACACATGAGACAAGGAGGCTCCAAATTTTCTAAAAGAGCTAATAATCTCGACGAGTTTTCACTAGATAAGATGGTTAGTGCTACAAACCCACAACTAGATGATAGAAAGTGGGATTCACTCCCTTAAAAATTATGGCCAGATATTTACATGCATGCATGGAACTTTAGGAATTCGTTCAAGCCAGAATATATGTGTGCTACTTGACGCGAGGACGACGGTTCATGCCAGAATGTACACTGCTGGACGCGATGACTTACATTTAACATTGCAGTGGTACAGGTATGGCGCGCAAACCACACGAGTTTCTAGAACGTGTGGACGTGACGACACCGCGTACGTACGTACGTGGTCAAGTCCATCAATTCGAGTCCTGCCGCCCAGGACCCAGCTCGAGCGAGTTGACAATGGCTAGTCCACGTAGAGTCAGCCACATACTGTACTAATAATAATTCTGAAAACTACGTAAAAGCTAGAAACGGCCAACCACTAACACTGTACTATATCGATTAATGACGCCCAACAGAATCCAGACACGAGGGTCGCGCGCCCGAACCTTCTTCTCCAGTTCGGTTGTAGCACCAGCTGTGGAACTTTCTCCTCCGGCCACGGGGTATCCATGGTTCTAGTAGACTTTATACGAGCTAGCTAGCTCGAGCAGCGCCCAGTTCAAATCCTGCCCCTTGTCGCAAAGACGGGGCCCCCTTTCCGATTGAGCTCTGCTCACCTGGCAGCGCATTTTCATGGCGGATCCAATGGTCGACCCTAGCCTGCTACGAGCAAGTACAATAAATCCTAGTCAGCTGGCTATAAGGATTAAAATAGTATATTATTGCTTAGTTGGATGAGAGAGGAGGAGAGAGAAGGAGAATGGGCTCTTATGCAAGAGCCAGCTCTAGCACGTGCTCCTAGGCACTTTGTGAGAGTGAAAGGTGGGTCATACATTGATAAAGTACTATATTTTTATAACTCACTATTGTATGTGTTGGCTCTAAGTTGACTATAAATGACATGACACTTGGTTTATAGCCAGCAGCTGGCTACACTATTGGAATTGCTCTACTAGAAGAAGTGCAGCTGTAGGCCGTGTCGATCGGTGGCCATTACTGAGGTGAGATGACTGGCCACCTCTCCGGCTCTCCGTGCGCAGCCCGCAGCCGATGACAAGTTGGAGCATGGGGCATAGTAGCGGCAGCTGTGCCATTAAATTGGGAGCTGCATGCAGCCTCACGGCTTACGCACCACAGCCTCGCTGACAGCGGCGATCGGGGTGGCCCCGTTTCTACAGCGCGGCAGTCGGGCGTACACCCGGCAGGGCTTCAATACGTTCCCCTACCGATGCTCGCCTGGAGCTTCAGCTAGGGCTCGATACATCGGTGTCAAGGCAGAATGCAGACATGCAGTTAAGTTGCCTTTAGGTCCATCAGTTGATGGTCCGTGCAGCTTGTTCGGCCCGATTTGTTAGCAGTGGAAAATTGGAATCGGCGTCAAACTTCAAAAGGCCGCAACAACAGTTTTAACGTTTGCCATAAAAGTGAACTGGTTGCCCTACATCCTGGAAGTAACGACAGATCAAAGAGAAAACAAAGTGTGCACCATGACTGACTATGTGAGCTTGAGGTTGTGCTTGGTGGTTATTGGAACGAATGATTGCGTTGTGGACGGCAAATTTGCCCATGTGGCATCAACACCACCCGGGGTTAGAACAGGTGGGCCACCCTCAAGACCATCTTTGTCCGATCCACCTCCTCTTCGTCTCACTCTCTCTTCCCTTTTATGAGAGAGTGTGTGTTGATAACATAATGTCAAATTGGTAGGGCAATAACCTATTTAACGGAGAAAAATAAACAGTGGCAAGGGTGACTATCTAAGCGTGCTTGCCATTGTAGTGGTGGAGGCAACATGTGACTGCAAAATTGAAAGATCAAGTCGTAGTGAACATAATAACGGATGTATGTCCTAAAGGTTGCCCGGTTTGGGGGGTAGTCAACTTTAAGACGCATTCTCATTATCGACCTAGTTCCCCTCAAAGAAAACCGGCCCATCAAACTTCCTTCTTCACTTGATGTGCATTTTTTTGTCGTGACGACGTCCTTCTTTCTTGAAGCGGTTCATTGTAAATCGATTTTCCTAATCGAGTACAACATGCACGTCCATATTTTTCACCTAAATAGAATGTTCTATGTGATGACACTAAAACATAGACCCTTGCACGATCGACGGTCCCTGACATAGGTATGCCCAAGATGCATGTCACATATATACCCATGGTCCATAATTGGGGAAGAACGCCCATGGACTCGAAGATTTGGAGGCTCAGAAGATTGAAGATGTTCGGATTAGGAAGGTAGAGTTATTATAGGAAACGTGTACCAATCTAGGGAAAGACCCAGTGCGGCCCGATAATATGTATTTGTACGACACGGAAAACCCTCGGCTTCACCTCCTATAAAAGGGTAAGGATCGAATCATTGCAAACCCTAGCCACCGTATTTTGTTCAGCTGGACGCCTTTGTTCGTCTGACAACCTTCGAGATCTACTTGCCCTCTACTTTCTACGAAACCCTAAGTCTACAATCAATTGGCACCGTCCATGGGGAAAAGAAGTAGCAAGGTCCTGATATCGATGGCATCATCATCATCATCATCATCATCATCATCATCATCATCATCATCATCATCATCATCATCGGCAGCAAGCAACGCGATGGAAGGAGGTAAACAGATCCAATTTGGTCTTGTCGATTTTGTGACCAAATAAGATGTCTAACCTCCCAAGTAAATGTTACACTTCCTTTGTCAAATGAGATGTCTAACCGCCGCACATTGTTCAAGTGTTAGTTATCTGCTCTTAACGGAGCAGACATGTAATCCACATATCGATGACTTGTCATCAAAAACCACATCTTTTGAATTTCTCCTCCGGGCCTACAGGTGTCTAATGCTCAGCTTCTACGTGAGCTAAGCATATTGCCTTCATCAAACAAACCATCTAACCACCTCATCCCGCGGGGGGGGGGGGGGTGAAGGAGATATGCCCTAGAGGAAATAATAAAGTGGTTATTATATCTTTGTGTTTATGATAAATGTTTATATATCATGCTATAATTGTATTAACCGAAACATTAGTACATGTGTGATATGTAGACAACAAAGAAGTCTCTAGTATGCCTCTTAACTAGCTTGTTGATTAATAGATGATTAGTTTCATAATCATGAACATTGGATGTTATTAATAACAAGGTTATATCATTATATGAATGATGTAATAGACACACCCAATTAAGCGTAGCATAAGATCTCGTCATTAAGTTATTTGCTATAAGCTTTCGATACATAATTACCTAGTCCTTATGACCATGAGATCATGTAAATCACTTATACCGGAAAGGTACTTTGATTACACCAAACGCCACCGCGTAAATGGGTGGTTATAAAGGTGGGATTAAGTATCCGGAAAGTATGAGTTGAGGCATATGGATCAACGAGTGGGATTTGTCCATCCCGATGACGGATAGATATACTCGGGCCCTCTCGGTGGGATGTCGTCTAATGTCTTGCAAGCATATGAATAAGTTCATAAGAGACCACATACCACGGTACGAGTAAAGAGTACTTGTCAGGAGACGAGGTTGAACAAGGTATAGAGTGATACCGAAGATCAAACCTCGAACAAGTAAAATATCGCGTGACAAAGGGAATTGGTATCGTATGTGAATGGTTCATTCGATCACTAAAGTCATCGTTGAATATGTGCGAGCCATTATGGATCTCCAGATCCCGCTATTGGTTATTGGTCGGAGTGAGTACTCAACCATGTCCGCATAGTTCGCGAACCGTAGGGTGACACACTTAAAGTTGGATGTTGAAATGGTAGAACTTGAATATGGAATGGAGTTCGAATATTTGTTCGGAGTCCCGGATGAGATCCCGGACATCACGAGGAGTTCCGAATGGTCCGGAGAATAAGATTCATATATAGGATGTCATTTTATGTGAATTAAAATGATGCGGAAGGTTCTATGGAAGGTTCTAGAAGGTTCTAGAAAAGTCCGGAAGAACCCACCTAGGAAGGTGGAGTCCACATGGGACTCCACCACCATGGTCGGCCAACCCTAGTGGGGTGGAGTCCCAAGTGGACTCCCCCATAAGGGCCGGCCACCCCCCCTTATGGTAGGTGGAATTCCCACCTCTAGTGGGAATCCTAGCTTGGGAAGGTTTCCCACCATATGGAAGGTTTTGGGTTCGGGTCTTATTCGAAGACTTGTAGTCCAACACTTGGGGCTTCCACCTATATATAGAGGGCCAAGGGGAGGGGGCCGCACACACCAAAGCCACAAGCTTGGCCGCCCCCCATAGTGGCCGGCCACCCCCTCTCCCCAAACCCTAGCGCCCCGCTCCTCCACCATATCCCGCACGCTTAGCGAAGCTCCGCCGGATTTCTCCACCGCCACCGACACCACGCCGTCGTGCTGTCGGATTCAAGAGGAGCTACTACTTCCGCTGCCCGCTGGAACGGGGAGGTGGACGTCGTCTTCATCAACAACCGAACGTGTGACCGAGTACGGAGGTGCTGCCCGTTCGTGGCGCCGTGATCAAGATCTTCTACGCGCTTTTGCAAGCGGCAAGTGATCGTCTACCGCAGCAACAAGAGCCTCATCTTGTAGGCTTTGGAATCTCTTCAAGGGTGAGTCTCGATAATCCCCTCGTTGCTACCGTCTTCTAGATTGCATCTTGGCTTGGATTGCGTGTTCGCCGTAGGAAATTTTTTGTTTTCTATGCTACGTTATCCTACAGTGGTATCAGAGCCGTGTCTATGCATAGATGGTTGCACGAGTAGAACACAATGGTTTTGTGGGCGTTGATGCTTATGTTGTCTTTAGTTTGAGTACTTTGCATCTTTGTGGCATAGTGGGATGAAGCGGCTCGGGCTAACTTTACATGACCGCGTTCATGAGATTTGCTCCACGCTCGACATGCAACTTGTATTGCATAAGTGGCTTTGCGGGTGTCTCGTCTCTCCTACTATAGTGAAGATTCAATTTACTCTTCTATTGACAACACTAGTATCACCGTTGTGGTTCATGTTCGTAGGTAGATTAGATCTTACTCGAAAACCCTAAACCACGTAAAATATGCAAACCAAATTAGAGACGTCTAACTTGTTTTTGCGGGGTTTGGTGATGTGATATGGCCATAATGTGATGATGAATATGTATGAGATGATCATTATTGTATTGTGGCAACCGGCGAGAGCCTTATGGTTGTCTTTAAATTTCATGTTGAGTAGTATTTCAAAGTAGTTGTAATAGTTTCTACATGAGGTGAACAACCATGAAGACGGCGCCATGGACCTTGACGCTACGCCGACGATGATGGAGATCATGCCCGTTGATGATGGAGATCATGTCCGTGCTTTGGAGATGAAGATCGAAGGCGCAAAGACTAAAGGGCCATATCATATCACATATGAATTGCATGTGATGTTAATCCTTTATGCATCTTATTTTGCTTAGATCGCGACGGTAGCATTATAAGATGACCCCTCACATTAATATCAAGATAATAAAGTGTTCTCCCCTCGTATGCACTGTTGATATAGTTCGTCGTTTCGAAGCATCTCGTGATGATCGGATGTGATAGAATCAACGTTCACATACAACGGGTGTAAGCCATGTTGCACACGCAGAATACTTGGGTTTGCTTGACGAGCCTAGCATGTACAGACATGGCCTCGGGACAACGGAAACCGAAAGGTTCAACACGAGTCATATGGATGATATGATCAACATGTTGATGTTCACCATTGAAGCTACATCATCTCACGTGATGATCGTTTTTGGTGTAGTGGATCTGGATCGTGTACCACTTAACAACTATGAGGGATGTTGTATTAAGTGGGAGTTCATTAGTAATTAGATTAAAACATGAACTAATTATCATAAACATAGTCTGAGTAGTATTTTGAATTAATTTTGTAGTATTGGCATCCGTTTTTCTACCATGCGCTAGTCTTATAATTGAGATAGAAATACTGTTAAGTCTGACAATTAACTTTACGGACTGGTACCGTATTGTTAAAGAATCAAGAAATAATTAAGTCCTATTGCAAACTTTTAGTAAACCTCACATTGTTGATTCAAAGAACAATGGTTTCAATTAGTACTTAAAATCATCTTGTCTCCATGAAACTTGAAGTTCAAATCCGTTTGAAATTAAAGTAAGGAGCTGGAAATTTTGTTTTCAGAAATAAGCGAGGTATGAGATATATGTGATATCTAAGACCTTATTGCAAGGTGATAGAATATAATTTGGTGAGAGTACATAAACTCATAAGTTTTATGGGAATGCACGAAGGTTGAAGATGCCAGGCGTCCCAATCCTCCAACTATTGGGGCACTAACAATATTCGCAATATCCATGAAGTTATTGTCCTTAGTATGCACCGTTGCTAAGACTCGTCGTTTCGAAGCATCTCGTGATGATCGGATGTCATAGATTCCACGAGTGCATACAACGGGTGCAAGCCAGATTTGCACATGCGAATACTAAGGTTAAACTTTACGAGCCTAGTATGTACAGACATGGTCTCGTAAAGTCGTCATGATATGATGGATAAAATTATGAGTGAAATTGTTCATCATATTACAAAGTTACTAATAGTGAAATCAGGAACACTTGTCATATGATGATCAACTTCAAAGTAAGAACCTCAAGGTTATTGGTATTTGACCAACAAATCTAGAAGTCTATGATGTTGAAGTGTTTTTCGAATAATGAGGAAAGCTAAAAGAGAAACTATAAAAGATATTTTGCAGAAAGAAAAGAAAAGACTAGAAAGTCTAGCTCAGGTGTATATAAATGATATACATGTTATGGTTGTATTCCTAGTTTGGTCACACAATGAAATTCTTGGGTATTTGTACCAGATTGGTTGGTATGAGATGTCATACAATACAACGCAATACAAGAATACAATGGCCTAAGTGACTGATAAGGAATATGGTAATAATGCACGTACGGAACATAATAAAGTGTTATTATGTTTGTCGTTGGCATTATACCTAGCCCTTAGAATTTATAATAAAGAACTTAATAATTGTTATTTTGCTCTAGTCAAATGAAAACAATGAGTTGTTCAAATTATGACATTACTCCATATACAATGGATAAGTTATTATAAATCTTAATGGTGAAACACACATACATAACACTGACGCTAAAATGCCATAAGGCAAATGATTTGAATTCCACTTATTTGTGGAACCGCCATTTAGGTCATGTTAGAGAGGAACGCATGAAGGAACTCCATGCAAATGGATTTTTGGAGTCATTTGATTTTTGAATCGTTTGGCGCTTGCAAATCTTTTCTAAAGAGAATGACTAAAATACCGTTCATAGGCCAAGAGTTGAAACGGGCAACTAACTTAGTGAAAATATACATGATGATGTATGTGGTTCACTGGGCATAGTTGTGTGCGGGAGATTCTTCTACTTCATAAAAACTTCCAACAATGAATTGAGTATATATGTGGATATATTCGATACGGAAGAAGTTTGAAACATTTGAATGGATTCAAATAAATTTCAGCATGAAGTGGAAATCATCGTAATAGAAAAGTCAAATATCTATGATTGGATCATGGTAGAAATATTTGAATTACGAGTTTTAGCGAACATCTAAGAGAGTTATGAAATTGTTCTATAACTCACATTTCTTGGAGTATCATAATGATGATATAGTATCCGAGATATGTATCCAAATCTTGTTGGATTAATGATGAGATAAAATATTATGACGCCATTATATTTTTGTGGATTATGCTTTAGAGATTACCGCTTTTACACTAAATAGAGCATCATCATGATCCGTTGAAATGACACCATACGAGTTATGGCATGGGTATGAACCCTAATAGTCTTTACTTAAATTTTGGTATGCATAGCATAAGTAAATGAGTTTACAACCAAAATCGGATGAATGTCTTTGTTGGTTATCCCAGAGAATTGATTGGGAATTCTTTCCACTATGAAGTAAAAGACAAAATTGTTTGTTAATATTACTTGCTTATTTCCAAGAAATTGTTTCTAGCGAAGTATTTGAGTGGGAGGACAATAGAACTTGATAAGGTTTATGAACCTGAGCATAATGATCAGAGTAGCGCAGCATCGGAAATAGGTTCCGGAAGCGGCTACGACAATCATGACTCCCATGACTACAAAGTGTTTTAGCCATGGAGATCGAAGTACCTATTGAACCTTGTAGGTTTGGTTTACTTTGTGATCAAATAAATGATTTGTGGACAAAGGATTGATTTTGAACAATAATAAACCAACTACATACAAAGAAGTTATGATGGGCCCTGACTCCGTTAAAATGGCTATGCGCCATGAAATCCAAGATAGATGAATATTTTTTGAAAGTAAATGGATCTATAAAATTGATGGACTTGGATGAAATATCCTTAAATAAGCATGACTTGTCGAAAAGTTGTTTACGACAAAGTTCAAAGAGTTGACTACGATAAGATTAGATCTTCCGTAGCAATGCTTATGGTCTATGTGGATTATTCTAGTAATCACTACATATTTCTTTATGAGATATATTAGTAGGATGGCAAAATATATTACTTAATAGAAGTGTGTATTAAAGGTGTATACAAGATACAACCTAGAGTTTTGCTAGTCCGTAGAATACTAGATAGGAATACGAACTTCAATTGGATGAAGTAAGTATTGCGGAGTTGGAATCTTCACCGGATGAAATAGTCAAAGAGTTTTGATTTCATCAGAAACGATGAAGGTGCTTGCATTTGCAAGAAATTAAGTGGGAGCGCTGAGACATATTTATAATACTTTATGTAGATGACATATAGTTGGATATAAATGATGTAATTATACACTTGATTAAAAAAGGTTTCATTGAGAATTAACTTCAATGAAAGAATATGGACTGAAACATATTTAGTGTCAAGATCTATGAAGATAGATTGAAACACATAATAAGTTTAAGTCAAAGTACATAGAAAGGATATTGAAGTAGTTCAATATAAAAATATTAAGAAAATGTTCTTGTCATGTGAAGTTTTAACAAGACTTGAGTGTATCTGACACTCAATGAGTAAAAACACATGAGTGATTTAGATCACAATTAATATGTACACAATCAGATGTCCTGTGCTCTAAAATGTTAGGAGCATATACCAGAATGATTCATGTGATGATCATTGGACAAACAGTAAGAATATTCCTGTGTACTTTAGAAGAACCAAGGATATATAAATAGTTTTGTATGGAGAAATGACAAACAAAATCGCTGTAAAGTGTTGCGCCGATATTAGTTTGGTCACATATAAAAATAAATTTCAAACTCAATTAGGCTAAGTGTTATTAAAAAGGTAGCACAATGCTAGATTTAGAAGAGTTCTAAATATTGTGACGGATTCTACAAAAGAAGGCAGAGTATGTCATTGTTTTGACAATGATTGAGGATGTTGAGTCAAGAAGTTCTTTGAGAACTTGGTGTAGTTCCGATAGTGTCAGAACTTTGAAGCTATATTGTGTGTGACAATATTAGTGACATATTTCAGACCACGGAATTAAGGTTCCACCAGAAGACCAAACATATTTAATGCCGACTCATTTGGAAAATGACTGATGCGTAAAGACGCAAATGAATTGCAAAATACATACGTTTCTGAGTGTGTCAGAACCGTTGACTAAAACCTCTCCCGTGAGCAATACATGATAAAACACCAGAAGGCCAAGGTGTTATATCTTTACAAATGTAAACTAGATTATTGACTCTAGTGCAAGTGGGAGACTGAAGGAGATATGCCCTAGAGGAAATAATAAAGTGGTTATTATATCTTTGTGTTTATGATAAATGTTTATATATCATGCTATAATTGTATAAACCGAAACATTAGTACATGTGTGATATGTAGACAACAAAGAAGTCTCTAGTATGCCTCTTAACTAGCTTGTTGATTAATAGATGATTAGTTTCATAATCATGAACATTGGATGTTATTAATAACAAGGTTATATCATTATATGAATGATGTAATAGACACACCCAATTAAGCGTAGCATAAGATCTCGTCATTAAGTTATTTGCTATAAGCTTTCGATACATAGTTACCTAGTCCTTATGACCATGAGATCATGTAAATCACTTATACCGGAAAGGTACTTTGATTACACCAAACGCCACTGCGTAAATGGGTGGTTATAAAGGTGGGATTAAGTATCCGGAAAGTATGAGTTGAGGCATATGGATCAACAGTGGGATTTGTCCATCCCGATGACGGATAGATATACTCGGGCCCTCTCGGTGGGATGTCGTCTAATGTCTTGCAAGCATATGAATAAGTTCATAAGAGACCACATACCACGGTACGAGTAAAGAGTACTTGTCAGGAGACGAGGTTGAACAAGGTATAGAGTGATACCGAAGATCAAACCTCGAACAAGTAAAATATCGCGTGACAAAGGGAATTGGTATCGTATGTGAATGGTTCATTCGATCACTAAAGTCATCGTTGAATATGTGGGAGCCATTATGGATCTCCAGATCCCGCTATTGGTTATTGGTCGGAGTGAGTACTCAACCATGTCCGCATAGTTCGCGAACCGTAGGGTGACACACTTAAAGTTGGATGTTGAAATGGTAGAACTTGAATATGGAATGGAGTTCGAATATTTGTTCGGAGTCCCGGATGAGATCCCGGACATCACGAGGAGTTCGGAATGGTCCGGAGAATAAGATTCATATATAGGATGTCATTTTATGTGAATTAAAATGATGCGGAAGGTTCTATGGAAGGTTCTAGAAGGTTCTAGAAAAGTCCGGAAGAACCCACCTAGGAAGGTGGAGTCCACATGGGACTCCACCACCATGGCCGGCCAACCCTATTGGGGTGGAGTCCCAAGTGGACTCCCCCATAAGGGGCCGGCCACCCCCCCTTATGGTAGGTGGAATTCCCACCTCTAGTGGGAATCCTACTTGGGAAGGTTTCCCACCATATGGAAGGTTTTGGGTTCGGGTCTTATTCGAAGACTTGTAGTCCAACACTTGGGGCTTCCACCTATATATAGAGGGCCAAGGGGAGGGGGCCGCACACACCAAAGCCACAAGCTTGGCCGCCCCCCATAGTGGCCGGCCACCCCCTCTCCCCAAACCCTAGCGCCCAGCTCCTCCACCATATCCCGCACGCTTAGCGAAGCTCCGCCGGATTTCTCCACCGCCACCGACACCACGCCGTCGTGCTGTCGGATTCAAGAGGAGCTACTACTTCCGCTGCCCGCTGGAACGGGGAGGTGGACGTCGTCTTCATCAACAACCGAACGTGTGACCGAGTACGGAGGTGCTGCCCGTTCGTGGCGCCGTGATCAAGATCTTCTACGCGCTTTTGCAAGCGGCAAGTGATCGTCTACCGCAGCAACAAGAGCCTCATCTTGTAGGCTTTGGAATCTCTTCAAGGGTGAGTCTCGATAATCCCCTCGTTGCTACCGTCTTCTAGATTGCATCTTGGCTTGGATTGCGTGTTCGCCGTAGGAAAATTTTTGTTTTCTATGCTACGTTATCCTACAGGGGGGCATAGAGATATGAGTAGTTGATATATAAAAACTTGGAACCATTTCCATTCTTGTCAAAATAAGCTAGTTGCATGAGCTCAATGTGCATATATTCACCCTCATCAAAACCTTATATATACGTTGAATAAGGACATATACGAATACACAAATAAAATTTGTGCAAACTATACCCAGTGAAAGTGCATGGAGCCTCGATATGTGTGGTTTTGGTAATTAATGATAATTATTATGGGCTAATGTTTGCTTTGATTTCTATTTGTAGGATTCATTCATTGTCCATTCTTGTACCATTTGTTGGCGTTAAGGATGGAAGTGAAGAATATAATGTGATGGCCAAGATGCTCATGGTGTGATCCAAATAATGGCAATGCATGTGGGATTTGAACTTATTGGAAGCATGTCTTGAAGAAAATCATGTGAGCGTCCACAGCTATCTTAAAGACATCATCATCATGAGGAAATAACAAATTATTCAAGGTTGATAAAGTCGAAGTGCAAGTTCAAGATGAGCATTTAGAAGAGATTATTTCCTTGAAGCTTGCCGTCCTTATGGTGATCATGGATATGTGAAGACATGCCTAAAGAAGAGGCTCTCCCATAGTGGAGTATGGAGAGCAATTCGCAAGATTTTAACAAGCAAGTACAATCAAGAAAAAGGTATTCCATATTGAGGTCGAAAACATCATCATCAAGCTCAAGTGGAATGTGCAAGCAAAGGTTTGTTCTTGATAGATGTTCTCTTTTACCGGTATCATGTTGTTAGCTGGTAGACCAGGTTTAGGATCGATGGTCGTATTATTAAAAGTGGGTCTCGAGTGAAGAACTTGATCGTACCGTTCAGATAGAGCTCAAACTTTTCATAATTTGTATCATCTTTTTTGGTTCTTATTTGGGTCTTATCTTTGTGAGGATTTAGAGCTTCTAAATATACTCATAACAAGCTCTAGTTCATTGAAAGAGGATTTCATATGAAAAACTTGTTGCATTTTTTATATTGAATTTTTTGCCAATTCTTCATTGAAGGAGGTTCCTCTAAATTTGTGATAGAATATCCTCTATTGGTTCTTAAAATTTCCGTCAAATTTGATTTCATCCTATTAAAAGTTTTGATGTGAATCTTGTAGCCGTTTTTGTTTCAGTTGTTTCTATCTTTGGGGGTGGAATTTCTGGTGTGTGGTGTGTGCCACACCAGAACCATCGTAAGGATCAGAAGTTCTAGTCAGAACTTCCGGGGCAAATCGATGTCTCGTAAATTTTGAGTCGGGCATGAGTGGTGCGCCTCTCAGATGGGGATGCAGATGGCCCTGAGATTCAGGCTGGAGATAGGGCGAAATATCCGGCCCTTGTGGCCGTGGTTGACTTCGTATATTCCAAGCCCCCGGAATCTCCGGCCCTCACTTACAATGGACTTTTCGGTTACTCGGAGCCTGCAACGGCTAGAATTTGGAGGGACCTATAAAAGGACCCGTTCTCTCCCATGGGCTGGCTTCTTCTATTCATGTCTCCTCCATTGTTAACTTTGAAGAGGTCGCCCTAACAATCTATTCTCCCATGTTTGTTGACTCTTTTTTTTAGGGAAAATAGATAGGAGATCTAGATGTGCATTTCCACCGATTAATATACTTTCTAAGTTAGGATAACCTGGATCTAGATCTTGGAGCATTTTGTGGATTTCCTCCTATGTTCTTCCTCACTTACTCCCCCATAACTTTTGTAGCTTTGGTGGAAACTAGGAGTGAAGGATTTGAGTACCTTCTGCGTTTTTGACATTGCATTTACTGGATAGGTTTAAGTTCCCTACGAAGATCCAGTGAGGTGAGAGTTTGTGATCTTATTACTCTCGGTTGTTTGTACTCAGAGCTTGTTCCTATTGGGTTCTTGGAACAGACGGATTTCTGGACTTGTGGCTTGGTGGATTACTTGGGGCCTCCAATTAAGTTGTGGAGATTTCCTAAAGCTTGAGGCATTTTTTTTGTGATTAATTGGGAGCATTTAATTAAGTTGTGCAGATTGCCCCAAACTTCTACCAGATTGGTGACCGCTCTCAGGAGCCCAATAGTAGATTGATGTTTTCCCTTTTGTGGGAAGGCTCGAGGAGAATATGTCGAGTCATTGCGTTTGGCGAGCATTGAGCCTACACACCGCTCCAAGAGAGAATATCACACACAAGGACATTAGCTCCGACATACATTGATGTCTGTGCGACCCTTGGTTATTCCTATACCTGAACATGCACTTCACTTATTGATAGTCTTCCCGCTTAAAGTTATATATTTTGCTATCAAATAGTTGTTTTTCTTGTTTAGCATTAGTCGTTTGTGCACATAGGTGAATCCTAGTATATAATTAGGTTTTGTGTTTGACCAATTAAACACTAGTTAAACTGCATTTGTTCAAGCCATTTTCGTAAAAGTTTTAAATCTCCTACTCACCCCTCTAGGAGACATCTGTGTGCTTTCACCTAGCGACACTTTTCCACCCCAACAACATTTTGGCTAGGTATTAACTTCATCTTGAAAAATGAGGTCATATCAAGTCTCGACATTGTCACCCATAGTGTTGTTTCTAAGAGCATTGTCATTTTTTGGTCAGAGTCCATGAAATTTCTTCTAACTTACTTGTCATGCATGTAATAAAAAGAACAAATATAACTTGGGATATATAACTAGTTTTTTTTAACTAGATAGATAACAAGGAAGGCACTCAAGGTAATTTCATACATCCATAAGCTACGTAAAGCTTTTTAACTTGAATATAATGTTTCAAATGTTACTTACCACTTTTTATTAGGTATTATATTAAATTATTTATATACCTTCGGAGGTAGAAAGTTCTTTTCCTTGTTTATTACTTTTGGTTTTTTTGTGAAGCCTCAAAGTTCACATAAATATGGAAGGAAATATTTTCAAGGACAAAGAGTACCAACACCGAAGGCACCGGAGAAATCCCACAACTGGACCTAGGGTTGTATACACAGTTTTACTTTGGTATTTACATTAAATTAAATCTAATTCATCTATTTAACTTCGCCATCACCCATTCGCTGAGACGTTCGTCTTGACCTAAAACGAGATATTTATAGCCTCCCGGATTTCCCCCGCGATGCATGATAAAATATGGAGACATAAAAATTAGAGATGTTGCGCATAAAGTTGTTGATAGAGAATTGATTGGTGAACCTCTGTCAGAATCACCTCGAGTCGCATCCCCTCCCTGGTCATAGCCTCATTCTTAATCTCCGCCATTCAAAAGGATTAATATATCCCCTGGATGATGGGTTTGTGGTAGTAGATCGGTTATATCTCTCCATGAACTTTTATCTTTATAGATTTGTGTGCCTTACATGATTAAGGCCGAATACTTATTGCAACTCTGATGGTGGAATCTTTTTTATGAATTAAATTATCCTATGAAATTATTGTTATGTTATATCTTGATATATTTATAGACCCATATTATTTCTCCCGTTCTAGTTGCATATGTAATATAGTTGCACTATGGCGTGTTGAAGGGATGAGGGACTCCAAGATTGACAAAAACCATGTTTAAACATTGCGACCTCGAACCCTAAGGCATATGTTGGAAACTTCTTTCTTAATAATTGCCTTGAATGCAAATGGATATAGCCTTGGGATCAACCGCTAGGGGTTTAATTGCTTATGAGTATGGATGCACTTAGTTATGTCTTCCCCTAGATTTATTATTTTGAATGCAATTCTTCTAGCATTTTATCCCTCAAAGGTGGAACACGGCGAGAGAATGGTGTGCGATAGTTATGGTAGTTGAATTGATTATTCAGATCCAAGGACAAAAGGGGCGACATACACTTTATGCTTGTTGGTATTTCTGGATTACTCCACTAGGGATAAAAAAGGAAAGGTACCTCGCAGTAGTCGACCGAGTACCAACTTCATGTCATAGAACGTAGGCAATGCTCTATACTTAGTACCTAATCAACGATGCTATGTGGATGCAGGCGCTTAAGGATAATTATTTTCAACTTCCATGGATACATGGTATGTTGATATTAGGACGTGACGCCCATACAGATGTTTCACTTTCTATCATATGGTTGCATTTTGGATAAATCATGGCATATCTATGCTTTATTTTGTTCCACCATGTTTACTAGAGAGGGAGATGAAGTGAACACATGTACCCCACTATTTCTCTTACACATTTGTAACTCATCTTTTACTTGCCCTGTTTATTTACTTCACTTGTTATTTACCCATCATTTTACTTTTATGTTGTGATGAAAGCGCAAAGAAGGCTATGTAAGTAACATAAGTAGCTTGAGAGAATAAATACCTCAACTACTGCTCCATCCGTTGGGTACTTTATATTTCCACATTAATCCATGCCACAACTATCACGATGAATTCACAAGAGGAGAGCTTGATGTGGCATGGAAGACATGACAAGGGAAAATGTTGCCCCAATGAGCATCAACTCTACCCCTAGAATAATAAAGAAGGCGGATGAAGTTACTTAGGTGCAACGAACAAGTTTAAAATATCATTGTTATGTATATGAAGGAGATGACGATCATGCACAAGGAAGATGAAGGTGCAATTGGTGCTTAAGTGAGTGACATGTTTAACTAATAGAGGCGATATGAGTGAGACCTAGATCAACCTTTGTGTTGTTTAGGGATAGAAGTCACGGGCAAGTTTACTGAGTTTGAGGACACGAGTGCAACAGTTATGTCATCCACACAAGCACATAAAGGGCAAAGCTGCAACATCTTAGATACATATATGGAACAATCAAGTGCCACCTCGAGAGTTTGTTGAACCCTACAAAAAAGAGTGGCACACCAACTGTAGTACGATTCTATAGGATGAGATTAGACCAGCCATGCGAATTTTCCTTAAGTGGTTAGAGATCCGTGGTACTCCCTCTGTAATTATTTACCTCGTGTTCTAGGTTTAGTCAAAGTCAAACTTTGCAAAGTTTGGCCAAGAATATAAGAAAAAACTATTTGCATTCATAATACCAAAGACCATGAATATGATATAGAAATATATTCTATAACGATTATAATACAATAGATCGTACATTGTTAGTGTTGATATATATTTTTCTATATATGTATTTAATCAAACATTACAAAATTTGGCTTTGACTAAGTCCAGAATGCGAGGTATGTATTTGTGACCGGAGGTATTAGGGCAGTGACTAGCTTAGTCAAGTTAGAGATAGTTCATTTTTGTCGATGCTTGGTAGCTGTCAGATCAAGATTTTATCATCTCAATTTCAGAAAAAAAAAGTCAGAGAAAAAAAACTTAGAAGCGGAAGGGACTGTGGTGAGAAAACGCAGAGACCTTTGAGCAGTTTGGCCATTCATCCTAGTCCCAATCCGACTGACCCATCCAACCACCAGAGTTTTTTGTAGCCTCGCGAAGTTGCAAGTGATGGAGCTCTATGAATGCTGCAAAACGTTTTCCATATTCAAAAACCAGAATAGACCTGTTAGGTGAAGGCCGGAAGATCGAAGGAGCTCGTGTCATATGTGGTGCAGCAACGGGCCAACAGCGCTGGGAGCTAGGAACCTGTCACGAGGCTGCCAAGATTTCTGGTTTTTTAAAAGGAGAAAGCTAGGTCAACCGAATGAATTGATGAAGGAAGAAAGAGGCAAACAAACAGTGCAACACGGCTGACCTGTACCGCTGGATATAGCTCGCTCGCGGCGTTGGCTGCCGCTGCCAGGCGGATAGCTAGATCACGTACGTACGTAGAGTAGAGTACGTACGCGTCGTCTACCTGTGGCTCCTTAATTCCAAGTGGTTGAGCGCCCGCGGCCTACCTGTCTACTCCTCTCTTTCTCCCGTCTGCTCACTGACTGCTACCGCGCGCGTGCCGGGCCCGCACCCTGACCGTTTCTTCTCCTTTCCTCCCTCCGGGTCAATCCAGGAGTAAACCCAAGGTCGTAATTAACATGATTAACAGTACGTACCACATTCGGATTACAGTACCCTACACGAGTCATAGTCATCCTCTATTGCATGTATGATTCATTCATCATAGAGTTAGAACATCTCCAGTCGCGTCTTCCAAAGCGTCCCCAAACCGATTTGGGACACGTCGGACAAAAAAAAGCTTTCAGCCGCGTCTCCCAAAGCTGATTTTTGTCCGGCGCGGCCCTGAGCCCGTCCCCGTCCCACAGGGGACGCACCGGGGATGCCGGACACAACGAAAAGCGAGGCGGGGAGTGGCGGGGCCGACCCGTCAGCGGCACAATAAATTTTAACCTAACCGTCGCCTACCTCGCGACGGAAGTTATTGGCGCAGCGACGCGTCTCGTCGCGCCTAGCTCTGCGTGCCGGCGTTAATGAGCGTCACTGCTCCCCCGCCTCCCTCCGGCCTATAAAAAGGGCCGCCTCTCATCGTCCCTCTCACACACAAATCCTAGCGCATCTCTCCCCAACCCTAGCCACCACCATCACAACAAGAGTCGACGCCATGGCTAGGAGAGGCGGAGGCCGAGCTCGCGGTCATGGTCATGGTCGTGGCCGCGGCAGAGCTGCATGCTCGCCGTCGTCTGCCACGCCGTCGTCTTCATCGTCGAAGATGGACGTGGAGGGGCCCGTGATGTTCGAGTTCGTCCTCGTCCTGAAGGGCGACCCACGCGGCATCCAGAGGCTGCCTGACTCCTTCGCCGTCTACGTCGCCGGCGACGACCGCCCGGGCACGCTGCACCCGGCTTCTACCGGTGGATCGTCGACGTGATCTACGACGCGCGCGGCAAGATGTACCTCCACATCGATTGGGAGAAGTTCGCGCGCCACCACAGCCTCGAAGCAGGCTTCATCCTCCTGTTCTCCTACTTTGGCGACAGGTCCGACTGCACATAACCGAACCGAAACCGAAAACCGAACCGGGAAAAACCTAACCGAAACCGAATTTCAGTTTTTATGGTTTTTATGGTTAGGTTTCAGTTAGCAAAAATGCTAACCGTTTATACTTCAGTTAATTCGGTTAAAAACCGAGAAAACCACGGTTAACCGAATAAAACCGAATAGCCAATCATAACAAAGAATTTTGCTTTCTGGTCCCATACCAAATTCACGTTAACCTCTTTTATATATGTATAGCATGTGCATTTCACAAAGAAGCTACTCTGGCGTGGTGGTAACTGATAATTACGTACTTGTATGCATGTATTTGTGACAGGTTGAGGGTTCAAGTCCCTAATAATGCTTCAAATTTTTTTATTTTGGCTGCACTTCCGTTATTTATCATTTATTTCTCCTGTAACACAATCGGTTTGGTCATAAATAATACAAATATCAAATATATGCCCATAAAAATAGATGTTATTTAAAAATTCACGTCAACTCTGGTTAATTTGGTTAATACCGAAACCGAACCGAATTTATATGGTTATTACCGAAACCGAATCGTATTTTTATACGAAACCGTATTTACCGAAGTATTAAAATCGTATTTACCGAAAAACCGTATTAACCGAACCGAACTAACCATATTAACCGAACGCGCAGCCGGAGCGACAGGGACATGAGCGTCAAGGTCTTCGACGAGACGCGCTGCCGTCGGGACTACCACGGTGATAGCACCGACGAGGAGGACGACTGATGAAGAGTGTTGTTTCTTCGCAGCGAATACATGCACGGAGGTTTCTGTCTGTTCTTCCTCGGAACCAACAGGGGCACCGTCACCAGCTGGATTTTCCAGTTTGGGTGACTGGGTGTGCCCTCGAGTGTTCTTTCTTGGCAGCGAACACACGAAACATTCGATGCACGGTCTAGTTAGGTTTAGTTTTTTTGCAATATTTTATATTTGTGTCAACCATGGTTCAAACTATGTATTAGTTTGTGGAAAATCATGTTCCAAATTATGTCTTCGTGTAAATCACGTTCCCAATTATGTATTAGTTTGTGGAATATTACTTCTCTTTATTGAAATAAAAATACAAAAAACGAAAAAAGAGTATTTTAATGTTTGGGGGCGGCGTTTGGGGGATGCGGCTGGGGAGCGACGTCCCCCAAACTCGGCACGAACGAAACACGTCCCCCAAACGCTCAATCCAGCGCGCTTTGGGGGACGGTTTGGGAGACGCGTCTGAAGATGCTCTTATCTTTTTTGCCAAATTTTAGCTAAAACATTTTATGTCACACTTTTTATGGCTGACCATAAACTATTTCGTCGGCAGTAAGGATGGTCGGTGCCAAACCCGTTGGATCCATTTCTTGCGAAATTTATTAGTGCCGACCTGTACAAATTCAACTTCATCCTCAACAAGATTTAGTAACTCTACGTTGGTATATGGTTCAAACTTTTTTTAGTCTAAAGCAGTTGTATCTGATGTTCCATTAGATAGAAAGAATTCTATGCATAGAATGACCCCTAATTTATAAGAGAAATCGGGTCCAAAAACCAACATTGCTTTGATTTAAAGAAAAATCAAAATGAAAAACCACACAAGTGAGAAGACCCGTCACAATGCAGATAGGTTCAATTCTGTTTGCAGTCAGTTCGTTGAGTAGTACTATAGCAGCTATTTTTCTCCATGAGTATTAGAGCATCCCCACTCGTTGGCACTCCCCACGCCCAAATCCGGCGAAATTTTCGTCCGGATTGGAGGAAGATTTGGCGTGGGGAGGAGTAGTTTCCCAGTCGTGTGCTCCCCAAGCGGCGTTTCTCGGGGAAAAAGAGGATGGCTCGGGAATCCGGACGAAAGAGGAGATACGTGGGCGTGGGCGGTTGGTTTAGCTTCATCCGGAGTCCCGGGAGACCCCCGGGAAACCGAGGATGGCATGGGGAGTCCGGACGAAAATAGGCTCAAATCCGGACCAAAACGAGGAACCGGGGGTCTGACTGGGCCGTTTTTCGCCGTCCGGATGAAAAAAAGTGGTCGTGGGGCTTCTCGGGGAGACTAGTGGAGATGCTCTTACAACAAGTACATGAATACAAGCCGTGGTTACCTTCTACACAGTTCTACTCCGGCCATACTCCATGACTCTATGGACTCCAAGTCTAGTACGTACGAGTAGAAATTTGGGTACGCGCCCAACTCTACGCACGTACTAGTATACGGTTCAATTCTGTTTCCAGTCGTGTGACTGACGTGTCGTAGGTGAGTCAGTACGCCGATATGGAATACAAGTGGAGCAAGCTTCCGTCGCTGCACCCTCGTTTCGTTTTGTTTGGGCGCCTATAAGTTTGACCACCCGGCCCGGCAACCGCACAAGCCACAACTTCGTTTCCGAAGCGGGAGAGACGACACCACCGTCGCCTTCTCTTCCGGTGCGCACCCTATATATTCATCAGCCACCCGCCTGCAACCCCGACTCGACTCACGCTTCCGATCCCGGCTCCCGGTCCAACTCACGCCAACGGCGACTCGTTTCGAGCTTACGGAAGAAGAATCCATGGAGCCCGCGCCGTCGGCGGTCATGGAGCGGGAGCGCCTCACGGCCGAGATGTCCTTCCGCGGCGACGCTGCCGCCCAGCAGCCGGGCCTCGAGCGGCTGCCCAGCATCATCATCAAGATCCGCCGCCGCCTGCCGGACTTCGCACGCTCCGTCAACCTCAAGTACGTCAAGCTGGGCATCCGCCACCGCGGCAGCCCCACGTCGTACCTGCCCATGCTCTGCGTCCCCGTGCTCGCCTCCGCCGCCTACTCCTTCGTGCGCCTCGACGTCATCTACCGCTCCATCGACCTGCTCACCTGCGTCGCCTGGCTCGGCACCGCCATGCTCCTCCTCACCGTCTACTACTTCAAGCGCCCGCGCCCCGTCTACCTCGTCGAGTTCGCCTGCTACAAGCCCGACGACCAGCACAAGATCTCCAAGGACGCCTTCCTGGAGATGACCGACAGCACCGGCGCCTTCAACGACGCCGCGCTGGAGTTCCAGACCAAGATCACCACCCGCTCCGCGCTCGGGGACGAGACCTACCTGCCCCCCGGCGTGCAGGCGCGCCCGCCCAGGCTCAACATGGCCGAGGCAAGGCTGGAGGCCGAGGCGGTCATGTTCGGCTGCCTCGACGCCCTCTTCGCGTCCACGGGCATCAACCCGCGCCGCGACGTGCGCATCCTCATCGTCAACTGCAGCCTCTTCAACCCGACGCCGTCGCTGGCCTCCATGATCATCCACCACTACAAGATGCGCGAGGACGTCAAGTCATTCAACCTCGGCGGCATGGGCTGCAGCGCCGGCCTCATCGCCATCGACCTCGCCAAGGACATGCTCCAGGCGCACCCCAACTCCTACGCCGTCGTCCTCAGCACCGAGAACATCACCCTCAACTGGTACTTCGGGAACGACAAGTCCATGCTCCTCTCCAACTGCATCTTCCGCATGGGCGGCGCCGCGGCGCTGCTCTCCAACCGCCGCGCCGACGCCGGTCGCGCCAAGTACCGCCTTCTCCACACCGTGCGCACGCACAAGGGTGCCACCGACGAGTGCTTCAACTGCGTCTACCAGAAAGAGGACGACGGCGGCAAGGTCGGCGTGTCGCTCGCCAGGGAGCTCATGTCCGTGGCCGGGGACGCGCTCAAGACCAACATCACCACGCTCGGCCCGCTCGTCCTGCCCCTCTCGGAGCAGCTCAAGTTCCTCAAGTCCCTGATGATGCGCCGCGTCTTCCGCGCCAAGGGCGTGCGCCCCTACATCCCCAACTTCCGCCGCGCCTTCGAGCACTTCTGCGTGCACGCCGGCGGCCGCGCCGTGTTGGAGGAGGTGCAGCGCAGCCTCAGCCTGGAGGACAAGGACATGGAGCCCAGCAGGTGCACGCTGCACCGCTTCGGCAACACCAGCAGCAGCTCGCTCTGGTACGAGCTCGCCTACGCCGAGGCCAAGGGCAGGGTCAAGCGCGGCAACCGCGTCTGGCAGATCGGCTTCGGCTCGGGCTTCAAGTGCAACAGCGCCGTCTGGCGCGCGCTCCGCGACGTGCCGGCAGTGTCGTCGCCCGCCGCCGATGCCGACGCCGCGCCGGGAGCGGAAAAGATCAGGAGCTGCAACCCCTGGGTGGACTGCGTCGCAAAGTACCCGCCCAAGGCCTACGTCTGATTCTGAAGATCGATTATGCATGCTGCGTGACTACTTCACACCAACATTACATGATTCTTTTCTCCTCGCGCTCACGGTAAACAAGACAAGTGCGGTGGGGAGATTACATACAGTACTCCATATATGTTTTCATTTCTTCTGCATTTCCCTCCCGTAGGTAACTGTAAACAGTGCTAGTTTCTGGAACTCAGATTCCATGAGCAAGCAGTGCCATTGTTTTCAGCTTTTGTACTGGCACTGGCCTTACACTGGTTGCCCATCAAGTGTGAATTACTACAAACGATAAATACAATGAAATTTCAAGCTACTTGAATTCTATTTTTTGTTTGTATCTCACATGGATTATATTTCCGATCAATGTCAGTGCCAGGCCTCAAACTGGGATTCAGTTATTGAATCTCATCACGCGAGACACTATTTCAGTTTCGAAAACTGTCAGGTCAGGCGTTGCTTCGATCAGGTCCCGTGATATCCATACACGAGGATACAGCCAAGCCAACCAAGGAAGGAAGAGTCCATGCTGCTGTGTTTGGTGCAACCGTGCAAGACATTATGCAGGAAATATGTGTGTTTCGAGTACGACCTCTATTTAGTTTGCGTGGAAAACATCCAGTTCAGGGCATGCTTGATTAATGTTGGTATGGTAGTTCGGTGTTGGATTGACTTGCCAATCCATGCAGTTACAGGTCACTCGTCAAATTAAGTGCGGCATCGTCCGTCTATTCTGCGTGACCATCAAGCGACGCTCGTCTGACTTTCTGCATTCATCATACTGTACAACGGTCAAAGAAACGAAAGGTGTTTATGGAGTTAGGAAAAAAGTAACACTCCTACTACTATTTGACAACATATTCATACCAAACATAAGTTTTAGTATAGGAACTGGAAAAGGCAGAAAACATACAAATTGGAAAATTGGTTGCTCAACTACTTTGCCCTGTTCCTTGAGAATGAGTTTGGTTTATCCCACAGTACCTATGCACATCCATAGTTTGAAAATTTAGCAGTGCTGCATCGCCCCCAGATAATGGTTGGATGTGATGGCAGATATTAATAAGCATAGCCTGATACACTTGGTTGGGTAGAGTCTTTTCCATTTAAACCAGGCAGCTAAGCAAACACTCCTTGACAGCTTAGCTCTACCAATCTCCCATAAAACCCTTCTTTTTAATCACATTTAGGATGATAGCAAGAGAGAAATGCCATTTAAGACAAGCTAATCTTCAAAGAGAAACCGTGGCAAGAAAGGTCAGAAAACTTCAAAGTGGCCAAGCAAGAGCAGTGAGAATGTGACCAAGCAACTCTCAACTCCCAACCAGCCACTTTAGAGCAATTCCAATAGTATAGCCAACTGTTGGCTATAACAAGATGTCATGTCATTTGTAGTCACCATATAGCTTTTTTTTTCGAAATGGAGTCACCATATAGCTAACATGTATAATAATTAGCTATAAGAATGGACTACTTTACTAACACATGACCCACCTTTCATTCTCACAAAGTGCCTAGGAGCACGTGCAAGAGCTGGCTATTGCATAGTAGCTCACCTCTGTTCTCTCTCCCCTTCTCTATCCTCCAACTCATCTAAGATATATTATTTAATGTCTTATAGCCAGCTGACTGGACTCTGTTGTACTTGCTCTTAGGACTTGTATGAAGGCATGAGAAGATCTAAACGGGAGTCCAAACCGAGTCAGACCATTCAATTCTGACCGTGCTGCGGCACCGGATACAGCCTGCAGACCTGCATTCATTGGGCGGCCACTTTCGTGAGGCGCAACAAGTTGAATTCTCTCATGGAGTTGATGCTGAGGTGATGGACTGCAGCCGGCCGGCTGCACAAGGTACCACTACAGGACATGGCACTGCGTACCGGCATACGGTTACGGTTACAATCTTGGATGTGCTCAATGGTGGCCAGGCCAACCGCAATTTGTACATCTCCAGACGATAAATCATACGAGCAGTAGTAGAACCCTTTCACTAAGGAATGAAATTATAATATCGACTAATTCACTAAATCATAAGACCAATAACAAGGATACCATTTGGTACAAATTTGAATTAAAACTACCACAAGAATTATGAATCGGAGGAAGTATGTCTTAACGGTTTTTTAAAGGAGGAAGATGAATGTGGTGTGAGCCATGGCGACCTGCTTTCTCCTACTATCTTGTTTAATATTATTACCGATATGCTTGCAATGCTCATTTAGCGAGACAAAATAGATAGTGTTGAACCAGATGGTTCATACCTCACCCTGTAAATGATTGGTTTATCCATTTTACAATACAATGATAATACCATACTTACGGTTCGTGACTTGAAAAGGTCAAAACATCTCAAACTGATGTTGTGCGCTTTCAATAAGCTTTTCGACCTAAAAATTAAACTCCACAAAAGTGAATTCTTTTGCTTTGGTGAGGCTCAGGAAGCCATGCCTCAATATATTGGCATATTCGTACATGAGAGAGGCCAGTTTCCTATTCGCTATTGTGGAATTCCGATACATTATTTGAAGCTCACGGTTACAGAATGCAAGCCAATGGAGGGAAAACAAATTAGTAACTAGAAAGAAAAATACTTATCATCCAGAGGAAAAGTGGTATCAGTCCATTATATTCAAACGAATATGATTCATTATATGTTGTCTTTCATCCTAGTACCAAAAAGACATTGCAAAGGTTGGACTACTTTCGGTGCAGGTTTATTTGGCATCGTGATATCTGGAAAAAGACCTCTTGTTAAATGGAGTGTCTTATGCCGTCAAGGCCAAGGTGGATTGAGAATCCATTATTTGGAGGCTAAAAACAATGGTTTGCTTAGTAAATGATTGCTCAAACTTCTTACCTAAAATGGGGTGTAGCCAGATGTACTTAGCTTTATTCATATATGGCGCCCCTTGCGTTATTTACAGAGCTAATGCCCATGCGTATATTCTTGGTGGGCCAACCCAAGTGAATTTCAATTTTTTCGTTGTCTACTTTTCTTTTCCTTTCTTTAATTTCGTTTCCTTTTATTTTTGTGCTTTCTCTACCTTTTATTACTTTTAATTTTCCTTTTCCCATTGATTTTTTCATGTTTAATTATTATTTTTAAAGATTATATGAACACTTTTCTTGTGTAATAAATGAATGATTTCTATAACCTCGCGAACAATTATTTTAGACCGTGTGAACAATTTTTCTCATATGAACATTAACTCGCAAACAATCAATTGAATTCTACGAACCTTTGGACGACTAAATATTTTCATGTTATGGTAACAATTAGATACAGAAGAAATTCCATTGTCAGTTTGCCAGGTAGAGTGGTGATAGATCATGAAGAAATGGTTGCTTTGGCTTGGAATTGCTATAGAAACATAATGGGTACTTCCAGAGGTATTGACATGCGCCTAGATCTGGAACAATTGTTGAAGAAGGTGAATAGCCTGGATGAGCTAACAAAGACTTCCTCTGAGGAAGAGATGGATCTTGTTATGTAGAAAATGCCTAATGATAAAGCGCCTGGGCCAGATGGGTTTAATGGTTTAGTCCTGAAAAAGTGCCAGCCTCTGATTAAACATGACTTTTAGAAGTTTGCAGATGATTTCTTTCATAGGATAACAACTCTGGATAGTGTCAATAACTCTTACATAACTCTTGTGCTAAAATGTCAAAGTGCTGAGAAAATAAATGATCAATTTCTCTGACTAATTGTTCTCTGAAATTTCTTACTAAGATGGCTGCTGCAGGAAGTGATTATGCAATGCATCCATAAAAATCAATATGGTATTATTAAGAAGAGATTTATCCATGATTGTGTGGCTTGGCCATTTTAGAACATTTACAAATGCGAAGCTTCGAAAACTCCATGTATTGTGTTGAACCTAGATTTTGAAAAAGATTTTGACACTTTGGAGCATGATGTACTATTTCAGATTTTGCATCATAAGGGCTTCAATGATTTGTGGATAAGTTGGGCCAAAACTTTTTTTGTATTCTGGCTCATCTGTTGTGCTTCTAAATGGCATTCCTGGAAAGCAATTCAAGTGTAAGTGATTTGCTGCAATTAGTGGTAAATGATTTGCTAGAAAATAGGTTAATCAGTTTGCCTATTGCTAATGATGACCCAGATTTTCCAATTTTAGAGTATTTTGACGACACTCTTTTGATAATGTCTGCTGATAGCGAACAGCTTGCTGCCCTAAAGCATGCTCTCAATGAGTTTAGCAATTCAACTGGTCTCTTTGTGAATTGTGATAAGCCATGCATGCTACCCATAAATGTCTCAGATGAGGATGTAGCTAAGCTTGCGCATGAGTTTGGGTGTGTTGTTGGGTCAGTGCCATTTGTCTATATCTGGGGTTGCCCCTGGGCACTACAAGGTCAAGAATCCTAGACTTGTGGCCTCTTGTGGATAGGTTAAGAGAGAATGTTGGTAACCACTACCTTTTTAGCATACAGGGGGAAAGTTAAAATTGATCAGATCATGCCTCGCTCTTTGCCAATTTTCCTCTTATGTTCCTTGGATATTCCTTTTGATATTGTTAAGCAGTTGAATAGAATAATCAGGCACTACCTCTGGAGTGACCGAAAGCCTAACTCAAAAGGAAAATCACTAGGAGCTTGGGACATGATTTGTAAGCCAAAAAATAAGGACGGTTTGGGTATTCTAGACTTCAAAAAGCAAAACGAGGCTTTATTAATTAAGCACCTGCATCAATTTTACAACAAGGAAGATGTGCCTTGGGTCAATCTGGTTTGGAATTACTCCCTGAATGGAGTCCCACAAGCTTTTAACATGTGTGGCCTTTCCTGGATGAGAGAAATCTTGAAGCTGGTCGATGACTATAGATCTATCTGCACCACTTCTGTTCGCAAAGGGGACACAGCGTTATTCTTGAATGACAAGTGGAATGGTATGTACTCTGCTAAAGATTCCCAACACTCTATTCTTTTTGCTCCTGATAGCTCTCTTTTAGTTAAGGAAGTAATCCAATGTGAAGATATATCCCGCTTGTTTTATATTCCTCTGTTTCAGCAAGCGTTTGATGATTTCAATAGAATGCATGAATGCTTAAATGATATAGATATCGACCAAGAGATCAATGATGAAAATCTATTTGGAAGGATGGGGTTTACACTGCTAGCTATTCTGTATTATAACCATTGTTTCAGAAGCATCACTTCTAGCAAGAAATTCTCGTGGAACTGGTAGAGTAAAGTTATGTTGCGCATTGCTTGGCTTCTGCTTAGTGATTGTCTGAATACGCGAGATGTGCCAGAGAAGGAATTGGAACATTACTAATGATTTCACTTCTGCCCTCCCTCCAACTGATGCATATGAGGACTGGGTCCATCTTTTTTTGACTGCAATTTTAGCAGAGGAATGTCGAATTATTTCCAGATAAGCTAGGCTCAAGGTGGTTATATAGAGCATATGTTTGTTGCAGCAAGGAGTGAATTTGACAAGCCTTTCTTTTCTGTATTATCCTAGCTTGCTGGCACATATGAAAGCAACGCAATGCAGCAAAAAAATTTAGAAGGGTATCTTTTTGTGCTTGGAGGAGGAGTTTCATACATGATGCCACTATGCATGTGCATAGGGTAAAGGATAAACACACTGATGGCTTCAAGACATGGATTAGTAGCTTATTGTAATCTAGATTCTGTAATTATGTAAACTAGCATGTAACATAAGAAATTATAGATACGTTGGAGACGTATCAGTTCCTAACCCCATGTGCCACGAGGTAATGTTGCATCGAGCGAGCGAAGTTCATAAGTCCAGATCTTCGCTAATGTAAGGAAGATTTTTAAAATGTGGGTAGAGCTTTGACATTAGCTGACTTCTTGACGGCATTAATGCATCATTAACTGTATTTCCTAGGTGCTATATTTATTTAAACTAGCAAGTTGGCCCTCGCAAATGCGAGGGCAGCATGTTTGACAGGTTAAACCTCTCTGTGACATAAATTTAGATAATAGAAATTTCAAATTCTCCCACAAAATTATATGAGGTAAAATATCACATTTGCGATATTATTTTTGACTCATTTAGATTTGTGGAGAATAGTTACTATGACATTTACTATAATACCATGTCACATATTCTATAACTTTTGTTCTATTTTTGGTAACTAAAAGTCCACTGATTTGTTGAGTCGATATCAAAGGTGTAACCTTGCATTTGTGGATTTTTATCCTCACAATCCAACATATTGTTAGGGGAAAATTTGCCACATGACACCGTTATTTTTTGGCATTTGCTGAAACACACCGCTCGATTGTGTCTTTGCCAGGTACCATTACAATTTCGTGGCACATTTACTAAAACACACCACCTGGCTAAAAACGGAAAGTTTTGCACTTTGTCTTCAAAACCAGTCATCACATGCAGAAGTATAAAACTTACCATTTTTGGGCTGATGGTGTGTTCTGTCAAATGTGTCACAAAATTGTAATGGTACCTAGCAAACACACAATCGAGCGGTGTGTTTCAGCAAATGCTAAAAAATAACGGTGTCCTGTAGAAAATTTTCCCTATTGTTAGTGATACTCTTACACTTACATTATTGTTCTCTCTTATGATAGACCGACGAAGCACCTGCATGTACATATTGTTCTTACTCACTTTTCTGTTTCATCCAATTGTGCTTGCGGAATACTTATGTATCACTGGGTTTGATTCCAAATAAGAACTCCAATGTTGTTCACATGATCTTTCTAAAACTAACTCTTAAGGTACATGTAGAAATCTTGTGCTGATTCTATATCTTTATGTCAATGTGGAAATTTTGATAAAACAACTTAAATCCAGGCAAAACATTACTAAAATAAGAATAAATTAGCAATATGAATATAATTGTTGTTTATTTTACCGTTTCGCCCGCTCTCACCCGGAGTCTGAATCAGCATAACGATAAATTTGTCTAGACCATCTTAGAAGTGGGACATGTCTATTTTCAAATTACCATCTGAATAAATTCATAAATAAATGTAGCCAAACATGGCGGTGAACTTTAAATAAAAATACATATAATAAAGTATTTCTAATAATTTATAGAGATTTTTCAAACATGTTTATTCGAAACATTGCACTCTATCGAATATAATTTGTCTAACATGGGTTTATTCAACCTTTGGAGCCAATTACACCCTTTGCTCATAATAACTAATTAAGATTGAGTTGTGATAGACCCCGATGGCATGTATGTGTGACGAACACACGTTAGCATGTGGTCACCATGTGTGTGTGCGCTTAGGAAAATCACAGATCGTTGAAGCTAAAGTTACGGAGAAAAAGTTGGTATCTAGTACTTAATTGTGGAGCAAGATTCACCCTCAATATTTATGTATAATGTTTTTGTATATCGTACATATATGTGCTCTACTTTGTACTACCTTCATCCCAAAAAGGATGTCGCAAATGTTCCTAAATTAAACGGATCTATGGAACATTTAGTGTAAAAATCGATACATCTAAATTTAGACAAATCTGCTACATTCTTCTCAAGAGAGAGGGGCTTATATTTTTTTTCTTTTGATTGTTCAAATATAATTAATTTAACTATAGTACAAAGGCAAATTATTTAACCTAATGTGTACCACCCTCTTCTGGGTTGCCGGGTTCGAAAACAGGTCGACAGTAGCAACTCGACGCACAACACGTCGTCCTAGACGGCACTCTCGTTCAGCTCCTGTGGGCATGACCTATCATGCATGTGTTTAACAAAAAAAAAATCTGGATTCTGATTTTATTATGTTTCATGTCCTAGTCTAGAGACATTACATATTTCTATGCACGTGTGGATTCAGAAAATTTACACACACAAAAGATGGTCCGGCGCTAGCATAGTACACATACATCTCACCTGAACTTAAAAAAAAAACTGGCCTAAACGCGAAGTGATAGGCAAATATACACGTAAATGTGTGGCTCAATGTAGTATGTAGATTTTGCTTAGACGTGATCAAATAGGACTCTTATGGTCAAGGAAAAAAAAACCCTCGTATGGGAAAGAGACTCTAGATTCCTGGTCACAAATTAAACGTGTCTTGACTTTCACGTGTCAAGTGAAAAAATTGTTACTACTATATCTCTGTCATAAAATCCTAGCCGTAAATTAAAGACCTAAACTAAGAGGTTTGGATATTTTTTCATGAAATAGATAGATCGTGTCAAGTTCACATCTGTTTCAGACGTGCGCACGTTTACGTAAATATTCATCTCTTATTAAATCCTGGTCATAAATTACGGATCCAATGGTGAAAAATAATTATGATGATGTGGATTAACCTCATGTCTCTATTTAAGACTCCGTATTTTGCTTTTAGTATATAATAGATTTGTTGGACTCCTAACAATAATAAATTGCTGTGGCAGTTTTGCCCCCCAGTTTCATGGTCAAAGAAAGATTCTAGGAACATTTTGGTAGTAAACACTAATTTTGAGAAAAAAAACTATTAACCTCGTGAACAGTTATGTTAAACTTAATAATATTTTTCTCAATTTTAGAAAAAAATATAATTTTGTGATTTACAAAAAAAATCATTTTAATTCGACTCATCAGACGCAGCCCATGTTTAAAAAGGATTCAGGCGTATTGGACGCTCTGGAGCATCATAGCCCAAGGGCAAATAGAAAGACAAGCAAAAAAAGACAGGCATATCTTGGCCCATCCGGGTGGATAACAAGAAAAAAGATGAGATGTGGGCTGCTGGTCAGGTGGCCTGGACCGAAGACGATAAGACTAAATAATGGGCCAAAGAAGATGTGGCCGAAAAGAGAAGCAAAAGAAAAATAGAGGGAAACGAAGATGGGCTTGGCTCATTCGGATGGAGGAATAGGAAAGAGAGAGAGATACAGAGATAGAGAGAGAGAGAGCAAAGGCCTGAATTGAATTGGCCTAGTTCATAATTTGTAAAAACAAATCATATATAGAATTATTAAATGGCAGGAAAAAATTATTATGGATTTTATAAATGCCACATTGTTTTATAAAATCTAAGAAAATTCCAGTATATCACAATAGTTAAAAGGTCCGTGCAGATATAGTTTCCACCTAATTATAGTTCCACTTATATTTTAAAAATATCATTTAGACCCTTAATAAGTCCTCTAAATGAGTTTTTGTGTTTATTAAATTCCTAAAAATACAAATAAGAACTTTGTGACATAAAATATACCAAGACAAAATATTTTCAACACATTTCTGTTATAGTTGATCCTCTTTTATAAATTGAAAGAAATGTTGGAACATTTGAAGGCTAAAAAATCCAACTTGGTGTAAATAATATCTAACAATATTTGAGTTGTATAAAAGTATTTCAACCATGATATTTTTTTCGAAAATCCGTATATCAACTCTTACAATATTTCAGATGGTTAACAAAGAATTAGATAAGACCTCAAAGGTTTTAATTATTTTTAAGCTGAAATAAAGTAAGAGGTAAAATAAGACTATTGATCACATAGCTGTTTTCATTGAAAATTCTAGAATCGATTTTTGAATCTTATAGAGGTGCTACTGGGTCAGGTCAAGTGGACCTAGAGGGGAGAGAAGTCGCATACCGGAGAAGGGAAGTGGATGGATCTGGGTGGAATGAGAAGGGAGGCGGGGCAAACCCACATTGTGCTTAGGTGTGTCACAGGACACCGGGTCAGTCCTGAGTGATCTTCTTTGCTATGTTTCATATATTAACACTCTGCAACACCCCTATTTGAAGCAAGAATTTTGTGTGAACTAGACTGAGGCACCGGGACGTTTTTCCTCTAGGCCCGCCCCCAGGGAGCCACCTCTAGATCCTCACAGCGGAGGGCTATAAAACTGAGAAAGGGGTAATTTTAGTTTCAGTGGTGCAGGGGCTTCAGGTGGGATGAAATTGACTATTAATAGTCATTGCTGAGTTTAGTAGTACTCACTGGCCCAACTTTGTCCCGACAGTGGTAACTAGTTACCATTGACGACTTTAGTTTAGGCCTTTGAGTGGTACTTCTTCATCAAAAATCAGTTTGATGCATTATAACTTGCCTGGAACCCAACCCAACCCCCAACCCTAGCCGCCACACCCAGCCTCCCAATCCTCCCGCCGCCGCCGCCGCCAGCAGCGCCGCCGGGGCAAAGATCTCGGGGCGTGGCGGCGGCGGGGGCCTTCCCTCGTGACGTGTCGGGAACGGCGGCCATGGAGTCTCACGCGCGGCGGCGGCCCTTCCGCCTCTCGAGGCGGCGGCGGTCGGACGAGGATGGAGGGGCGGCGGCGGCCCTCCCGAGGACGATAGCTGCGGGCTGCGGCCTCCCCGCCTCCCATCGGCGGCATGCCGGCGGTGGTGGCTGGTGGTGGCGGTATGCGCCTTTCCCTCCGCCTCTCGCCGGTGAGGGGCGATGATCTTGGGCTTCTCCTGCGGTACGAGGACGCCCGGGGCAGCAGCCTTGGGTTCGACGGTGGAGGTGACCCTCTTCTTCGCCGGAGAGGATCGGCTTGCGGTTGGTGGTGGTGGATCTATTGATCTATCACCGCCTTCCGGCGGAGAGATGGAGGAGCTTGGAAGCCGGCGAGGGTGTCGCCGGTGGAGGGTTGGAGTGGCCAGCCCAGGGTGGTCGCCGACGAGGGGGTCCGACCTGAATAAAGGCGGCGGTCCTAGGGCCTCTCTTGCGTGAAGAGGAGGACCTACCGGAGGCCTGGACTCGTGATCTGGCCGGAGTGTTGAGTTCCGGAAGGCTCCGCCGGCGAATGTAACAGTGTTTTTGCCTAGAGTTTGCTGGATCGGTGGTATTCGGTCGTGCGCACCCATGTTTTTATTCCGACCGATTGGTTCTGGAGGGAGCGGCGCGAAGCTCTTTTTCTGTGTTGACATCAAGTGACTATGGATCCATGATAAAAGTCGGAAGAAGAGAATTTCATGAAGGCCGGAGGGGAGGACTAGCTAAGGGTGGTTCAAGTCTCCGCGCTGTTGAGGGACTTGCTTGGTGTTCCGGGCTTCACAACAGCGGTATGAAAGTGGGGGCGACAACACAGGTGAAGTTCAGAGTCCTACCTTTCAGGGTGAAAACCCAAAGTCTGGCCTTAACTGGTTGTGCCTGGCAATGACCTTGTTGGAGGCATTGTTTTAAGAGCGGGGACTATCTTTAGGGTGAAAACCTAAGATCTTTGATCGAGCGACGACGGTGTTAGAGCACTGTTCCCTTCTTGGAGGCGTCGTTTTTGGAGAGTCTGTATTTCAGGTGTTGTCTTGGCGGTGGATGTATTGTTGTTGTTAGGCCCGAGATGCTGTAGCGGGACTTTTGTTTCTTAGTTTTCCTTTTCCTTTTTTGGCTGTGTGCATCCGTAGTGCCATTAGGATGGTACGTTGTTGCAGAGGCTGGGTGTAATTGGTATCTTTTGATATTAATATATTCCCTTTTTCGAAAAACTTGCCTGGAAATAAAAGATCAATAGAATCCTCAAACTTTAGTGGGGTTGTTGAGGTGTAGTACTAAGGTCTTCAGCTGAAATTGACTTGTGAGAATTTCTAATATTATGTCAAATAGGTCGAGAAGTCGTATATGAAAGCATTATTCCTAGGCGTCGTGCTCGTTATCGTTCCTAGCTAATCTCCTAATGTCTAATGATACATTGGAACCGGTGATTCCAACCACTCAATGTTGCCTTTATAGCATCATCACGTACCACTCCACTGCCAGGTCTCGTTATAAAAGGCACACACTAACTCGTGAACAATCACAAATACAAACACAGCAAGCCCTCGTACGCAATAGCAACTGAGCAGAGCACAAAATCCAAACCATTAGCCATGGAGCTCATCCCTATCTCCTACATTGCCATGGCCCTCTCGTTGGTGTTTCTCCTCCCTTCCTATGCAATGGCGTCGGTGCCAACCGGCATGATAGAGCGGGAAACCAAGCAGCAGATTCTGGCAAGCATTCCGCCGCATGGGCAGGAGAACCCCGTGCTGTTCCTGACATCGCCGTCTGGCAAGTATGCGGCGCATTTCATACGCAGCCAGACTGTGCCAGGCGCCGGCGGCCTCGGGGCGGACTTCTGCTACGTGGAAATTCTTGAAGCCTCCGAGCCAGGCGCGGAGGGCCAGAGCGTGTGGGAGTCAGAGTGCTTGGCTGTGAGCACCATCAACACCTGTGCGCTCGTGTTCTCGTGGAAAGGTTTGGAGGTGTTCGACGGGAGCAACTCGGTGTGGCACACACACGACACGGAGTCGGTTGACAACAACTTCCTCAGAACCCTGGAGCTGGTGGACGAGGGTGACATGCGCATCCTCGACAAGGGCGGTGAGCTGGCCTGGAAGGCCAGCGATGAGCCACGGGCGGCGCAGCACTGCGGCATGCCCGGCTCGCCCGGCCTGGTCTCGGCAACGGCGCCCTTCGCCCAACCGATCGGGCAGGGGAGCAGCAACCTGCCATTTGGACAGGATGTAGGAGGCAATGGAAACGGCAACACCGGCGTTGCAGCGCTGCCACAAGATGCATCGTATGATGGTGTCTCTGGGCAGGGGCAGGGCGTGGAAGACGTGGGGCAGTCGATTGGATTTGGCAGCCAACCGTTGGTGGACAGCAGCCCATACGACAGTGGTGCACTGAAGCATGGATGCAGCTTGCTTGGAACTGGACTTGCCTTGGGAGTCAGTGCTGCAATTACCATGGCTCTCAGTTTCTGATTTCAGTATATACTTGCGCTCTCTCCGCGTGAGGGGTTTGGTGGTTTCTGAATTTTTTGTTATTATTTCTGGCGCAATAAGCCAGGGATGTGTTGTAAACTCGTGATCAGGCGTGTGAATTTTCTGGGTGTTCGCTACTCGGCCTCCTCCGCGTATCGCCTCCAGTTTCAGGGCTCCGTGCAGACAGCCTTCGTCCAGCTCATCTGGAAGCCCTGGGCTACTCCTCGCTGCCGCCTTTTTGCTTGGCTCCTTGTCCAGAACAGGCTTATGACGGCCGACAGGCTGCTTGCTCGTGGGTGGCCGAATGGGTACTTCTGTCCGCTTTGCATGCGGAACCTCGAGACCGCGACGCATCTCTTTACCGAGTGCCCGTTCTCGCGGCAGGTTTGGGCAGGGGTGGCTTCCATCGCCGCGGCTCCACCCCTTGATCCATCCTCATGGGGGATCCACCACAGGTCCATCGATTGGATGGCCGGCCTGTCGGAGGGGCTGCCTTCCCTGGAGGCATCCCGTGTCCGCTCCTGGACGCTCCTGGTCCTCTGGCACCTATGGCTTGAGCGAAACGCCCGCGTCTTTAGAGCCTCCCCCTCTCCGGTCCGCTCCCTGCTGGCTCGGATCTCCGACGAGGCGGCTGCTTGGGACTTGGCGGGCGCGAAGATCTCCATAGCTCGCGAGTAGTCCGCTTCTCTTTTAGTGATGGTGGTGGTGGACCCCCTCTCCGCCACCTTGTTTGCTCGGCGCGGCGTCTGTGCCGCGGCCACAGCCGTTGTAGTCCGGTTGTAACCTCTTCTTCTATTAATATATCGAGCAGCTCACCTGCCGAATTCTCAAAAAAAAAAAAATTCTGGGTGTGGGCATGCTTGTAGTATTACTGTGTTGTATCTGTAATTTCTTGTGATTGTTTAAGTTTGGTTGTAAGACTTGCTAGTTTCGATTCTATTGGGCCCTACTCAAACTGATGATTTCAGAATTTGACATGGATGTTTTTGGGATATTGTATACTCATTTCGACAGTAATGCCTGCAAGAGACTGTTAAAAGACTCGATGGTTAACCGGTAGGCCTTTTTGTGGATCAGTGATGCTTGAGATTGACCCCGGTGATAACCTGCTATCATAGATGGTTTGTCATTCAAGTCATGATGAACTTTTTGTGATAATGGAACATCAAATAAGGTTATTTACCACAAACCATGTGTGTTTATGTTCATATTCATAAAACAATTAGAATTTGTGGCATTTTAGAAATACTACATTATTTTTTGGATAAGGGGGGTTCCTATGCGAAACAATAAAATGGAAGTAAGAAAAGTAAGGTGTTGTCAAACTCAAGCGGGTTTTGGTAGCCCTGAAATCATAATCTTACTCCACTTTTTTCATAGTAAGCTAGATGACGGTTGGATACGGAGATGGATGTTGTATTATGTTGGATTTGGACATGGTGCCGAAATAGATTACCAACATATACCATATATGTATATAAATAAAATCTATATATCAATAAAAACATGTGATTAAGGGATCCAATGGTACGACACTACTAAAGGATGTGTGCATCAACATGTTACAAGAAGACATGCATGTACGAACAAATATATTTTCAATATATTAAAGCATGTTGATATACAAACTTCATACCAAAATGTAAAATTAATATACTTCAAACAAAATATATACTGATTCAATGAGCAAGTATTTACCTAAACACATTATGGACACAGAACACCAGAAGTCTATAAATCTGTATCTCTTATAGAGCAAAACCTCACTATAATCACTTGCTATCTTAACATACAAGCTATCCACATCATCTCATTCTTCTATCCACCTAGGTATCCATGTTATTGTCATCCCACTAATATTCATTAATTTTAACCTATATCTACATGTAACCTATCCACACCCTTCATTCTTTTAGACATACTGTTGTCTGTGTCATCAAATTTTAGCCATCTAATACACAACCATTTCACTTAAATTTAGCATATCGACTATTATGGTCAATTAAATCTTAGACAACTTCATGTTTCAAGCATGGCATACCATTTTGTTTACATGATAGAAATCTTGAAGAGACTCTCTCTGCAACACACGGGATATTCTTCTAGTTCCTTAATAAAACACTAACAAGGATCAACGCTATCATATAAACAAAGGCGATATCCACACATGTCAAGTAAATATCTAGAATTTAATAATTGTTGTTGTATTATTTTTGTAAAGTAATAACACTAAGCTAGATAACTTAAAAATACTGATTATGCTAGACAAGTACAAAAATTATTATAAGCTAGACAATACAATAATAAATGTGAGATAGATAAATGAAGAATCAGAATGTATTAGCAAGGCACATCTATAGTTTTTAACCTTTACTTAGATGCATAATTTAAAGATGTCATAGGAGAATCTGTATCTATATAGTTATAAAATCAAATGAAAATATACAAATTAAAAACGAAACATCTATGAATCTCCACTCAACTGAAAGCGCAAAGATCACAAAAGCTCAAAAGGATAACGCACATAAAACCCCATAAACAACCATGGAAAAATTCCAACTAATCACAGATTGCACTAAGCTATTCAGATGGTTAAGCTAGTTGACTAAGATTTAACGAAATTGTGGTTGAATAAGAAGTGAAACCCTTAGAAAAAGTGAGTATATGATATTATTTCCTAGTCAAACTTGTTGCTGGAAAGTCCAAATTCTGACGCTGGCAGACTTTGTGCTGGTTTTTGTTATCCTAATCTCCCACTAATGCATTGGAGCTGGTGGCTTCAACCACCCAACCATGTCTTTGCACCGTCATCATGTACCACTCCATTGCTAAGTCTCACTATAAAACCGGCTCACCACTCCATGAAGAAGCACAGGCACAAATACTAGAAATTCACACGTACGTAGCATCTGAGCGAAACACAAACCAGTACCATGGAGCTAATCACCTACATTGCCATATGTCTCTCGTTCTCCTTTCTCCTCCCTTCCTACGCCACAGCAACTACGCCAGCCGGCATGATAGAGCGGGAAACTAAGCAGCAGATTCTGGCAAGCATTCCGCCACATGGGCAGGAGAATCCCGTGCTGTTCCTGACGTCGCCTTCCGGCAAGTACGCGGCGCACTTCATACGCAGCCAGACCGTGCCGGGCGCCGGAGGCCTCGGGGCAGACTTCTGCTATGTGGAAATTCTCGACATCTCCGAGCCAGGCGCGGAGGGGCAGAGCGTGTGGGAGTCAGAGTGCTTGGCTGTGAGCACCATCAACACCTGCGCACTCGTGTTCTCATGGAAAGGTTTGGAGGTGTTCGACGGGAGCAACTCGGTGTGGCACACACATGACACGGAGTCGGTTGACAACAACTTCCTCAGAACCCTGCAGCTTGTGGACGAGGGTGACATGCGCATCCTCGACAAGGGCGGCGAGCTGGCTTGGAAGGCCAGCGACGAGCCACGAGCAGCGCAGCACTGCGGGATGCCCGGCTCGCCTGGCCTGGTCTCGGCAACAGCGCCCTTCGCCCAGCCGATCGGGCAGGGGAGTGGAAACCTACCATTTGGACAGGATGAAGGAAGCAACGGAAATGGCAACGCCGGCGCAGCACAGCCCGAGATGCCGCTAGCACCGCTGCCACAGACGGCAGCATACGGTGGTGTCGCTGGGCAGGGGCAGGGCGTGGAGGAGGTTGGGCAGACGATTGGATTTGGTAGCCAACCGTTGGTGGACAACAGCCCGTACGACAGTGGTGCACTGAAGCAGGGATGCAGCTTGGTTGGAACTGGAGTTGCCTTGGGTCTCAGTGTTGCCATTGCCATGGCCCTCGGTTTCTGATTTCAGTACCTGTGCTCTTCCCGCCTGACGGCTTTGATGGTTTCTCGAGATTGTTCTAATTATTTCTGGCGCAATAAGCCAGCAGGGATGGGTTGTGAACTCGTGATAAGGGTGGTGCCTTTTCTGGTTGTGCGCATGCTACTAGGATTAACGTATTGTACATTTGTACCTGAATATGTAATGTGTAATATTTTGTGATTGTTTAAGATACTGTTTTGTAAGACTCGATTATGTGGTTTCTATTGGGCTATTGCCTACTGCGTCACTTC
Source organism: Lolium rigidum (assembly GCF_022539505.1). Classification (NCBI taxonomy): domain Eukaryota; kingdom Viridiplantae; phylum Streptophyta; class Magnoliopsida; order Poales; family Poaceae; genus Lolium; species Lolium rigidum. The sequence continues at coordinate 86,775,814 of NC_061510.1, forward strand.
TTCAGACTACAAGAGACAGTTATATAACTGGATGTAATCCATTCCGAAACTTTCCAGAAACCCAAAGGCGAGGCCGGCGGCACCCACATAAATTTTGCCAAGCAGCAGGTATGATCCTTCTTCTCCCCCGTCATGAAGCAAGATTTTGCATTTCTCTGTCATGTTATTTTTAACAAATTGAGAGACCACAAGTATGGTGAGGTGCTTACTAGCTAGTTTAGGTCATTAACCCTGCTCGTCGTCGCACACTTTGTACTGCTACTCTTGGAGTTACGATAGCTGTGGATGTTGGTATCAAAGAGAACTCTGAATTTTCTCTAATCGTCTGTTTGTTTGATCTGGGGAATTTTGCTAGTGGAGTTTAACTTGTAATCGAAAAGTCTCTGTATGATCAAGAATGTTTGGTAACTATTGTAGTTGGAAGAGCTGTGGATGTTGGTATCAATAGAATTCTGAATATCTTCTGTAATCGTCCTGCTTGCTAGTTTAGTGATCAAGAAAGTTTTCCGAACTTGCTGTAATTTTCTTCGCTCTTGGTGATCAAGAAAATCCTGAACTCACTGTAATTTCCTTACCTGGTCGTAATTAATGACTCAACCTTTACCAATTTTCTTGTTCAGTAATCATGGAATTTTTTGACTTCTTTTAGTTTTATTACTTGTTTGTAGCAATTATTTCATGAGGATTTTGCGTTTTGGTATGCTTGATGGGAATCAGGATTTGACCTTCTTGATAAGTACTCCCTTTTTTTGCAAGGTTCTTGATAAGTACTGCAGTTCGTTGCATTTTACCGTGCGGTTACACGTACCATCGTCAGGAAAGTAATATTGAAGGGCGCGGTTGTTTGCACTGAATTAATCAACACCCAGTCCTTATACTGAAACAGCTAGTTCTATTTATAGTACTTTGGACATGAAACCAGAGCGTCTGTTGTGAAGCAGCCTTGTTTCAGTTGTTTGCATTGAACTCTGAATCCTGAAACAGCCGAGATTGCAATGCTTGTTTCTTATCTAACCCGACTGAAGGTTAGACTAGTTTAATTCCAACCTGTGATATTTAGCTAGCTTTCAACCCCCTTGTCTCCGTCCCTTGCAGTGACAAGAAGCCATGAATTGGAAATGTATTTTTTACAATTTGTGTAATACGAAAGGGACAAATGGACTACTAAATTTATGCTGATGAAAGTGCCAGTTCTCAACAATAAAAATGGTGCTTGTTTATGTCTCTGTGAGCTGAAACAAGGTTTAGTTCATACAAGAAACGAGTGTCGGTATGTTTAACTAGTCAGGTTTCGTAGTACTGTATTCTAGCTGGCCCTAAACTTTGTGTTATTTCAGTGCATCGGATATTACAGCATTTTCCCGGTAAGGTGTCAAGTGGGACCCCGCCTAAATCTCACTTATAGTTCATTTTAACCTTTCTAGTGCAAATTCTGGGACCAAAATTTGCACTAGAAATGCATATATAATTTAAAGATGCCATATAGAGAATCTGTAACTACATAGTTATGAACCAAAATGAGACATAGAAATAAAAAAAAACATCTTTGATTCTCCACTCAGCTGAAAGCACAAAGACCACAAAAGCTCAATATGATAGCACACATAAAAATCCATAAGCCACCATGGAAGAATCCCAACTAATCACAGATGGCATTAAGCTATTCAGATGGTTAAGCTAGTTGCTAAGATTTTACGAAATTTTGGTCAACTAAGCAGTGAAGCCCTTTGAAATGAGCATAGGATATTATTTCCTGGTCAAACTTGCAGCTGGAAAGTCCAGATTCTGACGCTGGCAGACTTTGTGGTCGTTTGCTTTCCTATTTTCCCACTAATCCATTGGAGCCGGTGCTTTCAACCACTCAACCATGCCTTTGCAGTTTGCACCGTCATCATCATGTACCACTCCATTGCTAAGTCTCACTATAAAACTGACACACCACCGCATGCACAAGCACAAATACTACAAACCCACGTACGTATAGCATCTGAGCGAAACACAAACCAGAGTAGCAATGGAGCTAATCACCTACATTGCCATGTGGCTCTCGTTCACCTTTCTCCTCCCATCCTACGCCACAGCGATGGCGCCAACCGGCATCGTAGAGCGGGAAATCAAGCAGCAGATTCTGGCGAGCATCCCGCCGCACTGGGAGGAGAACCCAGTGCTGTTCCTGACGTCGCCGTCCGGCAAGTACGCGGCGTATTTCTTGCGCAGCCAGACCGCACCGGGCGCTGGCGGCCTGGGAGCTGACTTCTGCTACGTGGAGATCCTCGACACCACGGGCGCGGAGGGGCAGAGCGTGTGGGAGTCGGAGTGCCTGGCGGTCAGCACCGTGAACACCTGCGCGCTCGTGTTCTCGTGGAAAGGGCTGGAGGTGTTCGACGGCAGCAACTCGGTGTGGCACACACACGACACGGAGTCAGTAGACAACAACTTCCTCAGAACCCTGGAGCTAGTGGACGAGGGTGACATGCGCATCCTCGACAAGGGCGGTGAGCTGGCCTGGAAGGCCAGCGACGAGCCGCGCGCAGCTCAACACTGTGGATCGCCTGGCTCACCTGGCCTGGCCCCGGCAATGCCGCCGTTCGCTGATCCGATCGGGCAGGGGAGCGGCAACTTGCCCTTCGGACAGGAAGGAGGCAATGGCAACAGCTACGGCGCCTATAATGGAGCCGCACAGCCCGAGCTGCCCCTCGCGCCGCTGCCACAAGCGGCAGGGCTCGGTGGAGAGCAAGGCGTGGAGAGCGTGGGAGAGACACTGGTGGACAACAGCCCCTACGACAGCAGTGCAACAGGTCATCGATGCAGCTTGCTTGGGATTGGAGTGGCTTTGGGTCTGAACGTGGTAATTGCCATTGCCATGGGCCTCGGTCTCTGAATTTGGTACTTTTCCCGCATGCTTTGATATTGGTGGTTTCTTGGATTTTTTTTTTCATTAGTTCTGGCGCAATAAGCCAGGGGATGTGTTGCAGACGTGTTGGGGCTTTGTTTGGTGATTTTGCCTGTTTCATATTGTATCGTAGTATTTAATATACTCTTATATAAAATTGTTTCACGGTTATTTATTTCTGTTGGGAAAAAAATTGCCATCCGTGTTATGTTTTTACCAAACCTTGTTGAGTTTATTTACGACTAGCTTTCATACAGTTTCTCCCTTGCCAAAAAAAGCTTTCATATAGTTTTTGTCAATCTTTTCTCTCCATGAATAAGTTCCATGCCATAACTCTGCTGCATTGAGTTCGTGAGGAAAATAATCAAGTAAGAGTTTAGCCACTTGAGCTGTAGATGAATAGTGCAGATCTACAGCTATCATGCAAGTATGCTTCACTTGATTTGTCAGGGATTGCTAGACAGATAAGGCTTAGCAAATATACTCATCTCTGATTTCATATGAACAACAGAGACATAACTACGTCTAGTTTTACCCAAAATATAGGCGCATACGAAGGTAATGAATTTACCATCTAGGAGTTCTTACCAGGTGAAACTTGTGGGGTAGAGGATTGACGTATAGTGACATTCACACAGATGACTGAAACTTTCTTTTGTAGTTGGGCCATCTGTTCATTCTTCTCATCAGATAGTCCGGAATACCACTCATGTCCACTTTAGTTTTTGTGTCTCACGTTATTTACTCCAGGTCCATGATCACTCCTTGCAAAGCTTGCTGCCATACATGTCACACCTGGCATAGAAAAGGAAATAAAACTCAGAAATCATGATTAGATGGTTTATAAATAGAAGGAATTAGAAATGGCAATAACAGCTAACAACATACAATGTACACACTCCAGGTACATGGCAACAATACTGAAGATGACAAACAGAACAGATTACCATAATGGCATGAACAGAGCAAGCTACCGGTAGTTGAAGAGGGCAGAGCTACAAAAGCACAGTAGAATTATGGCTACTTGATTCAGCTAAAAAATAATTACATCCTACACAAGAATCAATGACCTAAGAGCATTCTCCAAAAAATCGTGTGACCTAAGAGCATCCCCAAAAAAAGGCTAAAAGGTGGATCCGTTCAGTCGAGGTGACACCCCTGAAGTTTTGAAATATGGTCAAGAAGATCTCCGTGAAGGGAAATAAGATCTCCCATTTCTTCGGTGGAAACAGGAACCCTTCTGCTAGTTTTCCATTTCCATCAAATTGATGTTTTTTGAAAATAAAACCTATTACCAAGTCAGAAACGCTTGCCATTTACTCAAGTATGTTTCTTTCATGCATCAAGTTTCCCCAAAATCATTTGATGTTTCCAGGGACAAACACAAATGCTTCTTCTGGCCCAGAGTTGAATATATATTGGTACTGATCATGAGTCAACTATTACACAATATTGGCTTCACCATTCAGAGTTATTAAACACATGCAAAACATATTGTGTTTGATAGACAAATCTAAGGAAGAAGAAAAAAGGAAAATTTGGGTCTATTTTCAACGGAAAAAAATTATCAAGAGCAAAGGTCTATCTTTTTTATCAGAGGTTGAATCGATCATCAGAAGAATTAGGCCAAAAATAAGGATACATTCTGGGAAAATGAAACTTCCATTGAAGAGAAGCAAATGAAACGCTACAGAAATATCGATCGAGTCATATGTTCCTTCACCCTCCTCTCCCGACCTCCTCCCCCAACCCTAACCGCCGGAAGCGCCGCCGGGGCAAAGACCCACGAGGCGTGGCAGCGGCGGGGGCCTTTCCTCGCCGTCGTGGGGGACGGCGGACGGGCTCTCCCCTCCTCGACGCATACGGCGGTGGCTCTTGCGCTGCAGTATCCCCTCTCCCCTCCCGTAGGCTTCCACCCGCAGCACACCGGCAGGGCTGGTGGTGCGGCGGGCAGGTCCTCGGTCTGCGTCATGCCCTCCCCCCCCCCCCCGCCTCTCGTCGGTGCGTGGAGGCGATCTCGGGTTTCTTTCACGACAAGAGGGCGCCCGGGGCAGCAGCCTTGGGTTCGACGGAGGAGGTGGCCCTCTTCTTCGCCGGAGAGGGTCGGCCTGCGGGTTGGTGGTGGTGGATCTTTTGATCTATCACCGCGATCCGGCGGCGAGATGGAGGTGCATGGAAGCCGGCGATGGTGTCGCCGGTGGAGGGTTGGTTTCGCCAGCCCGGGATGGTCGCCGACGTGGGGGTCCGACCTGAATAAAGGCGGCGGTCCTAGGGCCTCTTTTGCGTGAATAGGAGGACCTACCGGAGGCCTGGACTCGTGATCTGGCCGGGGGTTGAGTTCCGGAAGGCTCTGCCGAATGTAACAGTGCTTTGCCTGGAGTTTGCTGGATTGGAGGTATTCGGTCGTGCGCACCCATGCTTTTATTCCGACTGATTGGTTCTGGAGGGAGCGGCGCGAAGCTCTTTTTCTGTGTTGACATCAAGTGACTATGGATCCATGATGAAAGCCGGAAGAAGATAATTTCATGAAGGCCGGAGGGGAGGACTAGCTAAGGGAGGTTCAAATCTCCGCGTTGTTGAGGGACTTGCTTGGTGTTCCGGGCTTCACAGCAACGGTATGAAAGTGGGGGCGACAACACAGGTGAAGTGCAGAGTCCTACCTTTCAGGGTGATAACCCAAGGTCTGGCCTTAATTGGTTGTGCCTGGCAATGACCTTGGTGGAAGCATTGTTTTGAGAGCGGGGACTATATTCAGGGTGAAAACTAAGATCTTTGATCGGGCGATGACGGTGTTTGAGCACTGTTCCCTTCTTGGAGGCGTCGTTTTTGGAGAGTCTGTAATTCAGGTGTTGTCTTGGCGGTGGATGTATTGCCGCCCCGAGATACTGTAGCGGGACTTTTGTTTCTTAGTTTTGTTTTTTTGTTTTTGGTTGTGTGCATCCGTAGTGCCATTAGGGTGGTGCGTTGTTGCAGAGGCTGGGTGTAATTGGTATCTTCTTGATATTAATATATTCCCTTTATCGAAAATATGTTCCTTCACCCAAGGAAAGTATTTTTATTTTCCATGTCCAATCGCGGATCCCTGAATTTGTACAATTTCCTATGATTGGTTTAGTAGGTGTTTTCTTTTACGGTTTATATTCTGGATTGGGCTCATCTCTATAGTAATCGGAGGGACCAGATTGTAAACATGAAAAAGTAGGAGCTTAGCAGGTCGTTACCAGAAAACGACACAAGTGGGCAGATAGAGAAGAGAATACCTAGGCGCGCGAGACAACTCTCTGTAAGGAACTCAGAAAAATAGCCCCGTAACTTCGGGAGAAGGGGTGCCCCTCACAAAAGAGGGTCGACCAGGGCCAGGCAACTGCTTACCAAAAACACACAGGTTTCCGCAAAGTCGTAACTTTCATGGGACGGAGGGAGTACAAAAAAACATAGAAGTACAAAATCATGAATTGGAATGTTTCCAAATAAATCGATGTACTGATTGGTGTAGAAGCAGTGATCAAACTGTATATTACAAACACCAGTATACTGATTAGGGTGAATCATCAGGCTGATTGTTTGACGGATTTGAAAGAATTCCTGACAGTCGATCTGAACAAATATGTATTCTAAAATCTGAGTCAATGCATGGTACACCACTCAACTATTTAGACAACCTGAAGCAATACATAATCTACGACACAATCTGAGCCAGTACAGAAATGGAAACAATAAACCAATGTAAGAAATATCGAATCGTTAATACAACAATGCAACAGGGGAAATTAATCTAGGTAAAAAGATTGATGAAAACCAAAATGAGAACATCAAGATTACCTTGAGCTAGAAGAAGGGGCGGGTATGCCGTCGGATAGCGGCGTGGAAGAGGAGGCGCGGCGGCAGCGGCGGCGGCGGAGGAGCATGGCAGCGGTACGCGCCGCGTCGGCGTCGGTGGAGTGCGGATTTGGTGGAGCGCGCATTCGGCGGCGGCAGCGACGTCGGTGGAGCTCGGATTCGGCGGCGGCAGCTTCGGTATACGCGCGGCTGTGACGTTTGGGGATGGCAGAGGCGCCGGGCGCGCGCTATGTGGGTTTGGGGGTGTTTTTAAATTTTACCTGAGTAGCCCAGCAGTGAAACGAGTGAAGACCGGATAAAATTTGCGCCGGTTTTGCAGATTAATGTATGGATCGTTAATGTATTCCTTGAAATCTACTCTTCCTAGTTCCTAGTACTGGCCGTTAAATGTTGAATCGATGTGCACTATTTGTGCGTACGTAGCACATGGATGGATTGCTCCCTTTCTATAAGGGCATTGCACATCTCTAGCTACGAACCCTACTCCAGCTATTTCCTTTACTTGATCAGCTCCTTCAGATGCTCAGCTCCCTCCTCTTCAATTCACCTGACAAGGCAGGAAACCTTTTAACACGCACCACAAAAATAACTTTTTTTTGCATAACTTTCAATTTCTAGAGAGCTTTTCATTTAGTATTACCTCTATCTAAAGCTTCATTTTGCTCTTCATTGTTGATGCGTTCATCTAATAAGAGTTTATAGGCTGGTCGAACAGTATAGTTTGCTTTTCTTCTCGAATGCTCAAGTCCACACTTCTTCTCGAAATCTGCCACTTCTACACGTTGCCTTTCTCATCATCCTTCAACTCGGCATTGCACAAAGAGAGCCGCCTCCTCCTACGGAGGAGCGCAACCTACGGGCTAGCCTAAAGAGGATAGTCCTGAGCCTCACCATCACTGAGAGAGATGGAAAGAAGTAAAGTCCAAGGATCAACAACATTAGAGAAGGCGACACCAACACAAACCACCATAGGGTGAATGCGAGGAGAAGAAAGAACCATATCCAAAGGTTGAAGCATAATATGGAGGTTAGACCAGCGAACATGATTAGAAGTAAAAAAAAAATCATTCATGACCACTTTGCTTTGCTCATGGGAAAAGGGACTACTAGAACCAAAAAAATTCAATTGGGGGGCCTCCACTTTCCCAATACGGATATGCAGGGCATTGATGCCCTTTTTCGAAGGAGTGGTACAAAAGGCTATACATGAGATGCCTACCAACAAGGCTCCCGGCCCCGATGGGTTCACCGGCTTGTTCTTCAAAAAACATTTGGAAGATTATTAAGGTTTATGTGATGTGTGCCATCTGAAAGGATCGTATGCCGCACCTAGACGGAGTGATTAGGTGCTAACCAATTTTTAGTTCTTTTTCAATTTAGGCTTGGCACAAAGGTAAATTCTCTAGATATGTAACTATGTGAATTTACCTATATGACAAGATCTACAACTAAGTAAGATATATCTAGACAAGATATAATAGAGATATTAAGGATAGAGGTAACCGAGAGTGGAGCATGTGGAGACACAGAGATGATTCCTGTAGTTTCTTCCTTTTGAGGGGAAGTACATCTACGTTTGGAGGAGTGTGGTCACCACGAAGGCCAGACCAACACCACAAAGGCCTCACTCAGGTCTCCTGTGAGCAGCGCTACGAAGGTCTAGCCCACTTCCACTTAGGGATTTCCTCGAGGCGAAAATTGGGCATTTATAAAGTTCTTGGGGCACACATCCAAAACCGAATTGGAGGCTCCCAATATCTGCAGCAGCAACAACAACAACTAGGGTTTCCAAAGAGGAACACTAGCAAAGGGGCCCTCAAGCAAATGAGGGTGAAATGTAAATCGCTTCGGTGAAGATGTAGATCGGGGTATTCTCCTTCGATTCTCCAAAGATCAAGAGCTTTGGATGGTTGGAGGAGGAGATCTAGTGAATATTATATTTCTTGGGGTGGCTCTAATGGTGGATGAACTTGAGCAAGAATGAGCAGGTTGAGCTGGAAGAAGAAGGGGGTATTTATACCCCCCCACCAATTGTAGCTGTTGCAGATTATTAGGGCCAGAAATTCCGGTGTTAGTGGAGGCCGAAATTCCTCCCCCCTCCCCCCCCCCTAGAATTTCCGCCCCTTCGACACAAATGTCCGGCCAAGTTTCCGGGGGGTGTCTAGGGTACCCGAACCTCCAGGTCCTTAGCGAAAAAATGGGGGCCGGAAATTCTCGGAATTTCCGGCCTGGAAATTCCAGAAATCCTTCTTGCTTTTCATCCACAACTTTTTTCCTTTGAATATTTCTTACTTCAAACTATAATGTAGATCTTTTCTGCACACTAAACCACGTTAGATCATCACATATGTTATCATCAAACACACAAAACATAATTATGGAGAGATGTTCTTTCACCATCCAAAAGTTCAACAATCTTCAAGTTGGACACCTGCAATGGTTGAACTCGGCCAACATTGTACTCTTGCCATATACGACTATAGACCTATTAGCTTGATTCACACCTTCGCAAAGATTATTTCCAAAGTTATTGCTTTAAGGCTAGCCCACTCATCAATGACCTCATCTCCAGCGCGTAAAGTGCGTTCATTAAAAAGAGGAGCATCCATAACAACTTCATGTATCCGCGGAACCTCGCTAGAAGACTACACAAGAGAAAAATCCCCGCCCTTCTGAAAGAACACGGATGCCGCCTAGAGGGGGGTGAATAGGCGGTTTAAAACTTTAACGAATATGGCTTAACAAATGCGGAATAAAACTAGCGTTTAATTTATCAAGCACAAAACCTATATAACTAGGGTTCACCTATGTGCACCAATGACTTATGATAAGCAATTAAAGCAACTATGTGATAGCAAGATATATAACTTCAAGCACAAAGGCTATCACAAATTAAAGTGCATAAGTAAAGAGCTCGGGTATCGGAATAACCGAAGTGACGCGAAGATAACGATGTATCCCGAAGTTCACACTCTTGCGAGTGCTACTCTCCGTTGGAGCGGTGTGGAGGACAAGTCACTCCAAACGCACGAGGGCCACCGTATTCTCCTCGAGAATTCCCACCAAAAGAGATGTCCTCGATCCACTATGAAACCTTAGGGTGGTCACCGAACCCGCACAAAGCTTGGGGCTATCTCCACAACTTAATTGGAGGCTTCCAATAAATTGCCACAAAGGTCTTGCCCTTGAAGAATCTTCACAACTTAATTGGAGTCCCCAAGAACACCACAAAGACCACTAAGCCATCTAGGGTCCAAAGACCTAAGAGGAACAAGCTCCCTAAGTGAATATCCCATGAACTTTCACCTCCACGTATCACCGCAGAGAAGTCAAACCGATGCACCAAATGCAATGGCTAGAACACCACAAAGATGCTCAAGTCCTTCTCTCTCAAATTACAACAAAGCTACAAAAGCTATTGGAGAATAAGAGAGGAAGAACAAATAGGAGGAGGAATACCAAATTTCTCCAAGATCTTGATCTAGTGGATTTCCCTCACAAAGAGAAGAATTTGTTTGGTCAAGATGTAGATCTAGATCTCCTCTATCTTTTCCTCAAATATGAGCAAGAATCATGGAGAGATTAGAGGGAGAGGAAGCTTTTCAAAGTCAACAATGGAGTAGAGAGAGAGTAGGAGGAGCAACCAACTCAATGGAGGAGAAGAGGGTTATATATGGCCTCCAAAATGAAATTTAACCGTTGAAAACGCACCAAAAAAAACACCCCCCAGCCGGACCTTCCGGGCTTGGCCGGACCAATCTGGCCGGCCGGACTCGTCCGACCAAGCCCGGACCATTCCGGACACAATTATCGTGCTCGCAGTAATACGGCTGGGCTGAGTCTGGCTCGTGGCCGGACCAGTCCGGCCGGTAGCGCAGCGCACACCAAAAACGTCGCCACTTTTACATACGAACTCCGATTTTGATGATCTTGGGCTCGTTAGAATCACAAGAAAGAGATCTACAAGATCATGTAGAGAACCATCATATTCCAACCATGAAGAATAATATAAAATGGGAAAAGGTTTAACCTATCTATAAGAGCTAAACCGGTAACACCAACAATAAGGAAATTGCAACAACTTGAGTTAGAAAACTCGGATTTAGGTGAAACCAATTTAGTTGGAAATAGGATGACAAGAGCTAGCCCACAAAGAGATAAAATATTAATAACATATGGGATAGATTTTTTCATGAATTTAGAGGTGAAACCTCTCAATACAAAGAAGCGGAAAAAAACTCCAATATCGAAAACGCAAGAAGTATTTCATGTGGAATCTGTTTTCGATGAACTAGAGCTTTTCATGAGAATAAGCACAAGCACTGCAACACCATATGGATAAGATCCTAATAACAACCAAGAAAGATGATGGAAGGATGCATAGGTTTTACCTCTCTTCAAATGATATGACCGAGATACTCAATCGAGAGCCCCTTGATAGTGCGGAAACTAACCTATAACCCGGTCTCCTAACTAAACCACGAGACCGTTAAGAAAGAAACCCTATCAAGACCAAATCTTAACCTTGCGCATTCCACTTGAGATTGATGATGCTGATCTTGACCGCAACAAGATGAAACGCCTTTCTTGATTGTGCTTACTTGATGAAGTCTTGTGGATTGCTCCCCCACACTCCACTACATGAGCTTTTCTTTGGCGCATATTCACATATCCATGAACACCACATAAATGGCAAGCTTCAAGCAAATGATCTCTTCGAACTGACTCATCTTGAACTTGCACTTTATTTCTTCTTATTTGCAACCTTGAAGCCAAAGGTCCAAGCATTGCCTATGGACAACTCCTACAATTATAACTCAATGCAAACATTAGTCCATAGGGATTATCATTAATTACCAAAACCACACATGGGGGCTCCATGCACTTTCACCTTCTATTCAAGCTTGATATTTGTAAGGCGTTTGAGTTCGTGAGATGAGAGTTTAATCCTAGAGCTACTAAAATGCCATGGCTTCCCTCCTAAGTTCTGAGATTGGAAGGCAAGCAGACCCTCTATCATCGCTTCTCTTCGTCCTCGTCACTGAACCTCTTAAGCAAATCCTTGAGTTGGCCACCCAACATGAGCTTATTCACAAGATTAGGGGAAGAGGAACGGTTATGAGACCCTCCCTTTATGCTGACGATGCAGCCATGTTTGTGCAGCCGAGGGTGGAGGACATCAAAAATCTTGCATCCATTCTTGCAGCCTTCGGCGAAGTCACCAGGATTGGAACAAACTTTCTTAAGAGCATGGTGGTTCGGATTAGATTTGAAGAGTTCGACCTTGATGAAGTGCTCAACAACATACCGGTAATTAAAGCCTCCCCCGCTTCGCTCACTCCCACCCGCGCGCGCCAAGCCGCCTCCACCACTTGCGCCGCATCGTTGCCTCGCTCGCGTTGATTTCGGCGCCTCGCGCGTGATCCCGCAAGAGCGCTATCGTGATGGCCACACTCTCGCCTGGTTCCCTGCTTCCCTCGCTCGGCTCGCCACATGTGGTTTTCCGGTCGTCGCCCGCTCGCTGACCGCTCGTCCGTTTCCCGTTGCCTGGCTCGCTCTTCTTTCCTTTTCCTTGTTGGTTGGGCAGTAGTACCGCGCCCCAGGCCGGTACTACCGGCCCATGCCATTTTTCACCCAGCCCAATGGGTATTGTGGTGTATTTTTAAGCCCCCTTCTCTCTCTTTTACACAAGTTCTTCTTCCTCCCTTTGCTCTCTTTGATTGTTATAAATTTGAGAGCTTCCTCTCCCTCAAATATCTCCATGATTCTTTCTCATATTTGAAGAAAAGAAAGAGAAGATCTAGATCTATATTCTCACCAATAAAATTCCCCTCTTTGTGAGAGAATCCCTAGATCTAGTTCTTGGAGAAAATTCGGTGTTCCTTTTCTTATTTGTTCTTCCTATTTTATTCCCCCAGTAGTTTTTATAGCTTTGTTGGAATTTGATAGAAAGGGATTTGAGCATCTTTGTGGTATTCTTGTCATTGTATTTGGTGCATCGGTTTAAATTCTCTACGTGATACGTGGAGGTAAAAATTCGTGACATATTCACTTCAGGATCTTGTTCCCGGAGCTTCTTCCTCTTGGGTCTTTGGACCCTAGACAGCTTAGTGGTCATTTTGGTGTTCTTGGGGCCTCCAATTAAGTTGTGGAGTTTTCTCAAGTGTGAGGCCTTTGTGCTGATTTATTGGGAGCCTCCAGTTAAGTTGTGGAGATAGCCCAAAACTTTGTGCGGGTTCGGTGACCACCCTCAAGGTTCCATAGTGGATCAAGGACTTCCCTTTTGGTGGTAAGGCATAGGAGAATTCGATGAGGTCTTTGTGGCGTTTGGGGAGCATTATGCCTCCACACCACTCCAACGAAGAGTAGCACTCACAAGAGTGTGAACTTCAGGATACATCGTCGTCCCCGTGTCACCTCGGTTATTCCTATATCGAGCTCTTTACTTATGCACTTTATTTTGTGATAATTATTGCACTTGAAGTTATATATATGCTATGACATAGTTTCTTGTTTTTCTTAGCTTAATTCGTTGGTGCACATAGGTGAACCATAGTTATATAGGTTTTGTGCTTGACAAACTAACACTAGTTTTATTCCACATTTGTTAAGCCAATCTCGTAAAAAAATTAAACCACCTATTCACCCAACCTCTAGGCGTCATCCGTGTCCTTTCAACCTTTCAACATCCCTTCGGGTTGCATAGCAAGCATGAACAAAACTGAGCGTGCCTTCCTTTGGGTGCGGGCACTTAGGCTATTTTCCGGATGCAAATGCAAAATAAATTTGGAAGAAGTTTGTAGGCCTAAGCTTCTTGGAGGTTTGGGGATCCTCCATCTTGAGAAGTTCGTTGAGGGCTCTCCGTTTGCGATGGCTATGATTTGAACACTACTAGAAAAAAGCCTAGCCGTAGGATGACTAGCAGTGGCACACCACTACACTGGTGAGCCACTGTTATGTAGCAGTGACACACTTGGAATAGGTGCTCCACTCCTAGGAAAGTTACCAGTGGCGCACTTGATCAGTAGTGCACCACCAATAAGGCTTTGACTAGTACCACCCCTCCCCCTGGATTGCCAGTGGACGAGCCACTGCTATCTCACATAGTAGTGGCACACCAAGTAGTGGTGCGCCAAGGAGGAGGGTGGGACCTGGCCTATTACAAATACAGGAGATAGCAGTGGCACACCTTTATATGGTGCGCCATTGCTATGTCTAGGGGGGCATGGGAATGTTAGGCACCATTTAGCAGTGGCGCACCATGCTTGGTGCGCCACTGCTATGTGGTGCCCAACATTAAAAATCCTTCGAGATGTTCTTGTGTTATGTCATCTAGTTGCAAGAGAAATTAACAAAAATGAATTTCGACATTTTTTTGCAAAATAGCGTCATGTATCGGTAAAACAACCTTTTCGGTTCCATATGACCTCCGATGAAAATGTTTTATATGAAAAATATATCTACGTGAAATTTTACATCCAAATTCAACCACCTAAGGTCGTTTAGACAATTTTTAGATTCCCCAAAAATCAAAATGGACACATGAGTTTTTTCAGGTTTTAGATTTTGAAAATTCAAAAAACAATAGCAGTGGCACAACATGAAGAGGTGTGCCACTGCGAACTTTCCATCCATCAAAATTTAAACTGGACCGCCACCACCTACCCCCACTACCATCTTATCCACCTCCCGTCCTCCCCCTCCCTCCTCCACAGATTCCTCTCCTCCATCCTCTCCTCCTCCTCCTCCTCCTCCTCCTCCTCCTCCTCCTCCTTCTCCTCCTCTCCTCCATCCTAGGCTTGGAATGCTTGGGCGTCACCAAAATCAATTTCTTTGCTTGGCTAACTGTCCACAATAGACTTTGGATGGCGGGCCGTCTTGCCAAAATAGGTTCGAGTAATTCCAGGTTTTTCCCACTATGCAAGCAGACTCAAGAGTCGGCGGCACATCTCTTCTTCCATTGCCGTTTCACCAAAAGTCTTCAGAATATGATCAAGGCATGGCTTGGGATCCCTTGCATCCGAACCATGAGTGGTCCAATGAGCTCTCAATTGAGGATTGGTGGGATTTTATGACTTGCAAAGCGCCATCCAACCGCAAAGCTATGGCATCCATCACCCTGCTCACTTGTTAGACGATTTGGAACGAAAGAAACACAAGGGTCTTCCAAAACAAGTCTGCCCCTACAAAAATTCTACTCGATACTACAAAGAACGAGTTCAAGCTTTGCATCTTGGTGGGTGTTAAGAATTTGAGTCGTGCAAAAGTGGGAGAGTGATCCATTTTGCAACTTTTGGTTCGGTACCTTGTCATGTCATGACTATTCTCCTTACTTAATCAAATGACACAAATATTTTTTCCTTCATTTTAAAAATACTTCCACTTTGTACTAATATGCGCATTAGGTGCACCATGTGTGTCCAATCGACCCATCGATCATGCTAGATTTGCAAAGTTGATCCATCTCCAGTCCTTCTTATTAAACCCTTTTCCAATACCCCATTCCTTTGTTAATTTCCCTTCAAGCCAGCGAGATGCGTTGTTTGGGCAATGAGCATTAAGTACATCACAATCTGGATAGTACCTTCCTTTCAGTACCCTGTAGCACACAAGCTATTATGCCTCTCCAATAATCTCCCCGACTGTTTTATTAGTATGGCATCATTAATTGACAAGTTGTTGGTGAGAAAAACCCATACATATGATCTCCTTTGGATATGATATCTTCTCCCAAGCTTGCCAATGCAGCCCTCTTTTATCAACTGATCCAGCCCACGATTATTTTTGGCATGATCTTTTTTTGCACAAACATTTTATGAGCTCGAAGCAGCTCATTGAATGGATAGGTGATACGTCTCCAAAGTATCTATAATTTCTTATGTTCCATGCTACTTTATTGATGATATCTACATGTTTTATGCATACTTTATGTCATATTTATGCGTTTTCCGGAACTAACCTATTGACGAGATGCCGAAGTGCCAGTTCTCGTTTTCTCGCTGTTTTTGGTTTCAGAAATCCTAGTAAGGAAATATTCTCGGAATCGGACGAAATCAACGCCCAGTACCCTATTTTCACCGGAAGCTTCCAGAACACCCGAGAGGGACCAGAGGGGGCCACAGGGGCCCCACACACTAAGGCGGCGCGGCCTGAGGGGGGGCGCGCCGGCCTGGTGTCTGGGCCCCCCGTAGACCCTCCGAGGCTCCCCTTTCGCCTATATAAGCTCCCTGACCTAAAACCCCGAGACGAATAAGCCACGGTACGAGAAAAGTTCCAGAGCCGCCGCCATCGCGAAGCCAAGATATGGGGGACAGGAGTCTCTGTTCCGGCACGCCACCGGGACGGGGAAGTGCCCCCGGAAGGCTTCTCCATCGACACCGCTGCCATCTTCACCGCCATCTTCATCAACGCTGATGCTCCTATGAGGGGGGAGTAGTTCTCCATCGAGGCTCGGGGCTGTACCGGTAGCTATGTGGTTCATCTCTCTCCTATGTACTTCAATACAATAATCTCATGAGTTGCCTTACATGATTGAGATTCATATGATGATGCTTGTAATCTAGATGTCATTATGCTAGTCAAGTGGGTTTTACTTATGTGATCTCCGGAGACTCCTTGTCCCACGTGTGTAAAGGTGACAGTGTGTGCACCGTGTGGGTCTCTTAGGCTATATTTCACGTAATACTTATTCACCGTTATGAATGGCATAGTGAAGTGCTTATTTATATCCCTTTATGATTGCAATGTGCTTTGTATCGCTACTAGTCTATGTGCTACTCATGTGATGTTATTAAAGTAGTCTATTCCTCCTGCATGGTGTAATGGTGGCAGTGTGTGCATCGTGTAGTTCTTGTCGTAGGCTATGATCATAATCTCTTGTAGGTTATGGAGTTGATTATCGCTATGATAGTATTGATGTGATCTATGCCTCCTTCATAGTGTGATGGTGACAGTGTGCATGCTATGTTAGTACTTGGTTTATTTTGCAAAGATCTATTATACTCTAAGGTTACTTAAACATGAATATCGAATGTTGTGGAGCTTGTTAACTCCGGCATTGAGGGTTCGTGTAATCCTACACAATTAGTGGTGTTCATCATCCAACAAGAGTATATGTAGCACAAGGAAGAGAACTTATTTATTATGTGATCAATGTTGAGAGTGTCCACTAGTGAAAGTATGATCCCTAGGCTTCGTTTCCATCACAAAGAATTGCTTCCTACGCCAGCAAGCTATTTTCTGGCGCCGCTTGTTTACTGTTTTACTGCATCTTTACTTTCTGCAATATTACCACCATCTATACCACCTGTGTTTCACTATCTCTTCGCCGAACTAGTGCACCTATACAACTGACAAGTGTATTAGGTGTGTTGGGGACACAAAAGACTTCTTGCTTTGTGGTTGCAGGGTTGCTTGAGAGGGATATCTTTGACCTCTTCCTCCCTGAGTTCGATAAACCTTGGGTGATCCACTTAAGGGAAAACTTGCTCGCTTGTTCTACAAACCTCTGCTCTTGGAGGCCCAACACCGTCTACAGGAAAAGAAGCGTGAGTAGACATCAAACTATTTTCCGGCGCCGTTGCCGGGAACGAATCAAGACACTCCATCAAGCCCGTCAACCGCCATCAAACCTCCCACGTCAACCACGCGCCAGTTGTCGACAGCAAGCTATTTTCTGGCGCCGTTGCCGGGGAGGAAAGGTAAAAGGTACTCACACTCCGGATCTCGGCTACTAAGCTATTTTCCGGCGCCGTTGTAACTACTCGAAGCTATTTCCTTTAGATCCTGCAATTGCATCTTTTGGTTTCTTGTTTACACTAGTTAGGCATAATGGAAAGTAACAATGAGCTTCTTATTCTATTTCCTGAGTTAATACATGGATTGTTTGCTGCGAAAATTAAAAAACCTATGGAATCTTATTTGCATGCTGGTAACAATGATATTAGTATGAATGCTTTGAACACCATTGTTGTTAATGATATGGAAAATTCTAAGCTTGGGGAAGCTGGTTTTGATGAGCATGATATTTTTAGTCCCCCAAGCATTGAGGAGAAAATTTTCTTTGATGATACTTTGCCTCCTATTTATGATGATTATAATGATAGTGGTCTTTTTGTGCCGCCTACTATGGAGAGTAAATTTTATTATGATTATACTATGCCTCCTACACTTGATGAGAATGATAATGATAGCTACCTTGTTGAATTTGCTCCCACTACAACTAATAAAATTGATTATGCTTATGTGGAGAGTAATAATTTTATGCATGTGGCTCATGACAAGAATGTTTCATGTGATACTTATATTGTTGAGTTTGTTCATGATGCTACTGAAAGTTATTATGAGAGAGGGAAACATGGTTATATGCATCTTAATAATATTAAGTTTCCCCTCTTTATGTTGAGAATCTTGAAATTGCGCTTGTGTTGCCTTCCTATGCTAGCCACTTTGTTCTTCATGAATTTATTTGTGTACAAGATTCCTTTTCATAGGAAGTGGGTTAGGCTTAAATGTGTTTTGAATTTGCCTCTTGATGTTCTCTTTTGCTTCATTGTCTATTTTCATGAGAGTATCATTAAAATTGCTGAGCCCATCTTAATGGCTATAAAGAAAGAACTTCTTGGGAGATAACCCATGTGTTTATTTTACTACAGAAATTTTTGTTTTGTTGAGTCTTGGAAGTTGTTTACTACTGTAGCAACATCTCCTTATCATGTCTTTGTGCCAAGTAAAGTCTCTATGGTAAAGTTGATGCTAGATTTGGATTGCTGCGCAGAAACAGATTTGCTGTCTGTCACGAATTCGCGCAGAAGTCTCTGTAGGTAACTCAGAAAAATCTGCAAATTTACGTGTCTGATCCTCAGATATGTACGCAACTTTCATTAGTTTTGAGTTTTTTCGTTTGATCAAGTTAAGTGCCCCTTCCAGATTCGTCTTTACGGACTGTTCTGTTTTTGACAGATTCTGCCTTTTATTTCGCATTGCCGCTTTTGTTAAGTTGAATGAGTTTCTTTGTTCCATTAACTTTCAGAAGTTTTGTGCAATGTCCAGAAGTGTTAAGAATGATTGTGTCACCTCTGAACATGTGAATTTTGATTATGCACTAACCCTCTAATGAGTTTGCTTGAAGTTTGGTGTGGAGGAAGTTTTCAAGGGTCAATAGAAGAGGGTGATATAATGTGATCGAGAAGAGTGAAAGGTCTAAGCTTGGGGATGCCCCGGTGGTTCATCCCTGCATATTTTAAGAAGACTCAAGCATCTAAGCTTGGGGATGCCCAAGGCATCCCCTTCTTCATCGACAACTTATCGAGGTTTCTTCTAGTGAAACTATATTTTTATTCCGTCACATTTTATGTACTTTACTTGGAGCGTCTGTGTGCTTTTATTTTTCGTTTTGTTATTTTCATTCTCTGAATAAGTTCATCCTTGTGTGGGAGAGAGACACGCTCCGCTTTTTCATATGGAACACTTGTGTTCTTAGTTGTGCTTTTAATGTTCAAGTGCGAAAGTTGATCGCTTCACTTATTGTTATATGGTTGGAAACAGAAAATGCTACATGTAGTAATTGGTAGAATGTCTTGAATAATTTGATACTTGGTAATTGTTGTGCTCATGTTTAAGCTCTTGCATCATATACTTTGCACCCATTAATGAAGAAATACATAGAGCTTGCTAAAATTTGGTTTGCATAATTGGTCTCTCTAAGGTCTAGATAATTTCTAGTATTGGGTTGAACAACAAGGAAGACGGTGTAAAGTCTTATAATGTTTACAATATGTCTTTTATGTGAGTTTTGCTGCACCGGTTCATCCTTGTGTTTGTTTCGAATAACCTTGCTAGCCTAAGCCTTGTATCGAGAGGAAATACTTCTCATGCATCCAAATCCTTGAGCCAACCACTATGCCATTTGTGTCCACCATACCTACCTACTACATGGTATTTCTCCGCCATTCCAAAGTAAATTGCTTGAGTGCTACCTTTAAACAATTCAAAATTTATCACCTCTGATTTGTGTCAATGTTTTATAGCTCATGAGGAAGTATGTGGTGTTTATCTTTCAATCTTGTTGGGCAACTTTCTCCAATGGACTAGTGGCTTCATCCGCTTATCCAATAATTTTGCAAAAAGAGCTGGCAATGGGATTCCCAGTCCCAAATTAATTAACAAAAATAGACACTCCTCCATGGTATGTGATTGTTGGACGGCACCCGAAGGATTCGGTTAGCCATGGCTTGAGAAAGCAAAGGTGGGGAGGAGTGTCATCATAATAAAACTAAAATAAAAAGGCACTCCTTCATGGTATGAGATTGTTGGCAGGCACCCGAGGATTCGGTTAGCCATGGTTTGTGAAAGAAAAGTTGGAAGGAGTGCCACCCAAAAATAAAATAAAATGGGAGCTGCTCTTTGAAGGTTTGTCTGGCAAGGGGGTTAGAGTACCCGCTACCATTCGTTGACAACAACAAACATCTCTCAAAACTTTATTTTTATGCTCTCTTTATGTTTTCAAAATAAAAGCTCTAGCACAAATATAGCAATCGATGCTTTCCTCTTTGAAGGACCTTTCTTTTACTTTTATGTTGAGTCAGTTCACCTATTTCTCTCCACCCCAAGAAGCAAACACTTGTGTGAACTGTGCATTGATTCCTACATACTTGCATATTGCACTTGTTATATTACTTTACATTGACAATATCCATGAGATATACATGTTATAAGTTGAAAGCAACCACTGAAACTTAATCTTCCTTTGTGTTGCTTCAATACCTCTACTTTGAATTATTGCTTTACGAGCTAACTCTTATGCAAGACTTATTGATGTTTGTCTTGAAAGTAGTATTCATGAAAAGTCTTTGCTATATGATTCATTTGTTTACTCATGGCGTTTACCATTGTTTTGATCGTTGCATTCATTACATATGCTTACAATAGTATGATCAAGGTTATGATGGCATGTCACTCCAGAAATTATCATTTTTATCGTTTACCTACTCGAGGACGAGTAGGAACTAAGCTTGGAGATGTTGATACGTCTCCAACGTATCTATAATTTCTTATGTTCCATGCTACTTTATTGATGATATCTACATGTTTTATGCATACTTTATGTCATATTTATGCGTTTTCCGAAACTAACCTATTGACGAGATGCCGAAGTGCCAGTTCCTGTTTTCTGCTGTTTTTGGTTTCAGAAATCCTAGTAAGGAAATATTCTCGGAATCGGACGAAATCAACGCCCAGTACCCTATTTTCACCGGAAGCTTCCAGAACACCCGAGAGGGACCAGAGGGGGGCCACAGGGGCCCCACACACTAAGGCGGCGCGGCCTGAGGGGGGGGCGCGCCGGCCTGGTGTCTGGGCCCCCCGTAGACCCTCCGAGGCTCCCCTTTCGCCTATATAAGCTCCCTGACCTAAAACCCCGAGACGAATAAGCCACGGTACGAGAAAAGTTCCAGAGCCGCCGCCATCGCGAAGCCAAGATCTGGGGGACAGGAGTCTCTGTTCCGGCACGCCGCCGGGACGGGGAAGTGCCCCCGGAAGGCTTCTCCATCGACACCGCTGCTATCTTCACCGCCATCTTCATCAACGCTGATGCTCCCATGAGGAGGGAGTAGTTCTCCATCGAGGCTCGGGGCTGTACCAGTAGCTATGTGGTTCATCTCTCTCCTATGTACTTCAATACAATAATCTCATGAGCTGCCTTACATGATTGAGATTCATATGATGATGCTTGTAATCTAGATGTCATTATGCTAGTCAAGTGGGTTTTACTTATGTGATCTCCGGAGACTCCTTGTCCCACGTGTGTAAAGGTGACAGTGTGTGCACCGTGTGGGTCTCTTAGGCTATATTTCATAGAATACTTATTCACTGTTATGAATGGCATAGTGAAGTGCTTATTTATATCCCTTTATGATTGCAATGTGCTTTGTATCGCTACTAGTCTATGTGCTACTCATGTGATGTTATTAAAGTAGTCTATTCCTCCTGCATGGTGTAATGGTGACGAGTGTGTGCATCGTGTAGTTCTTGTCGTAGGCTATGATCATAATCTCTTGTAGGTTATGGAGTTGATTATCGCTATGATAGTATTGATGTGATCTATGCCTCCTTCATAGTGTGATGGTGACAGTGTGCATGCTATGTTAGTACTTGGTTTATTTTGCAAAGATCTATTATACTCTAAGGTTACTTAAACATGAATATCGAATGTTGTGGAGCTTGTTAACTCCGGCATTGAGGGTTCGTGTAATCCTACACAATTAGTGGTGTTCATCATCCAACAAGAGTATATGTAGCACAAGGAAGAGAACTTATTTATTATGTGATCAATGTTGAGAGTGTCCACTAGTGAAAGTATGATCCCTAGGCTTTGTTTCCATCAGAAAGAATTGCTTCCTACGCCAGCAAGCTATTTTCTGGCGCCGCTTGTTTACTGTTTTACTGCATCTTTACTTTCTGCAATATTACCACCATCTATACCACCTGTGTTTCACTATCTCTTCGCCGAACTAGTGCACCTATACAACTGACAAGTGTATTAGGTGTGTTGGGGACACAAGAGACTTCTTGCTTTGTGGTTGCAGGGTTGCTTGAGAGGGATATCTTTGACCTCTTCCTCCCTGAGAGTTCGATAAACCTTGGGTGATCCACTTAAGGGAAAACTTGCTGCTATTCTACAAACCTCTGCTCTTGGAGGCCCAACACTGTCTACAGGAAAAGAAGCGTGAGTAGACATCAATAGGTAGCGCCTTAATAATTTATTTCAACAAAACCTCTCGCCATGCACAAGATAGTTGCTTGACCATCAGTGTAGCCCCGACCATGACCTCTCCACTAGATGATCGAAGTGTTGGTTAGTAATGCATCCAGTCAGTCCCAAATACTTTTATGTTAGTGTTTCTCTATGAATTTGCATTGTCCCTTAATAATGCTTGAATAAATAGGTTACCACCATCCATCTGTGGTTACTAGCCTCTATTCCTTCCTTTGAGCTTCTACATACTTTTTACGCATGGGAGTATGCCTCTACGCACATTCGAATTTGAGGTTTTTATAACCAACCAAGCCACTTTTCCTAGACCATTCTATGCGTCCTTTCCAAATGAGAATGCCTAAACACATATGACAACCTTTCATATCAACCATAGCATTCACCAAGTGAGGTATGTAAAGTCAACTAGATTAAGTGCGCAAATAATGAAAGGACGGAACCCTAAATATCACTAAATTTGGATTCATAAAGAGAATCGGGTTGAGAACCCTATGACTGCAAATGTACTAAACCTCAAATGGTAAAGCATTCAACTATGTGAAAGAGAGGAAACGTTCATCTTCTCTCAGATTGAAGTTTTCTTTCGGGATGTCGATTGGGATAAGGGTTTGATCGAGAGCTAGGAGATTAGGTTGTTTAACCTAAGAGAAGAGATCCAGTTTACAGAGGAGATGCCAGGGGCAGTGGCTGTTCAAGGAAGTTTCTCTAAGGACGAAGGCTTGATTGAATGCCATCCCTTCTTTCCTTTCTTAAACGGATGGGAGCAGCTATTGAATCAGCTCTGGTGTTGAAGAAAGATGGAACCTGGAGAATGTGTTTCTACTATCGAAAACTAAATGCAGCAACCATGTTTTCCAAATACCCAATTGCTATCATAGAAGAGGAGCACTTTTGGATGAGGTGTGAGAATCGAGGGTTGGTTATCACCAAATAAGAATGAAAGGAAGAGAATTCTACGAAATAGCTTGAAGGAATGACCTTTTGAATTCAAGGTGATGTCGTGCAACCTTTTACCGACCGGTGAATAGTGTTTTTAAGAGATATAGTATGTGTTAACACCCGATTTTGGCCAAATCAGGAGGTGGGCCGTAATTGAAGATGGACTTGAAGGACGCACACGTGGAGCATCTTTGAAGCGGCCTGGCGCTAAGAGTTCGGGCTTAATTGCCCATGTATCTGTAACATATTAGATCGCGTTGTAATTTAGATTAAAGAGATAGAGTCTAGCCCGTGCACGGTTAGGTGCACGCCCCAATTAGAAAGTCCCTTGGACTATAAATATGTATCTAGGGTTATCGGAAAAGGAGGAAAATCACCGTTCAACCAAAACAAACCAATCTCGGCGCATCGCCACCCCTTTCATACGAGGGTTTCTCCCGGGTAAGCACCATGCTGCCTAGATCGCATCTTGCGATCTAGGCAGCACTAAGTTTATTCGTTATCCTTGTACTTGCTCGTGCCGAAGCCTTGTTGATGGCGAGCAGTACTATTTATCCTTAGGTGTTTAGGGGCTCGCATTGGTGCTTTCACGTGCGTATCCGCGTGGCAATGCCGTCCCTAGACACCTTGCTGCCCTTACGTCGATCTAGACGTAAGGGCAGCATCTTGCTTGATCATGCTTAGTAGATCCGATCCGTTATAGTTGCTCCTTGCATCCGCAAGGATTAGTTTAATATCCGCATAGTTAGGCCTTATGCTGGGGTCGGACGATCCGGTGGTGCGTTAGGCGTTGTTTACCGTCCCCGCGAGGGATGTTCCGAGGATCAACACATGTTGGTTTTTAGGCCTCTCGTAGGGGTAGTTTGCATCGTCTCTCGTAGCTGCTAGGCCCGATCGCACGTAGGACGTTCCGATTATGCGGTGAAAACCCTAAACCTGTCGTGGATCGTTTTAGCTATGTCCTCGATCAAGCAGGATCCCCATGCCATTGCTAAATCCATCAAGGACCATGGGGCGATCGGCTCTTTGAGCCGATCCACAGGGAAACCTGAGAGCCGATAAGGCTTGTATTTAATGTGCACGTGTCTACCATGCAGGAACAATCGAAGCACTAACACCTTCCTGACCAGGTATAGGTCAGGTGGCACGCCCTAGCAACCGCCGGACGCGCGCCGAAGATTTGCGGGACGACGCGAGGTGCCAGGGATCCACTAAGCGGCCCTGGGAGCTTCCCGGCTCTTCGTGTTGCTTAACCGAAACCCGTCGGGGGGTTTTGGAGGGTAACACATTCTGGCACGCCCGGTGGGACATCTTCTGCTACATCTACGTCGACGTCCACGTCGGCATCTGTTGCGACGCCCACGTCAACATCCGCGTCAACACCGACATCCGAGATGGCGGAAGAACAGATCACGTACGAGGAGCTTCCTCCTGATCATAAGAAGAAGTACGACGAGTTGAAAGCCATCTGTGAAGCCGAACTCATCGGCTCCTTTGAGAAGACCCGTTCGCACGGTATCAGGTTCAAAGGATTCACGCCACAAGGCGCCCTCGAAGGGATAGATCTGTCTCTCCCTTCAGATGAACGTACCAGAGCCCTGCGTCAGGAGATCAACTACATGGTGGCCCATTCACTGCATCGGCACTCCGAGAGCCTGGTGAACACTTTGGAGCGCGTTGCGCTCCGTGTGGTGCAAGAGATCATGGAGCGTCGTTACTCTCCTTCACCAGGGAGAGATGCAACTCCACACCAGGCCGCCTCTGCCGTACGCAGTAGCGGCTCCGCAGCAACAAGGCTCACCGGCATACGTCGTCCACAAGATTGGGGGCGACCCGGGCGACTATCAATTCCTACACGAGCCGCCCAAGGAGATCCCACACGGATACGTGTGCACGTACGTTCCGAACTGCAACAACTGGACGCAGGCGATCCAGGCTCCACCAGGAGGGATTGCCGGAGCAGGAGCACTTGTTCCGGCAGGAAGAACAACTGCAGCAGCGGGGAGTCTAGGAGCAGAAGCTGAGAAACAAGCGTGGCTAGCCAAGTATGCCACTACCCCAGTCCATGAAAACTCAGCTGCTACTACCTCCACCGCAGACCAGATCAGCGCGGTCTTGAGAGACCAATTCGGCATTTTGCCGAAAAAGAAGACAATCGACTATTCCAAGCCGTACCCCAATGAGTTTGACCTGATCCCACTGCCACCTAAGTACCGGCTCCCGGACTTCACCAAATTCAGTGGGTTAGAAGGGTCTAGCTCCATCGAGCACGTGAGCCGATACCTGACCCAGCTGGGCATGGCTTCGGCATCAGATCGCTACGGTGAGGTGCTTCTCGCAATCCCTCACCGGTCCAGACTTTCGGGTGGTACACTTCTTTGCAGCCAAATTCGGTGCAATCATGGAAGCAGCTGGAGGAACTGTTCCACACCCAATACCATTCGGAAACTACCGAAAGCTGGTATTGCCGAACTAGCACAGGTTCGGCGAGAAGCGAGGAGAGACAAGTGGCTGAGTACATTCAGCGTTTCAGAACCGTCAAGAACCGATGCTATTCGGTTCATATAACCGAGAAGGAAGCGATCGAGCTGGCCGTGGCGAGCCTTGCGGCGTCATTCAAGGATCCGACGTTCCAAGTCGAGTACAACTCGTCGACGCACCTGGTCAGCGAGACCGACCTTATATGAGCAGCGCCATCCGGAACCGTACCAAGACAAGTTCAAGCGCGCGATCAGCCTGGTCAATGCCGATGAAGATGAAGATTCTACGGAAGATCAGGAAGTTGCAGTAGCCGAGTGGACTCGGACGCCAGTGCCTGTGTCCTGCCAATGGGTGAACCCACCAGGGCCTCCAAGAGGGTTGGACTTCGATGTGACCAAGACTGAGCAGATCTTTGATCTGCTGCTGAAAGAGAAACAGTTGAAGCTACCCGAAGGCCACAAGATCCCTACGGCACAGGAAATGAACAAGAGGCCATACTGCAAGTGGCATCATACGTTCACGCACACCACCAACGACTGCAAAGTACTGCGCGCACAAATCCGGATGGCGATAGAAGCGAGGCCGATTAACTTTCGGACAGTTTGCCATGAAGGTAGACAGGCGTCCGTTTCCGGATGTCAACATGGTGGACCTAAGCCACTCCATAAGAGAACTAGGGTTCTCTTTCGATGTCAATATGGCAGGGTTTGGGAGCCGCCATGGTAAGGACAAAGCAGAAAGCAGCCACTCTCGTGGAAAAGATAAAGAGGAGGCCGTTCCACGCGACCGGCCCCAAGGTGATGACAGACGGAACCTGACTGAGGAAGAGGTGATGCATCTCCTCAACAAACATGATCAGCAGTACGACCGACGTCGGCGCTACGACGAAGACGATGAAAGACATCGTCGGTCTGATGCAGTCAGGAGGTATCGTCAGCACGATAGGAACAACGACGGGTACGAACGTCGCGCTAGAGGGAGGTCAAGGGAGCAAGACGACGTGGACAGGCACTGGGACTGCCCCTTCTTCAAACATTGCTGGGATTCAGGAATGAGCCGATTGCCAACAATCGAGAATTGCCCAGAATGCACGCAGCAAAGGAGGAGGGCCAACGAAGTTTCAGTGTTCAAGCGCCTAGGACCTCTCCCACCACATCAGAGTAAACGAGCTGAGTCATCTCAAGAAGAGGACTTCGAGGAGTCCGATGGAGAAGAAGATAGGTATCACCGGCCAAGGTGGTGCCCTGATGGACTCAGCCATTCTCAGAAGCGTCGGGTGCAGCGGCTGCGAAACTTGGAAGAAGCCGAGGCACAGTACCTGTACACGTTGAGAAGAGCGCGGCCCGATCTGGCCGCGAAAATCCAGCAAACCATGAAGACGAAGGCGCGCCCGCCAAAGAAAGTATGGCGCCCAAAACAGGCGAAAGCCGATGCACAGGCATCGGATGATGCCGATACACAGGCATCGGCTGACACAAACATGGTGTCCGCAGTCCTGACAGAGTAGCACGTCCAAGACATTGGACATACGTGGCAAGGCCGATCCCTGAGATCGGCCCTCAAAAAAATGAAAAGCAAAGGATCTTATCTCCAAGGCCACGTAGCTACAATGAAAATATAGGAAGTTGCCAATCATCGCCAAAGCATTGCAACAAGAAGGGAGGCCGATTCCCGCAATCGGCCAAAATTATCTTCAACATACCTTCGTCTGTGTTCGGCATTGATCCTAAGATGCCTGAAGAGCCGATACCATCAATTACTTGACAGAATCGGCTCGGGGGGGCACATAGATGGAGGAGACACGAGGATACCAAGCTGGGAACGGGTGCCAAATACCCAGCAGCTCAAGGTTTAAAAATGGAAAATCCAAAAAATTTTGAGCACAGCCGATGCGTAGACATCGACTTAAGGATTCAAAGCCGATGCACGGCCATCGACTCAAGGGATATAAGCGGAAGCCTAATAGATAAGCGGAAGCCTAATAGAGCAGTCATCTGCTGGAGGAACCCCTCATTGGGATTGCTTGGCGATTCGGGCCCGCTCTTCAGGGACTTCCAACTCCTTTTGCAAGACTTCGAGCTCGGCAGCACCAATAGAAGCATCAGTTTGGGCGTCCAAGACGGCCCTTTCTCTCGTTTAAGCCTTTGGTGTTTGCCGGCAAGTTTGAAGATCGCAGCCCCGGCCAACAGCAAGAACAGCATGGACGTGCGGATCAGGCCAGGATCATGAGAACAACCGACGGTCGTCCAGTTAAACTGAACTGCATTCTCACCAGAGGTTGCGTTATTGGACTGAAGAAGCTCGGGGGGCAGCTCACCTCGAAGGTTCTTTGCACCACAATTGAGAAGCTGATAGTGGTCCGATGCGGCTGGTGCACCTTCATTCTCGCCTTGACCAAGGCTCGGGGGGCAGATGGCCTTGGAAATTCCTCACTCTGAAGAGCCGATAGTGTCGAAATCGGCTATTCCTGTTGGCAGGAGGAATCTGAGAAGGGAGCTATGATCGTTGATGGGCTCTGGACCAGCTTATTGCTGCAAAGAAATGGAGCATCGCAAGGGCAGTTAAGGGCAAAGGTGCCTGTTCTGCAAAAGTGTTAGCTTCAACAGTCAAGTTGATCCGAGCGACGGTCTTAGGGACCTCCTGAAGGCAAAGAGGGTCTGGATGAGAAGGATGCGGCAGAAGAATGTCTGAAGTTTAAAGTTAATGAGGAGACTGGACATTATTGCAAGAATTTTGCCGCTAAGCCTAACATCCCATTCAGTTGGATCTGCATTTCCAAGTTCTGGGGTTTGCACGGTTGTGGCTTGGCCCTGTTTAACCGGGAGTATGGAGGTCCGGATGGATTTATCTCGAGAATTATCAAGAAAGAGACCGATGTGCTGCCATCGGCTCATTGAGCATGGACTGAATTGACAATCGGCTAAATTATCATAAAAGGAAATCGGGAAGATCACATTGGGGAAATTCTTCGTTGATAAACGAGATTTCTTACATAAAGAGCTGATTGCTCTCAAAAGAAGGTCCTAGGGGATACATTGCCCCGTCTACTACTGATGGCCCTAAGCT
The DNA here is from genome assembly GCF_022539505.1 of Lolium rigidum. NCBI lineage: Eukaryota > Viridiplantae > Streptophyta > Magnoliopsida > Poales > Poaceae > Lolium > Lolium rigidum. The sequence continues at coordinate 86,804,805 of NC_061510.1, forward strand.
AAGCTCCTATCTAGGGGTCATTGCTACCCTCATCGTCGTCGTCGCCATCACCGCCGTCGGCGCTGCTCCCGACCGGCTCGTCGTCGCTGTAGCGGCCGCCGGCAGGGCCCTCGTTGTCTTCATCTTCCTCGCCAGCATCATCGCCCTCGCTATCGAAGTCGCTGAGGTGCCCGGGCCAGGGGCAATGGCGTTTGGCCGGCGGCTCGTCGGAGGAGCCGTCGTCTTCCTCCTCCTCCTTCATCTCCTCAGAAGAGGTGACCCCGTCCCAAGAAAAGCGGTCGTCGTCGCTTGCCTCCACCGCTTCCTCGTTGGCAAGGAAGCGAAGGTCGCTCTCCCCGTCCGTTAAGGACTGGTCGTCCTCGGACCAGACGGAGGAGTCATGGGTCGACTCGTCCCCGTCGGCTATGGCGCGGCGGATGTTGGCCGCGTGGGCCTCCTGTGGGTCCCATTCAGGCGTCGGCTCGCGGGAGGTGGAGGATTGGGTAGAAAGACCCGATGAAGAGGAAGAAGAGAAAGACATGGCGGCAGAGGAGGGCTTTTTGGAAGTGCTAGTGCCAGGAGGATGAGGGAGAGAACTACAGGAAGTGGCCGAATAAAAAGGGGGAATATACGGTTTAATGCTTAAGCAGTTCCCGAGGACGTGGTGCCAGAACCGTCAAGTCGTGCAGAGAAGGCGAGGAGGCAAAACGTCATCATAAAGAAAACTGCGACGGTTCTGCTCTGCCACGACATGACCCTTCGAGGAAAACAGATGGTTTTGCAATTATCATTATCAAAACCAGGGGGGCATGTGTTACCACCCGATTTTGGCCAAATCAGGAGGTGGGCCGTAATTGAGGATGGACTTGAAGGACGCACACGTGGAGCATCTTTGAAGCGGCCTGGCGCTAAGAGTTCGGGCTTAATTGCCCATGTATCTGTAACATATTAGATCGTGTTGTAATTTAGATTAAAGAGATAGAGTCTAGCCCGTGCACGGTTAGGTGCACGCCCCAATTAGAAAGTCCCTTGGACTATAAATATGTATCTAGGGTTATCGGAAAAGGAGGACAATCACCGTTCAACCAAAACAAACCAATCTTGGCGCATCGCCACCCCTTTCCTACGAGGGTTCCTACCGGTAAGCATCATGCTGCCTAGATCGCATCTCGCGATCTAGGCAGCGTAAAGCTTAGTATTGTTCATGCGTTGCTCGTACTGAAGCCTTTTTGATGGCGAGCAACGTAGTTATCATTAGATGTGTTAGGGTTAGCATTGTTCTTCACGTAACATGCTATCGTAGTGCAACCCTTGCATATCTAGCTGCCCTTACGTCTATCCAGACGTAAGGGCAGCATCTTGCTTGATCATGCTTAGTAGATCCGATCCGTTATAGTTGCTCCTTGCATCTGCAAGGATTAGTTTAATATCTGCATAGTTAGGCCTTATGCTGGGGTCGGACGATCCGGTGGTGCGTTAGGCGTTGTTTACCGTCCCTGCGAGGGATGTTCCGAGGATCAACACATGTTGGTTTTTAGGCCTCTCGTAGGGGTAGTTTGCATCGTCTCTCGTAGCTGCTAGGCCCGATCGCACGTAGGACGTTCCGATTATGCGGTGAAAACCCTAAACTGTCGTGGATCGTTTTAGCTATGTCCTGATCAAGCAGGATCCCCATGCCATTGCTAATCCATCAAGAACCATGGGGCGATCGGCTCTTTGAGCCGATCCACAGGGAAACCTGAGAGCCGATAAGGCTCGCATTTAATGTGCACGTGTCTACTATGCAGGAACAATCGAAGCACTAACACCTTCCTGACCAGGTATAGGTCAGGTGGCACGCCCTAGCAACCGCCAGGACGCGCGCCAGAAGATTTGCGGGACGACGCGAGGTGCCAGGGATCCACTAAGCGGCCCTGGGAGCTTCCCGGCTCTTCGTGTTGCTTAACCGAAACCCGTCGGGGGGTTTTGGAGGGTAACAGTATGTTGGAAAATGGTGTTTACTGCTGTCACTACATATAGTTAAGAGCATTTTGCTATCTTTAAAGAGAATTAGTAAAATATGTAAGGGGGTCTAGAGTTTCTCCTTGATCAATTTCTCGGATCTCTTGACTTCAAATACTCAAAGAAAATGCAGTGTGTGGACATTTTATTTTTATGCAAGTGTGTGAACTTGTCCAGTGGCTTGTTGCATGTAATGGTGGGCGGTGGAAATTTAATCAGACTGCGCTAGGAGCGTAAGCCAAGCATTCATTTGCAAGTTCCAAGAAATAAACGCCATTTTTGCACAATCACAATCTTGGTGTGAAGCACCAAGATGGCAAATGCAGACTACGCGGTCATGATCAATGCCTAGCATTTTTGCAGGCAACGGTGGGCAGTGGAAATTTTTGCTCAGTGTGTGCTGCTACAAGCGTACGTTGAACATTCATTTGCAAGCTCCAAGAAATATTGCACGATCACAGTGTTGTCCATCTTGGTGTGAAGCACCAACATGGCGGTGCATACTACTCAGCCATAATGCCTACTTGCCTAGCATGTTGGCTCACTTACCTAATACTACTATGATAAACACTGAAACGATATTGTCCGGGAGTTCAGTTTTATGCACACGCCAGTTATGTCACGCCATTATTTTCTTTCTTTCTCTTGTGCAATGTACGTGATCCCGGCTTGTATCCTTTTCCGTGTTCCGGCCATCAGTCACCATAGTCATGGCACGCACATGGACATGGTTGCTGCAACCCAACCAACCCCCTTTTATCATACATAAACCATGAACCGTGCGTTGCTTATGAGCCACCCTGACAGATGAAGCACACCACATCAGTGAAGAGCCGCACGCACCGACTCTCTGTCCCGTTTGAAAATTTGAAACTTCACCGGCTTCGTTCAAGGGGAAGAAACCCCCTCCACATTTTCTTCTCAAAACGGAAGCGCAAAACACATGACTGATCTGTCCAAGAGAGATGCAGCCAGCCAGCCACCAGTAGAGCCTCAAAGACAATTTTGGGTCAAATTGTATTACGTTCATCATCTGGCAGGTGGCATCGATTGATTTCGTTGACAGCGATGCAGAATCAGGCCTAGGTAATTACAGCGCTCTTTTCGGAAAAGCTGATTACAGTACAGCTCGGTCGCTAGGAAGAAAGGTAGAATCACGGAGGAAATGATCACTAGATCAGTACTACTGGTTAGTGAGTACTGACGTTCCACTAGGAAATCCGTAAATCCACCGCTAGTTTTTCTTTCCCCTCAAGCTGTTTCACGTGAGCAGAAGCCAGTACCAACATCAAGAGCTCATGAGCCCGGTCACACTAACACTGTCACGCCGTCCTATATATACCCATGCAGACCACCCCTTCTCTTCATCCAAATTCGTCATTGTTTCTTCCTCAGATCACTTCTTCTGCAGGACTAGGAGTTCTGCCATCATGGGGGCTCGGCTGGTTCCTGCTCGTGGAGCTGCTGTGCTCTTCGGTGCCTTGGTTGTGCTCTCGGCCGTCGTCAGCTTCGGTGCGGCCGCGCTGACGCCGACGGTCGTGGTTGGCTCCGTCAAGTGCTTGGACTGCTCCCCCAACGACGTCAACGCTGAGGATGCCTTCAAGGGTAAGCGCAATTGGTTCTATACATCTCGGTGTGCCCCTGGAAACTTTGGCCTTCTCACAAAACGGCAGTTTACCAATTCATGTAGTGAATGTAGTGCTAGTTTAATTAGTCCAAGAAACTCACTAGGAGTTTTCACATAGGCTGTAAGATGTAGCTGTAGCAGAAGTTTTTATGCCCAAAACACAATTCCGGTATGCATAGTAGGCAGGCTGCAGAAGCAGAAATGCCCAGCTGGGTATCATCTTTGCTATTGTGCATACAAGGTTGGGCCGTATCATAATCAACTCGACAGTGCAGTTTAGTTCTCAAATTTAGACGGCCCACAGCGCGACCACAAACTTCTACTAATAGTTGTTTTTTTTCTGCACATCCCGCACTGCAGGGCTTCTAGTCGCCGTCAAGTGCAGGTCCGGCGCTGGGCAGACCTACCAGACGCAGATGTTCGGACTCCTCGACGACAATGGCGCCTTCAGCATCCCGCTCGTGCCTGGCATCCAGCGCGACGACGACGAGTTGGGCCACGACTGCTTCGCCCAGCTCCACAGCGCGCCCGACACGCCGTGCGCCGGGCTGGCGCCTCCCAAGATCGGCCCCAGCAGCCAAGGCGCCGGCTACCTCGCCGTCGCAGACGGCACGGTCTTCTCGCCCGTCGCGTGCCTGTGCAAGAAGAAGAAGAAGCACTTCATGATGGGTCCCCCGCCGCCGCCGCCGCAGCCCAGGCCGGAGCCGTCCTACGGCCCCCCGACGCCCACGCCCACTCCTGATCCGACGCCCTCGTACGGGCCACCAACGCCGAAGCCTCCGGCGCCACCGGCGGAGGACGAGCCGGAGCCCTTCTTCCACAAGCACCCCAAGATGAAGAAGCTCATGCACAAGAAGAAGCCGTGCCCGCCGCTAGGCGAGGAGGACAAGCAGCCCAAGAACTGATCTGGTCTACTACTACACTTGCCTCCTGCGTCGAGGAGGGAGCATCGGTCCCTCAGACATTTGCGGATCGATATGTCTGTGATGTTAGTTGATTCTGTTGATGTTGTTTTCTGTTTAGTGATTTGTTGTTTGGTTTAGTTTGTGCCATTGTGTTGGCATTGGTGTTTTAGTTCGCTGATTTGTTTGTGAAATAAAGAAAGTGTGTGAGCTATTCCATAATGATGTCCTGATCTATTCTAACTAGAGCTTTGCATTTCGGAGCTGAAGAATTCATCGGTAACACTTCCGACTTTTGTACTGTCGTTGGAGGGGCTTAGTATTTGTCAAGAGATCAGTGGTAGACTGGTTGTACCTGTTTAACACTGTTGTTGGTAGCAGAGCATTCAGAAAAGAGAAGTAAACAGGGGAACTTCTCATACAGAGTGGCGACAGGCCACGCGTTCCCGACCAGTGCCAAACTGGAGTTTTGATAGCACGCTGCCAGTTAGCGGGACAAGGCGACATGGTGGTTCTATACATCAAGGTCTTGTTCAGCAGCTAATTAATCAGATGCCCTACAAGCCTACGATAATCAAGTATTGCCCACAGCCAGGTGCAGCTAGAAGGAACATGCATCCGAGCACCTCCCCAAATTAATCTCCACTTGAGAGGCAATTAAAGATCACTTTTAGCCTCTGTTTTTTTCTAACCTAGGCAATACATTTTCATTGATTAAGTCGCAAAAGGTTGGACAGTTTATAAGAAAACCTGGCTGAAAGCAATACAACACACAACATACCACATCGGCCCCAAGGCTGCACCTCCACACAAGTCGAAGACCAAGTCGCCCTAGCGATTAAAGACGACAACCAAACACCTCAACACAATACGGCGGTCGAAAAAATTCGGAGCAACATCCACGCTGGCTCTAGGGCCATTCACCGCCTAGCCAAAGACGAAAACAGAACATCGCAGACGCAGAGGAAGCACCAACATGGGAGGCAAAGGGCCCCCACAAGATGCCTCCGGGGAGGAGGACCGAGAGCAACGCCATCGCCAACATTGTCGATGCAGGATTTTCACATGAAATTCAACAAAACCCTAATTGCATCCGCTTGTCCGTCGTAGGTGCATCGGCCCTGCAGCTTGCTGCCGCCAACTACCAATTTACTACACTGGTCCCTCAAGCTAGCTGAACATCCAAGGCGAGACCCCAAAAGGAAAACGACGCAAGAGCGCCGCCTTGCCTTATTTGGATCTAGGGTTTCCCGGGAGAATCTCGAGCGGAGGAAGAACACCGCCATGATGATGCCTTCAACAAGTACTTGGCACCCAAGGGCGTCACTGACAATGGTCCCAGTCGGCCTTCCAGGACAAGGCTTTTGATGAGGGCATCCCATCTTTTGATACAACCAATGTACCTACAACCACACAAATACAAGGACCAATCACTCGAGCTCGTGCCAAACAACTTAACTATCAGGTACTTTCGTTTCTTGGAACTATTCCTCACATGCATGTGAATATAATGCTGCCTAAATCAGATGTGTTTGTTACTCTTAGGAATGATGGACCTATCATGGATGAGAAGGACAAGCATTGCAGCATGATCACACATGGAGGAAATGACAGTAAACATATGAGGATTGAAGAGGACGCTGCAACTGGAGATTTCAAAACTTTGAAGCCACCATAATAAGATATGAAGACATGGACGAAATATAGAGCTTTCCACTTCATAATTTCGTCAATATAGTTACATGGTGCTGCGTCACTTTTAAGTTTGGGCCAGGCCCATGTAATTTTCGCGGGAATTAAGTCAGCCCCTGTTTAGAGTCCATATTGAAGGGGGAAAGGCCTTCTAGGGTTTGGTCCGGCCACCATATGCATGGCTGGTCGAAACCCCACCTTTTCTTCCTTTAAATACCTCCATAGCCGTCACGTTTAGACTCGGATTTTGATTAGATTAAAAGTTAGTCATTGCTGCAACTCTCGTGTACTTCTTTTGATGCCAACGTCCAGAACAAGACTAACTATTCGGAATCCCACCTTATTTAATAAAGCTTTCATCTTTCATCTGCAATATTCTGATTGCAATATTAGTTCTTAGTTGTTCTCGATTTCAGATAGGAATTAAGACCCTCGCTGGTCAGGCAGATCGTGCATCCGCAAGATCAGTAACTCCTGGAGATTGTCCTAGCGATTGCATTGGCGTACGAGCTTTGCACGTGTAGTCGGATCGTCAAGCACGAACTCCACCAACAAATCGACACTATCATACTCTCATCGAAAGATCGGACACCTTTTCCCTATCAAGTGGTATCAGATTTCAGGTTGCTCGGTGTGATTTTACAGTTTTCCTAGTGTAGATTGCATCTGCCTTCATACCCATAAACCCACGAAAAAGCCAAAAATCTATTAGGTTTAGATCATCTGCCCCATAGCTCCTACCACGCCTTGCATTGTCTTTTCAGTTTTGTACAGTTAAATTTGTGTCTGCATCTTCGTGTCGAGTTGCTGGTCTTAGCATATAGTTCCTTTAGAGTTTCGAGTTCTGGTCATATTAGTCACGCCGTCGCCGCCCACTCGCACGATACGCAGATCACCACTGTCACCGCCATATACACCCGCCATATACTTCCGCCACCGCCATATACATCTGCTATATACCATGTTTCCTACCTTGAAACGGTTTCGTCCTGTTTCTCTGCCGCAAAAGAGTCCGTGTAGACTAAGGTTTTTCTGTTTTCCTTAATAGCTGTTGCCTTCTAATTTCGTTCGTGCTGTAGAAAAAACTTCCGTGAGATAAGTTTCGGTCGCCGGTAAAGAATTGTGACGGAGAGCAAAAAAAAAGTCTGGAAACGCCTCCGAAATTTTTTCTGGCTACACTAGTTTTTGACCTTGGCGATCACTTTTCGCCAGTGGCCGTTATAGCGACATTTTTTTGGCGCCTGCGCGCTTTTTGGAGCACATTCTAGAAATTTCGACAATTTTTTTTCTAAGGCTATACTGTTTTAATTTAGACCTCGGGAATCAGTTTGAGACACTCGCCATCATAGTGATATTTCGCATCTCGGTTCGCCACATCATCGCTGCAAGTTGCTTGTGTGTCGCGCCGTGACCTCGTTAGTGTTCTAGGCTCGCGTCTCTAGTACGATCTAGCCTAGGACCAGCACAGTACCGTTGTTGAGCATACTTTGAATATTGCATTAATGTTTTGATAATTGCTGTTTTTGCTACCATATTAGCCTGCCTACAGCTCTACATATTGTCTCCACGTGCTCTGTGTCGACACCCAATAATCTCTTTGGCAAACTTTGGGATAACGATGATCATTGTTGGTTGTTGTATCGCCTTCCTCCTGTTGGTAAGAACTTGTAAGAGCTTCGTATTTTGCTTGACGGATTACACGTGAACCACCATATTCCGTAGTTTATAGGCATATCCATTGTTGCTTGTTGCATACTAACCATGACATGCACAGATTCGGCGACCGTTGACCCGGATAAGATGACGAGTGCAGAGTTGCATGATCAATTCACCCACCTTTTGGGTGGGCATGCCCACGATGTAGATGCGCGCCTTAGTGACGTTGACGCCAAACTCACTGACGCGCTGGATAAGATGGATGGCCCCGAGGAAGCTTTCAACTCCAAGCTCGACGCCAAGTTCCAGGAGGTGTTCGCTCGGTTACCGCAGCCTCGTGACAACGTGCTACGACGCGCACGCCGCGTTCCTCGTGCGGAGGTTCCTGCGGGTACCGCTCCTGCGGCTGCAGCCGCACCTGACGTGCCTTCTGATGAAGGATATGAAGATTATGGAGGGGACGACGAGCTGGTAGATGAGAACGTGCTGGACGGCGATGAGGTCGAACAACCTGCACATGGTCGTCCACGACAATTGAACCGCAACGCTCGGCCACCTCCACGCCGGTACGTGATGATGATCATGTTGCTAAATTTAAATTGAATATTCCGCCGTTTGAGGGTAGATATAATCTTGATGCATATCTTACTTGGGAATTGGAAGTAGAGCAACGCTTTGCATGTTTACGCTACCGTGATCATTTGCGTGTTAGTGCTGCTACTTGTGAGTTTACAAATTTTGCTTCTATTTGGTGGTCTAAGCATTGTAGAGTACATCATGCTAATATTCCTACTACTTAGGTTGGTTTAAAACTTTCTATGCGTACTCGTTTTGTTTCTCCACATTATCAACGTGATTTTCTTAGAAAATTGTTTTGTTTAGAACAAGGAAAAAATTAAGTAGAAGACTATTATCAAGAATTGCAAACTGGCATGATTCGTTGTGTTATTGTAGAGGATAATGAAGCTATGCTTGCACGTTTCTTTGGTGGTTTGAATAAAGAGATTGAGCATATTTTAGATTATAAGGAGTACAACACTATTACTCGCTTGTTTCATCTTGCTTGCAAAGCTGAACGTGAAGTGCAGGATCGTCAACCATCATGGAGAATAACTAATACTTCTGCAGGTCGTACATCGTCATGGTCTCCGCGACAATCAGCGCCACCATCTCGTGGAGCTGCACCAGCACCTACTACCTCCAAGTACACTGGGCCTGCATCACGGACATCACCTGCTGCTACTCCACCACCATCTTCTGGTCCTCCTCGGAGTTCCTCTTCGATGGCTTCCACGGGGAAGATGCGCGACATTCAGTGTCGCAAATGCTTGGGTTTTGGTCACATAGAAAGAGAATGCAGGACCAAACGTGTCATGTTGGTGCATGAAGATGGAGAATATAATTCTGCAAGTGACTTTGATGAAGATACATTGGCCCTTATTGCTGCACGTGATGGCGCCAATTCTGATTCTGAGAGAGAGATGGAGGTAATGGAAGTTGACAATGGTGATCAGTACAAGAGCTTAGTTGCACAACGTGTGTTGATCGTGCAATTGAGCAAATCTGAGCATGATCAACGCCACAATCTATTTCAAACAAGAGGCGTTGTAAAAAATCGAGCTATATGGATCATCATTGATGGAGGGAGCTACAATAATCTGGCTAGTGTTGACATGGTGGATGATACGTCTCAAACGTATCTATAATTTCTTATGTTCCATGCTACTTTTATTACAATACTTGAATGTTTTATACATACTTTACAGCATTATTATACATTTTCCGGCACTAACCTATTAACAAGATGCCGAAGTGCCAGTTGTTGTTTTTCTGCTGTTTTTGGTTTCAGAAATCCTAGTAAGGAAATATTCTCGGAATTGGACGAAATCAACGCCCAGGGGCCTATTTTTACACAAAGCTTCCAGAAGACCGAAAGGGAGACGAAGTGAGGCCACGAGGTGGCCAGACACCAGGGCGGCGCGGCCTGGCCCCTGGCCGCACGGCCCTGTTGTGTGGGCCCCTCGTGATGCCCCCTGACCTACCCTTCCGCCTACAAATAGCCTTCGTCGCGAAACCCCCTGTACCGAGAGCCACGATACGGAAAACATTACTGAGAGGCCGCCGCCGCCAATCCCATCTCGGGGGATTCAGGAGATCGCCTCCGGCAGGGAATCATCACCGGAGGGGCTCTACATCATCATGCCCGCCTCCGGATTGATGCGTGAGTAGTTCATCCTTGGACTATGGGTCCATAGCAGTAGCTAGATGGTTGTCTTCTCCGCTTGTGCTATCATTGTTATAGATCTTGTGAGCTGCCTAACATGATCAAGATCATCTATTTGTAATGCTACATGTTGTGTTTGGTGGGATCCGATGAATAGAGAATACTATGTTAAGTTGATTATCAATCTATCATATATGTGTTGTTTATGTTCTTGCATGCTCTCCGTTGCTAGTAGAGGCTCGGCCAAGTTGATACTTGTAACTCCAAGAGGGAGTATTTATGCTCGATAGTGGGTTCATGCCTCCATTGAATGCGGGACGAGTGACGAAAGTTCTAAGGTTGTGGATGTGCTGTTGCTACTAGGGATAAAACATTGATGCTTTATCTAAGGATATTTGTGTTGATTACATTAAGCACCATACTTAATGCAATTATCTGTTGTTTACAACTTAATACTGGAAGGGGTTCGGATGATAACCTGAAGGTGGATTATTTAGGCATAGATGCATGCTGGATAGCGGTCTATGTACTTTGTCGTAATGCCCTGATTAAATCACATAGTAATCATCGTTGATATGTATTGAATCTTTATTTGTCAATTGCCCGCCTGTAATTTGTTCACCCAGCATGTTAGTTATCTTATTGGAGAGACACCTCTAGTGAACTGTGGACCCCGATCCATTCTTTTACATCTGAATACATTCAACTGCTTTTATTGTTCTTTGCAAACAAACACCATCTTCCACTCGATACGCTTAATCCTTTGTTTTCAGCAAGCCGGTGAGATTGACAACCTCACTGTCACGTTGGGACAAAGTACTTTGATTGTGTTGTGCAGGTTCCACGTTGGCGCCGGTTTCACTGGTGTTGCGCCGCACTACACTCCTCCACCAACAACCTTCACGTGCTTCTTGGCTCCTACTGTTTCGATAACCTTGGTTTCTTTCTGAGGAAAAACTTTCCGCTGTGCGCATCATACCTTCCTCTTGGGGTTCCCAACGGACGTGTACATCTACGCGCATCAAGCAACTTTTTTTGGCGCCGTTGCCGGGGAGATCAAGACACGCTGCAAGGGGAGTCTCCACTTCCAATCTCTTTACTTTTTTTTTGTCTTGCTTTATTTTATTTACTACTTTGTTTGCTGCACTTAAACAAAACACACAAAAATTAGTTGCTAGCTTTACTTTATTTACTATCTTGTTCTTTATATCAAAACATAAAAAAATTAGTTACTTGTCTTTGCTTTACTTGTTTAGTTTACTTTTTGCTTATTTCATCATGTTTCCTCCTAAGTACACTCTAAAAGACATACCGGTAGGCCGAGGGTCTATAATTGGAAGAGATAATATAGAAGATTTTTTCACTCATGTTAGTATAGCTGAAGATTTTGAAGATAGACACTTGGTAGAACTTGCTCCTACTTATGAAATTGCTGTTGCTTCTCTAGTACACATGTTGGAAATTAAATTTGTTAATCTCAATCCTATAATTCAGCATATGTTTCTTACACTCTCTGATATGGAGGAAGGAGAAAAGAAAAATTTTGTCTTAGAAACTCTTCTAAAAGAATTTGGTGGTGTAGCAAGAGAGGCTAGAAAAGTCTTTACTAAATATAAAATGCTTGGTTCTTACACCAACTTTGCTAGTACCCTTGAGAAGATGGACATTGATAGGATAAAGTACAGTAATAATGTTAATGATGGAGGGGACATTAAGACATCAATACCTTGCAAGCTTGTAGGAATGTTCGAAGCACTAGAAAAGAATTACGATTGGATTGTTCCCGAAAATTTATTTGATGAGAATAGCAAGCCTAAGAGTAATGAAAAGGGAGCCTCTGAAACTTACATAGATAAGATAACATGCATTATAGAGGATACTCCCAACTCCCGAGGTAATAATGTTGATGCTTCTTCTCTTGATGTTACTTGATTTGCACTTTCTGCGCCTAGCTGAAAGGCGTTAAAAAAAAGCACTTCTTGGGAGATAACCCATGTTTTATTTTATTTACTGTATTGTTGAGTCTTGGAAGATGTTTACTACTGTAGCAACCTCTCCTTATCATGTTTTTGTGCCAAGTAAAGTTTCTATGTTAAAGTTGATGCTATATTTGGGATCGCTGCGCAGAAACAGCATTGCTGTCTGTCACGAATTCTCGCAGAAGTCTCTGTAAAAAAATCGAAAAAATCTGCGAATTTACGAGCGTGATCCTCAGATATGTACGCAACTTTCATTAGTTTTGATTTTTTCCATTTGAGCAAGTTAAGTGCCCCTTTAAGATTCGTCTTTACGGACTGTTCTGTTTTTGACAGATTCTGTCTTTTATTTCGCATTGCCGCTTTTGCTATGTTGAATGAGTTTCTTTGTTCCATTAACTTTCAGAAGCTTTGTGAAATGTCCAGAAGTGTTAAGAATGATTGTGTCACCTCTGAATGTGTGAATTTTTGGTTATGCACTAACCCTCTAATGAGTTTGCTTGACGTTTGTGTGAAGGAAGTTTTCAAGGGTCAAGAGAAGAGGATGATATACTATGATCAAGAAGAGTGAAAGGTCTAAGCTTGGGGATGCCCCGGTGGTTCATCCCTGCATATTTTAAGAAGACTCAAGCATCTAAGCTTGGGGATGCCCAAGGCATCCCCTTCTTCATCGACAACATTATCAGGTCACTTCTAGTGAAACTATATTTTTATTCCATCACATCTTATGTTCTTTACTTGAAGCATCGGTTTGTTTTTATTTTCGTTTTGTTTGAATAAAGTTGAATCCCACCATTCTTATATTGGAGATATTACGCTCCGCTTTTTCATATGGAACCCTTGTGTTCTTAATTGTGCTTTAATGTTCATGGCGAAAGCTAATTGCTTTGTTAAATTGCTATTTGGTTGGAATCGGAAAATGCTGCATATGATTTGGCAATTTGGCAATTGTTTGAGCTCGCATAGATCATGTTTAAGCTCTTGCATCATGTAGTTTAATCTATTAATGAAGAACTACCGTAGAGCTTGTTTAATTTGGTTTGCATGATTGGTCTCTCTAAGTCTAGATATTTTTCGGGTAAATTGTTTGAACAACAAGGAAGACGGTGTAGAGCCTTATAATGCTTGCAATATGTTCTTGTGTGAGTTTTGTTGTACCTGTTCATACTTTTGTTTGCTTCAAACAACCTTGCTAGCCCAAACCTTGTACTGAGAGGAAATGCTTCTCGTGCATCCAAATACCTTGAGCCAAAACCCATGCCATTTGTGTCCACCATATCTACCTACTATGTGGTATTTTTCTGCCATTCCAAAGTAAATTACTTGAGTGCTACCTTTAAAATTTCATTCCTTTACCTTTACAATATATAGCTCATGGGACAAATAGCTTAAAAACTATTGTTGTGATGAATATGTAGTTATGTGTCTTAATTCTTATAAGTTTCTTATTGAGCGGTAACCATGTTTCTGGGGACGCCATCAACTTTACCTTTGTTGGATATCATGTGAGATGCTATGCATGTTCGTCTTGTCTGAAGTAAGTGCGATTTCATGATCAAATGGTTTGAGTATGCATATGTTAGAGAAGAACATTGGGACGCTAACTAAAGCCATGTATCATGGTGGAAGTTTCAGTTTGGACATACAACCTCAATCTCTTATGAGAATATTAAGCTGTTGTTGAATGCTTAAGCATTAAAAGAGGAGTCCATTATCATTGTCTATGTTGTCCCGGTATGGATGTCTAAGTTGAGAATAATAAAAAGCGAGAAATCCAATGCGTGCTTTCTCCTTAGACATTTGTACATGCGGCATAGAGGTACCCCTTTGTGACACTTGGTTGAAACATATGTTATGCGATGATAATCCGTGTTTTCGAGCTAAGTAGGACAAGGTGCGAGCACTATTAGTACTCTATGCATGAGACATGCAACTTGTAGGAAGTATTATGCATAGCACATATGAATTATTACTACCGTTGACAAAATTGTTTCTATGTTTTCAAAACAAAAGCTCTAGCACAAAAATAGTAATCAATGCTTCCCTCTGCGAAGGGCCATTCTTTCACTTTATGTTGAGTCATTTTACCCACTTCTTTCTATCTTAGAAGCAAACACTTGTGTTAACTGTGTGCATTGATTCTTACATGTTTACTTATTGCACCTGTTATATTACTCTATGTTGACAAATATCCATGAGATATACATGTTACAAGTTGAAAGCAATCGCTGAAACTTAATCATCCTTTGTGTTGCTTCAATGCATTCTACTTTGAATTTATTGCTTATGAGTTAGCTCTTATGCAAGTCTTATTGATACTTGTCTTGAAAGTACTATTCATGAAAAGTTTTGCTATATGATTCATTTGTTTAGTCATTATCTTTGTTAGCAATCTTTTGTTCAGATCACTCCATTCATCTCATATGCTTTACAATAATGTTGATCAAGATTATGTTGGTAGCATGTCACTTCAGAAATTATTTGTGTTATCGTTTACCTACTCGAGGACGAGTAGGAACTAAGCTTGGGGATGCTTGATACGTCTCAAACGTATCTATAATTTCTTATGTTCCATGCTACTTTTATTACAATACTTGAATGTTTTATACATACTTTACAGACATTATTATACATTTTCCGGCACTAACCTATTAACAAGATACCGAAGTGCCGATTCTTTGTTTTTCGCTGATTTTGGTTTCAGAAATCCTAGTAAGGAAATATTCTCGGAATTGGACGAAATCAACGCCCGAGGGCCTATTTTTACACGAAGCTTCCGGAAGACCGAAAGGGAGACGAAGTAGGGCCACGAGGTGGCCGGACACCGAGGCGGCGTGGCCCGGCCCTGGCCGCGCGGCCCGTTGTGTGGGCCCCTCGTGACGCCCTCGACCTACCCTTCCGCCTACAAATAGCCTTCGTCGCGAAACCCCACGTGCCGAGAGCCACGATACGGAAAACATTGCCGAGAGGCCGCCGCCGCCAATCCCATCTCGGGGGATTCGGGAGATCGCCTCCGGCACCCTGCGGAGAGGGGAATCATCACCGGAGGGGCTCTACATCATCATGCCCGCCTCCGGATTGATGCGTGAGTAGTTCATCCTTGGACTATGGGTCCATAGCGGTAGCTAGATGGTTGTCTTCTCCGCTTGTGCTTTCATTGTTATAGATCTTGTGAGCTGCCTAACATGATCAAGATCATCTATTTGTAATGCTACATGTTGTGTTTGGTGGGATCCGATGAATAGAGAATACTATGTTAAGTTGATTATCAATCTATCATATATGTGTTGTTTATGTTCTTGCATGCTCTCCGTTGCTAGTAGAGGCTCTGCCAAGTTGATACTTGTAACTCCAAGAGGGAGTATTTATGCTCGATAGTGGGTTCATGCCTCCATTGAATGCAGGACGGTGACAGAAAGTTCTAAGGTTGTGGATGTGTTGTTGCTACTAGGGATAAAACATTGATGGTTTATCTAAGGATATTTGTGTTGATTACATTACGCACCATACTTAATGCAATTATCTGTTGTTTACAACTTAATACTGGAAGGGGTTCGGATGATAACCTGAAGGTGGATTATTTAGGCATAGATGCATGCTTGATAGCGGTCTATGTACTTTGTCGTAATGCCCTGATTAAATCACATAGTAATCATCGTTGATATGTATTGAATCTTTATTTGTCAATTGCCCGCCTGTAATTTGTTCACCCAGCATGTTAGTTATCTTATTGGAGAGACACCTCTAGTGAACTATGGACCCCGGTCCATTCTTTTACATCTGAATACATTCTACTGCTTTTACTGTTCTTTGCAAACAAACACCATCTTCCACTCGATACGCTTAATCCTTTATTTTCAGCAAGCCGGTGAGATTGACAACCTCACTATCACGTTGGGACAAAGTACTTTGATTGTGTTGTGCAGGTTCCACGTTGGCGCCGGTTTCACTGGTGTTGCGCCGCACTACACTCCTCCACCAACAACCTTCACGTGCTTCTTGGCTCCTACTGGTTCGATAACCTTGGTTTCTTTCTGAGGGAAAACTTGCCGCTATGCGCATCATACCTTCCTCTTGGGGTTCCCAACGGACGTGTACATCTACGCGCATCAGTGGAGAAGCTTTCTCTACATATGAGACAACGCACACACCCATATTACATTCAATGGTTTGAGAGCTCTCGGAAGCTCAAGGTAACAAGAACTACACGTGTGCATTTTACTATTGGTACATATTCTGATTTTGTTGATTGTGATGTTATACATATGCAAGCTTGTTCTTTGTTACTTGGTAGACATTGGCGATTTGATAGAGAATCTGTTCATAATGGTAAAACTAATCAGTATTCTCTTATGCATGATGAAAAGAAAATTGGTCTCAAACCTATGACTCCTGAACAAATATTAAAAGACGATCTTGGTAGAGCTAGTAGAGAAAAAAACGAGGAGAAACATAAGAGTGAAAATCATATTGTTGCTGCAGATTTTGTGCCACATAAGACTAATACTACATCTGATTCGAACCATGCTACTGAAATTCGTTTGAAAAATCCTTATTTTCTTGGTAGCAAATCTGATATTGCTGAACTTGATGTGAACACTACTCAATGTATGTTGTTATTTTCAAAGAAGTTATGTTTTCATTTGAGGATATGCCTCCTTTACCACCTGCGGTTGCTAACCTTTTGCAGGAATTCATTGATGTGTTCCCACAAGATATTCCACCTGGACTACCACCTATTTGTGGTATAGAACACCAGATTGACTTGATTTTAGGAGCTTCGCTGCCCAACCGTGCGCCATGTCGTACCAATCCTGAAGAGACCAAAGATATTCAGCGACAAATTCAAGTTCTACAAGATAAAGGTTACATTCGTGAGTTTCTTAGTCCATGTGTTATTCCTATTATTTTGGTACCTAAGAAAGATGGTTCTTCGTGCATGTGTACTGATTGTAGAGCTAATAATAATATTATCATTCGATACCGTCACCCTATACTATGTTTGGATGATATGCTTGATGAGTTGAGTGGTTCTATTATGTTCTCTAAAATTGATTTGCGTAGTGGTTACCACCAGATTCGTATGCAATTAGGAGATGAATGGAAAACAACGTTTAAAACTAAGTTCGGTTTATATGAGTGGTTAGTAATGTCTTTTGGATTAACTAATGCTCCTAGTACTTTCATGAGACTGATGAACGAAGTTTTACATGCTTTTATTGGACATTTTGTGGTGGTATACTTTGATGATATTCTAATTTATAGCAAATCTTTGGAGGATCATTTGAATCATTTACGTGTTGTTTTTAATTCTTTACGTGATGCACGTTTGTATGGTAATCTTGAGAAGTGCACATTTTGCACCAATCGAGTTGCGTTTCTTGGCTATGTTGTTACAGCGCAGGGTATTGAAGTTGATCCAGCCAAGATTGCGGCAATTGAGAGTTGGCCGCATCCCAAGACGGTCACACAACTGAGGAGTTTTTTAGGCCTCCCTGATTTCTATAGGCGCTTTATGAAAGATTTTGGATCCATTGTTGCGCCGCTGAATGAGCTTACAAAGAAGGATGTGCCCTTTGTTTGGGGCGATGCACAACAAGACGCATTCATGATACTGAAAGATAAGTTAACACATGCTCCATTACTCCAACTTCCTAATTTCAATAAGACTTTTGAGCTTGAATGTGATGCTAGTGGAATTGGTTTGGGAGGTGTGTTATTACAAGAGGGCAAACTTGTTGCATATTTTAGTGAGAAATTGAGTGGGCCTAGTCTGTACTATTCTACTTATGATAAAGAATTATGCGCTGGTTCGGACATTAGAAACTTGGCAACATTATTTATGGCCTAAAGAATTTTTTATACATTGTGATCATGAATCTTTGAAGCATATTCGTAGTCAAACTAAGTTGAATTGTCGCCATGCAAAGTGGGTTGAATTTATTGAGTCTTTTCCTTATGTTATCAAACACAAAAAGGGTAAAGATAATGTTATTGTTGATGCTTTGTCGCGCCTCAACTTGAATTCAAGATTTTTGGATTAGAAACTATAAAGGAACAATACTTGCATAATGCTGATTTTAAAGAATTGTTGCTGAACTGTAGAGATGGTAGAACATGGAACAAATTCATCCTCAATGATGAATTTGTGTTCTGTGCTAACAAGCTATGCATCCCACATAGTTCCGTTCGTCTTTTGTTGTTGCGGGAGGCGCATGAATGAGGATTGATGGGTCACTTTGGTGTGAAGAAGACGGAGGATGTACTTGCTTCACACTTCTTTTAGCCACGTATGCGTCGAGATGTTGAGAGATTTGTGGCACGCTGCACTACATGTCAAAAAGCTAAGTCTTGACTTAATCCACATGGTTTATATATGCCTCTTCTTGTTCCTAGTGTACCTTGGAAGGATATTTCTATGGATTTCGTTTTGGGATTGCCTCGTACATACAAGGGGAGGGATAGTATCGTTGTTGTTGTGGATCGGTTTTCTAAGATGGCACACTTTATTCCATGTCACAAGACTGATGATGCTACACATGTTGCTGATTTGTTCTTTCGCGAAATTTTTCGTTTACATGGTGTGCCAAATACTATTGTTTCTGATCGTGATACTAACTTTCTTAGCCATTTTTGGAGATGTTTATGTGCTAAGTTGGGGACTATATTGCCGTTTAGTACTACATGTTATCCCCAAACTGATGGATAAACTGAAGTAGTAAATAGAACATTGTCTACTATGTTACGGGCTATTTTGAAGAAGAACTTAAAATTGTGGGAAAAATGGTTGCCTCATATTGAATTTGCTTACAATCGTTCGCTGCATTCTACCACTAAGATTTGCCCTTTTGAGATTGTGTATGGTTTTGTTCCACGTGCACCTATTGATTTTATTGTCTTTACCATCTTCGGTGCAAAATAATTTGGATGCTACACAACGTGCTGAACTGATATTAAAATTGCATGAGACTACTAAAAACAACATAGAACGCATGAATGCTAAGTATAAAATTGCTGGGGATAGAGGAAGAAAGCATGTTGTGTTTGATGTTGGTGATCTTGTTTGGTTGCATTTGCGCAAAAATTGTTTTCCTGAATTGCGCAAGTTTAAGTTAATGTCATGCGCTGCTGGTCCTTTTAAGGTGTTAGAGAAAATCAATGATAATGCATACAAACTTGAGCTTCCTGCAGAATTCCGGTTAGTCCTATATTTAACATTGCAGATTTAAAGCCTTACTTTGGTAAGAAAATGAGCTTGCGTCGAGGACAACTTCAATTCAAGAAGGGGAGCATGATGAGGGCATCACATCTGTTGATACAACCACTGTACCTACAACCACACAAATACAAGGACCAATCACTCGAGCTCGTGCCAAACAACTTAACTATCAGGTACTTTCGTTTCTTGAAACTATTCCTCACATACATGTGAATATGATGCTTCCTAAATCAGATGTGTTTGTTACTCTTAGGAATGATGGACCTAGCATGGATGAGAAGGACAAGCATTGGAGCATAATCACACATGGAGGAGATGACAGTAAACATATGAGGATTGAAGAGGACGCTGCAACTGGAGATTTCAGAACTTTGAAGCCATCATAATAAGAGATGAAGACATGGACGAAATATATAGCTTTCCACTTCATAATTTCGTCCATATAGTTACATGGTGCTGCGCCACTTTTAAGTTTGGGCAGGTCCATGTAATTTTCGCAGGAATTAAGTCAGCCCCCGTTTAGAGTCTGTATTGAAGGGGGAAAGGCCTTCTAGGATTTGGTTCGGCCACCATATGCATGGCTGGTCGAAACCCCACCATTTCCTCCTTTAAATACCCGCATAGCCGTCACGTTTAGACTCGGATTTTGATTAGGTTAAAAGTTGGCCATTGTTGCAACTCTCCTGTACTTCTTTTGAGGCCAACACCCAAAACAAGACCAACTATTCGCAAACCCACCTTATTCAATAAAGCTTTCAATTTTCATCCGCGATATTCTGATTGCAATATTAGTTCTTACTTGTTCTCGATTTCAGGTAGGAATTAAGACCCTCGCTGGTCGGGCTGATCATGCATCCGCAAGATCAGTAACTCTCGGAGATTGTCCTAGCGATTGCATTGGCGCACGAGCTTTGCACGTGTAGTCGGATCGTCAAGCACAAATTCCACCAACAAATTGACACTATCATATTCTCATCGAAAGATCGAACACATTTGCCCTATCAGCTTTGGTCTGGTCATGAGTTGCAAACTTTCCGCCATTTTTACTGTTATATATACGACACCATAGTTGTCGTGCCATTTGTATAAAGAAAATCGACGTGCCGTTCTTCTAGCTTGGTAACGTGACTCAGTGCAACCTGTGATGGCTAATCACCAGTGTATCTATAACGCGAGAGAAGGCGGAGAATGCAACAGGGCGTCGTTTGTGTGGCGCTGATTTGAGCAGGTTTCCCTGCTCCTGCGTGCACTCGTTGCTGAAGATGCATAACAGGGAAAACTAAACTCCACTGGCTGCTCAAAATTGAAGAATCATTAACAACACTCAACTACTCAAGCAGCGCCCTTATAGAAAGGGGCAATCCATGTGCACAAATAGTGCACCCCGCTTCAACATTTAACGGCCAGTACTAGGTAGGCTGGAAGAGTAGAACTCAAGCAACGGTGATCACATTGAGGCGACATTAATGGGTAATCTGTAAAACCGGCGCAAATTTTAGCCGGACTTCACTCGTTTCACCGCCGGGCCGCTCCTGTCGCCGGCGTTTGACGCCTATATAAACGATGCCCGCTGCGTTCCACATCCATCAACAGCTTTCCGTTTCCTTACGTAGTCCCAGCGAGTGGTTGAGTTACACCATGGAGTTCCTGCCTCGGCAGTTTCTGTTCGGAGTCTGCGCCGTGGCGCTGGTCATCGGTCTCGCAGATGCTGCGCACGTCGAGACAGCGCCAGTGGTGGTCGGCCTGGCCAGGTGCTCCGACTGCACCAGGAAGAACATGAATGCCGAGGCAGCTTTCAAAGGTACACCTGCTCACTCAGCTACTCCTAGTGTTAAGACACACTAGAACTAAGCCAAAGTTAATTTGCTTGCGATCAACAGCATCACATTTCACAAAGGAATCAGAATCTAATTAGCCGTTTTATCGATTTGTTATCAACTTGTCTCAGGTCTTCAAGTGGTTGTCAAGTGCAAGAGCAGCAAGGGCGAGTACGAGAGCAAGGTCGTCGGGCAATTGGACAAGTCTGGCGCCTTCAGCGTGCCTCTCGCTGCTGACCTTGTGGGCGAGGACGGAGAGCTGCAGCAGGACTGCCTAGCGCAGCTCCACAGCGCGTCGAACTTGCCGTGCCCCGGGCAGGAGCCCTCCAAGATCGTCGCCGCAGAGCCCAGCCACGGCAGCAAGACGACCTTCATGGCGCTCGCTGGGAAGGTGCACGAACCGTCAGCGGAATGCGCCTCGGCGTTCCTCTGCCATCCGCCCATGATCAAGCCGCCCAAGCATGATCATGATCACCCTCACCTGCCTGGCATCAAGCCGCCCAAGCATGACCACGATCACCCTCACCTGCCTGGTAAGCCCATCCCACCCAAGCACGATCACGATCATGACCACGACCATGACCATGACCACGATCACGCACTCCCGCCTGTCGCCAAGCCACCAACGCCCACGCCGATCTACGGCCCCCCGTCCGAGCGCAATGCTGTAACCGACCCACAGCTCTTCAAGAAGATGCTCCCATTCCTCAAGAAACTGCCCTTCTTCCCTCCTGCCATGCAGAACGGGAAACCATAGACAGTTTGAGCTGTTGCTCGGTCTTTCAGTTCCGGCCATGCAGGATTGTTTCATTGGCCCTAAGGGGTTTTGTTTTCTACTGAATAAGTTTGTGAGGCTGATTCTTGGTTCGGCTCGAGAGCACTTGTGTTACTGGGTTAGGAGTGTGATGCTATGCATTGTATGTTCTTCAATCTAGTCTATTTTGTGTGAACTGTTACTTCTCACTCTGATGTACTAATATGTTGTAATGAGTTGGAAATATGATTGGCATTTATATATAGTATCCTACTTCTCTTTTCTTGATGTGTCCAGCTACTCCGGCCTCTTACCTCCTAATTGCTGGTACATTCCCCTTCTTGCTAACCCCTCTGACGGTAGCCACGTAAATATGTGAAACAATTTGGGTAGATCAATGAGCACAGGGGTGCCAAGAAAAACTACAAGCTTGGTTACCACTGCTGACAGTATTTGCGGCCTGCCATGACTTGCGTTGTCCAACATTAGTACAGTTTTAAGGTTTTGGACTAACTATACAGGTGTATGCAATTCAATAAACATAATGGGGATTCACTAGAAAAAAACATTCACTGGGAGTCTAGGACCGTGCGACTAGGTTATATTCATCTCCAGTACTTCACAGCTACTCACTAGTCTATTCAAAATTTCGCAAATATTCATGAAGAGGTAGTCAGTCAACTTCACCGCATATCGCCTGCTTCCAAGACATCAATCATGTTGTAAATTCTCTTAGGATCCATTGATTGTACCTAAATTACAAAGAAAGAGTAAGGTGAAGCAACACGTGACACTAGTCATATGAAGCAAGATATACACAAACCTTCTTATACAGAAATACTGCAGCATCAACTGACCCTTCAGCATATATTGAACGGCCACAAACATTGTGCTGGATCTCAAGTGAAACACTGACAGGAGAAAATAGAATAATCAGCAAACCTGAATGGAAAGATGGCATTTCAGGAGGATGGTAATTACCTGTCATCCGGAGAAGTCATATGATACAAATGGAATGCATGCCCTCCAATGTGTTCTTCGGGGACACCCACCATATAAAGCTGTTGCTCAGGATCCCTAATCTTAACTATCTGCTAGCATAAGAGGTAATGACCAATATTAAATATAACACGAGCTTTCATGATTTTCAGAAATTAACAAGTCTATTGCTTAGTTGTAACAATCAGCAAAACAATGATATCCATAAGTAGTATCAGGATAGGGAAAAGACAGCAGCTAGCAGGAAAATAGTCCCTGGATTGGTACTTCTATAAGTTTAACGCATTTTTTCATTCTATCCTTTATATCCAGTCAGCTGGTGGCAAGTGGCACATCCAAAGAGCTGACTGTACTACTGATAGGAAGGAAAAATAAACCCGTGAACCTCATCAATCATCAGACTGTCTGCCTTTCCAACAAAATAGGAAGAAAGAAAGCATGCACCGCCATACATCTCCTGCAATCCTAGCTTCAGGACGCTAACAGGTAAATATTAAATATTGCTTGAAATGTATAAATAGACGAAGATATGGACCTAGATACAATCATCATACCGTCTAGTACATACAATCATCAAATGTTTAATCCCAAGAAGACTTATCAAGCATTTAAGAGCAATGAGACAAAAGTGGGAACTTATACCCTCCATTTGATGTACTAATTTTTTTTCCAAGAATATAACAAGGAGATGCAGCCATGATCATGTATAGAGTTTTCAGTTTCAGAATTTATCCTGCAGCCCATGAAACAGCTTGGCTGGAGTCCAAAGAGTAGTCAGTAAGAGCAGCCTTTCTTATACATACTATGCCACCTTCTTGTCAAAAGAACAGATAATTTCTCATCTACATTGCATTAACATGATATCAACAAAATCCAACAACGAAGTATTTATGGTATCAGGTCTAAACATACAGAAGCTCAAGAGAAGATCAGTGACATTCCAAGGAAAAGTTATAATTCCGTAAAAAAAAAAGTATGGCAAATTCACAGTGGATTTGAGAATGACTAGTTTAAGGCTACGATGTATGTTATAAGGGTCACATTCCTATGTGTTTAAAAATACTTATCATATATACATTGTCAAGCCCAAAAATGCAAGCTTACCCGATCCATGTCACACGACATGCCTAACTTCTCGAAACAAGCAATCATATCTTTAGCTGTACCAGATGTGTCCAGCTTGCCAGCTTGATGGGATTCCAACACCTGCAAACATTCTCACAGTTAGAACTCCACAATGCCACATGCAAGTTTAGGTTCAGTGTTTGGCCTAATTATTGTCGCAGATTTAGTACAAATTAGTAATATGGGTTGGAGGGAGTAACAAAATGTCTCAGGCCAGACAAAAAGTTCCAAAACATGCGAAGGAGCTTATATTACTGAGTAGTTGCTCTTGAAGACATTCAGGTGGACTAATGATAAAGTACTGGTCCTTGAATTAGAATCTTAAGGGAATTTAATATTGTCAGGCACTTCCTTTCGGAACCTTGAGTTTCCAAGATACTTTTCAAGGTAGAATCGCACCTCTAAGCGATAGCCTGAATAAGCCCCAGGAAACCGTTCTGCAATTGTTTCCATTGCAGCAAGCAGTGCAACAACCTGAGAAAGAAAATGATATGTGTGGTTATGTTTTCAATAACTTAGAAGCGATAATAGTATACTCATTAGATTAGATAGTGCTTACCTGTTTGCCCATTTGTGGAGATATTAGTGCATAGTTATTTGAATCTTGCACTGCTTTGTATAGTAACTGCTTGTTCCCGCCAGTTGTGCCCATTACAAATGGCACCCCAAGATTGCAATAAAGCTCAGCATTAGCTGCATAAGGCAATAGTACTTTGTGTTTACAGCCAGAAAAATGAAGACGGATGCAATGATGGAGACGAAACAACACATGGACTCCAAAACCAAGCGTCTTTAGTTTGTTTTCTGTACCCCTCTTCGGCAATAGAGAGGAACTACCTCAGATTAAGAACCTGAGACTTCCAGCAAGATCCAAAACAATAGTTAAGCTATTCTAGGTAAAATTTGTCAAGTTTATCAGAATAATGTAATATCATGTCATATAAGCTGAAGGTTAACTTCCTAATGTAAACCAAACAACAACGTATGCATCAAAATTCTTGCAAATAATTTCCAAGAGAACCAAGCAGCTGCAATTTCTGCAGATATTAGACACACAGAAGCATGTTTTGTACAAACTTGCATAACCACCTGGAAAAGGAATTTCTGGAACAGTAATTTCATGATTGCAGAAGCTAATGTGGTGATAAACATCCTAAGCAAGTTATATGGCATCATAAAGCAAAAAAAAAAATGCCAATTATAAGATAAAACTTTTACAGTTCACAGAATCAGGAGCCGTGTAGTCCACCACCACAACATCTGGGTATTCATCAATCACGGATGCAAGAACATCTTCTCTTGCAGAAGGACCATATATCTCAATGTCTGTACCACCGATTTGAACTGTTTTATCAAGGTTCTCTCTACTACTGAATGAAACAGGAACTAGGTGTAGGCCCCTTTTAGTAGCTGCTTCAGCAACAGATACCCCCATTTTACCAGTGCAGCCATTCACCTACAGAATTGAAGAAATGAACGAATAAATAATACTAAACAAATACATTTAATAAATTAGTCTAGCATGAGAACAATTTTGAATCGATCATCTAGTAAGAAATTGCAGGAAATTGCAGAGATTCAGTAACTCTAGTCACTTTGTCCTGTGCAGCTAGAATTATTTGATTGGGTGGCGGGCCTGTAATCACTGGTATTGAGTATCCATGTGGCAACCTTAATAAGTAAGAGTAGGGAGGTGGCAAATTGGCCTGATAGAGCATTCTAAACATAAAGCTTCGGATCAGAAAACTGTTGTAACGCAAGATCGGATATAAACCAAATAGGCCAACCTTCATCTTTTACAGAATTACACATGGGCACATTCAATCAAACTAAGTAATCAAATTTAGGTAGGTTAACTCAACTTATTTCTGTCATTTTAGCAGCTATACTTCTGTTCATTTAACGAGTGCATCAACTATTCCAGCAGTCTTTATCCTTCGAAAGGCCTAGATGGCTAGATAGGGCATCATAGTGATGTTATGGGCAGGGTTGACTTTGCTGAAAAAGTGGCATGCCTAACAATCCAAACAGGCCTCTTTTGCACTTGCAGCATGTAAATTCGAATTCAGTAAAATACTAATGACAAGCGGAAACTCAAATTTGTTGCTGGCCAAATATGGTACCTCGTAGTGCATCAAAGTAGCCAAAAAACTAAACTAAACGACTTATGATAAAGCTCTGGTTGCACATTATTACATTACTGAAGACTGGTTCCCTCCAAGGCATACAGCCGAACAGGTTAGTGGTTGCTGAAAGAGTGGCATGCCTAACAATCCAAACAGGCATCCTTTGCACTTGCAGCATGTAAATTCGAATTCAGTAAAATACTAATGACAAGCGGGAACTCAAATTTGTAGCTGACCAAATCTGGTACCTTGTTGTGCATCAAGTAGCCCAAAAAACCTAAACAAACGACTTATGATAAAAGCTCTGACTGCACATTACTGAAGAATGGTTCCCTCAGAGGCATACCGCCGAACAGGTTAGTGGTGGCGTCATAAGTACAGCCAGCGTACCAGTATCGGAAAGGAGAGGCTTGCCGGCGGCGATGAAACGGTCTCTAGGGTTGCCGCCGGTGCTGCAGCACTGGCACAACGCGGCGCGGCGAAACGGCCGTGGCGGCCCCGTCGCCGCCACGGTGCGGGCGAGAATGTACGGGGCGGCGCCCGCAGCGAGAGCATCCTCCTGCCCGGCGGTGGCTGCTTGCGCAGTACCGTTTGCGGGGGTGGAACCGGAGAGGGACCTGACCTGAGCTGCTGACGGTTGCACACGGCGGCGGCCGGCGGCTGCACAGTTGCACGGTACGGTTTGCGGGATGGAAGAGGCCGAACTGAAGATTTATCCACAGGGCTGCAAGGGCAATTTGGAGCGTCATAGACTCATAGGGCCTGTTTGGTTACCTCAGCCGGATTCCCGCACGCTCTTCGTTCAGTGGTCTGGCTTATACCTGAGCATTTCAGCCATTTCTCGGGCCGGGCCTTGGGCCGGGCCGACCAAGGCCCGACGCGGAAAATCTCGGCCCAGGCCCGGACCGGCCCGACCGTCGGGTCGGAAATCTTGGCCCAAGCCCAGCCCATCATAAGGAAAGCCCGTCGGGCCGCGGGCTGGGCCGCTTCCTTAAATGGTGCAAAATGATGGCCCAGGCCCGGCCCATGCTGACCATCGGGCCAAAAAATCTGGCCCAAGCCCGGCCCACAGGCATGGTCGGGTCGGGCTTGGTCTGGGAATTTCGGGCCGGGCCGGGCTGCCCATGGCCAGGTATAGTCTGGCTGCATCAGTGAATATCTAAGTGTCACTTTGTTTGGTTGGTCGCATACTCTTTGTAGCCTTATTTATTGATAATATGGTGATCTTACCTCATCCATCACAAGCATCGCTACGTTGATCACGAATCCAGACACCACTATGGCACCGTTGTTCATGCCGGTCACAAGCACCATGATGTCGCCATACACCGCCATGACACCGTCGTTCACGCCGATCACAAGCATCACCATGTCGCTGACGACGTCGCCGAATACCACCATGACACAACCGGTCACAAGCATCACCAAGTTGCCATATAGCAACATGACACCGTGGTTCACGCCGGTCACAAGCATCACCATGTCGCCGGCAACGTCGCCAAACACCACCATGACACCACCGGTCACACCGGTCACAAACATAACCACGTCGTCGTACGCCACCATGACACCGCCGTTCACGCCGGTCACAAGCATCACCTTGACGCCTCCGTTCATGTCGTCACTCACGTTAGCCGGACATATCACGGCGCGGGGAAATAACGCCATGCCGCCACCGACGATGAGGATGGCCACCACCATGGATTATCACCTCTCACTTCTCACCTATCATCACCACGTCGCCGTCTATGAAGATAATAAGTGAGAATTTGAGCAAGAGTACTTAAGTATACTCACACGTACGTATGAATTACAGTATACTAGCGAGTCATTTATCTATCCGTTATGTCCACCGAAATAAAAATCTTTCAACACGAGAGTCATGCGGAATGGTGAGATGAACCTACTCCTTAAAGGAAATTTCAAAAGGTTGGTTGTGTGCAACGAATTTGGAAAAATTCGCTCAAAACTTCAGATGCAAAATTGATGATTTACAATTGGCGAAACTCTAAAATGATTGTTGGAATTGATTCATACAATCGACACACATCTTTTTCATATAAAACTTATTTTGGTTAAGAGTATGGTTGTGTTGATTTGAAGAGAGGGTGTGTGAAGTAGTTTAAGGGGGAGTGAGTATAACCTGTCCTCAGTGCATGAAGGTTGCATCCATTGGACGCACGAGTGAAAAGAACCCATCTGGTAGAAACAACCGATTTGGGGGGTTTTCTATGGCCTAGCCTGAGGGTGCTTTGAGAAGCGGTTTATGCAACAACCCGAAAGAGCTAAAAAAAAGAAAAAACTGGTCAAAAACTGCCGTTCCCCATACGAGCCAAGGAGAGCTTAGAATACCAAACATGCCCCTAGTCTCCTAGCAACGTGTTGTACAACCAACAGGGACTAGTCTAGTCTAGGTTTAGTTTAAATTAAGTTTTAATTGAATTTTATTTAACTTAATGTATAATAAAATTTTAAATTTCTGTTGAATCTGGAGTTTCTCAATAATCCCGTTTGGGGAAAGCGACTGGCATATGCATCCCAAAAATGGCAACATGCACCTACGCCCCTTATTCACTTGGTACAACTTGTTTATCGAACATTGTCTGGAGGATGACACTAGAGATGCTCTTAGATGAGACGGAAGTCATGCTGAACGGCTCGCTGAGATGGATCTGCCTAGATGCATATTTTGTGAGTTTTTGGTTTTATCGCTTTACGTTTGCCATTGAATCGTTCTGACTTGCACATCAAATTGGACGCAACTTCCCTTTTAGAGTGGCTTCGCAAATAAGGTTTTTATTAAGGTTTTGGTTAATTTGGTATTATATACAAGTGGTGTAATACATTATAAAGAAATTATTACAACTCACTATTCCTACATCATCGGGATTAAGTTACGTTTAGAATGATTGCATCTCACACTTATGCATTATAGTGTATTCGCCAATTCTTTAAACTTATTCTTACCAGATGATGATGCTATTTTAGAATTTGGATTTTAGTCAACCAGGAAAATTCATCACTAACTCATGCCTTTTAGTTATTTTTATCAATTACTTGCAAAGTAGTATTCATATCATTCATGTATTTAAAAGCAAAGATTTACTTTTACAATTATAAATATGAATATGTGGTGTGAAACTGGGTTTCTATTCACATAAGATTAACAACAAATGTCGAATAGTGATTTTTGCGCAGTAAATCTCGTGTTAACCATCAGATGTGGAGTGAGACGAGAAGCCAACTATACAATTTTCCTCTCGCATATCAACGGACCACTAATACGGGTTTCTTGGATCGTGCTATCTACTCCCTTCACCCCGGTTCATAGGAGTTACACGTGTCTCTAAATTGTAAATTTAACCAACATAATACAAGATATATTGTTAGAAAATTTAGATATTGTACTTTGTAATAATATAATTTCTATGTTGTACAATTTATATATTAAGTTGGTCAAAATGATGATCTAGGGATACACATAGATTCTATAAGCCGAGACAGAGGGGTAAAGGGAGGGGGGGGCATCTGTCCAGCTTAGTCTACGTATATGACAAAGGAGCCACATAAAGCCCTCGGAAAAGATGGTATGTCGTCTTCCATCCACACTCCGTATATCCTCTATGCAATATGGTTTTTTGAGTTTTATCGGCCGGTGTTATGCCACTAACCTCTTTTGGAGTATTTGCTAGGTGTGTGTAAATTTGTCTTCTAGACTCATGATGCACTTTTCATGTATTAGGCATGCAATGCAATTTCCATATACCAAAAAATTCCCCCGACCGTGAAACAAAAAAAACTTTGTAGCAAATACGAGTATTTGGCACTACATAGTAATCATTTCATGTTGTTTGAGCAATAGTATCTTTTGGGCCATGGGTATTATTTGTGCTTTCTAAAAATTTAATAATTGAGAACAATGGAGGGAACTCACACCATAGCCCAGTATATTTGGTGGATTTTATGCATATATATTAAAGTAACAAGTTTGTTTATTCTTTAATTATTGTTATAAATGATTTGTACATGATATTCCCTATGTAATCATGATCTCAGCGTGGACATTCTAGGATCTTGGATTAGACTACCACAATCTTGTCTAAGAATATAGGAGTATTAATCTACAGCTCAAATAACTCATCAATGCTTAAAGAAATTGTTTCTTCTCTTTTTTGCGAGGAGAGCCTGATTCGAACTTATTATATCAATTGGTTGAGTTTGTTTACGAAGTGAGGCGTCCACAGAAATTTGTTTGTTTCGATAGAAGTCAACAGTTAACAATTGAAAGGCCGATTCTTAATTTTAGGCTTGTACGCCATGTGTATCATATAGTTAAGATTTTGATACTCAATTCAAAGTTGACAATCTGAAATGTTGTTTTAATCCAACGGGTATCAAATAATTAAATTTTATAACTAATTGAACTTCAGTACAACAAATGTGCAAGGTATAAAACAAAATGTAACTATAAGCTGCACAATGAGCAATACCATTCTCATCTAAACCAAAAAAAATAGAAGCAGTTCCATACTCGAGCATTCTACACCTATTATCGTCCAACTACACACGAGCTAAACATGAAGTTTTCCGCTTCATATTGTAGGTACGTACGTCCATTTCAAACTCCACAAATTGTTTTTTATCAGACTTGATGTTTTATTTCCCATTGACGATAAGTGGTAAATTTAGTAGGGCATAAGTTCCTTCCATACCCCCCCCCCCCCCAAACCCCTAGTTAATATGTATGTTTGACCCCCAAATTTACCTAGTATATGGTCTCCTCCAAGATATTTATGTCTTGTGTTACATTCCTGGTTGCGTCCCTGTTGGTGCTCATATGGAGTTTATTATTACTCAACATGGGTGGCAGCATAATCTTAGGATTGGTCCGTCGCCACCATAGGGGTTGATACTGCATCACGATATTCATGTATCGAGCTTTTTTATACACTTTATTCCTTGGATTGTGTGAGGCTGTGTGCATCTTAGTTATGCAGAGGTCGGGTATAACACTTAAACTTTTTAAGTAATAAAATACCCTTTTATCGAAAAATAGGCTTAGAAGACGATGAAGACCGATAATGACACAAATCAATAACTGTTAACCGATTTGGGGAACGCCTTCATCCAGGTTAGGGCTTGCCTTTGTCACTGATAAACAAAATATGGATCTTCGATGATCTTGTACTTGACTTGTTCGTCGGTGGACAATTATTGATTTGTATCATTGTCGATCTTCATCGTCTCGGACATGTTCTCTATTGATCGCGAAGAAGCAACTACCGGAAAGGTAAAACAACAATCAAAACATCGCACAATGCAATGCGCATACAAGTATGATGACATGGCATGGTAATTAGATACTGAAACTAACCCTAAGACATGTTCATCAATTTAAACTGGAGTTCGGTGAACTACGGTTAGTGTCTGCGTGTGACATGTAAATTCTGTGGTGTATATATTTTTGGTGTGTGTTATGTATCTTCTATGAGAGGTATTGTATTTTTTTTTTGAATCTATGTGATGTGGAGTGATAGATACAACATTTAAGAACACCCGTGGGACTGCTCTTATCCTTGCTTTTATAAGTTATATAAAATCCATAGTCATCAATATGTAAAGTCCATTGCTACGTTATTAGATTATTTTCAAAACTATTCTATTGTTTTCTAAAGATTATTTTTGTGCTTAATTTGATACTCCATGGGTTCTATTTTATAAGGTGTATTTTAGCGTGCATGATGACAAAGACACCAAGTTGAGGATATTTTGTGGTGGAAATGTGTAGACTAGAGTATGAAGATGTTATGGACTTGATCAAACTTGAAAAGATTTCACTGGAGACAAGATTTGACCTTATATGCATAGGCGAATGGATAAATATCTGGAATCGGCGCCTCGGCTCCATATTAAGAGGGTTAAAGAAAAGGAAGTGCTAAACAAAACAATAGCAATATAAGAAACAAAGGAGCCAACATGAAATTGGCCACTTCATATCCCCTAGGGGTACATCCATTTCGGTTCCCATATAATAATCTCAGTTTCCTTTTGTCAAATTTGTTTGTTTGTATGACAAGGAAACGGTAAAAGTGACGGTGACTTGTTTATCTTTTAAAGTTAATTGAGCTGAAAGTGTTTCCTAATCTTGAGTGGCGCATGCAGATGTCGGCCCTTACGTAACATGTAATTGCAGGCGGAACTATTAGTCCCACCCACATGAGTACCACTATGCTGATATTATATGCTTACAGATAATGGCAACGATGTGGCAACGATAGATCATGCCTGCAGACCAAATGGATTCGAAAAGACAGACATCTTCAACCACACTCGTCCCCGGCGTCACAATTCACAAAGTGGAGAGCCAGGGCCACATGACATGACAGGCACGCCGCTAAGGGCATGAGCAACGGTGGCATGCATAACTAGTTGGGCTCCATGTAAAAAAGTTGTCTTTTATCTCTTCAATGGAAGGTACGACTTTAGTTAGAAAAAAGAGAGAGGGACTCCACAAATATGACACTATGTATCTTTCTCTCTCCAAAAACCATACTTTTCAGGCTTAGGACACCTCCAACCGCGCGACCCAAACGGACGCGCCGGGCCGTCCGTTCTGGGCCGTTTGGGTGGCCGAGCGGACACGCGGACAGCGGCCCGCGTCCGCGTGTCCGTTTGGGTTGCGCGCTGCGCCCAACGCGCGGACGCAGCGCATAATCGGAGAAAAACCGAAACAAAAGAAAAATAGCAAATTTAAACGAAATTTGATTAAACATATGCCCTATTTTGGGCAAATTTGTACATAGCCCTACTTTGGGCAAATAACTAACAAAAGAAGCCCCTATATGAGCTTTAAAATTTAAACTAATAAAAACCCTCTATTAGGGTTTGGTCGGCGGCGCGGTGGCCGCCGGTGCGCCGCCTAGCCCCTGTGGGCGTCGTCGGCGTCGTCGTTGTCGTGGACGACGTCCCCGGGCGGCGAGGCACTGTTGTGGCTCGACCGCGCCGGGGACTCCGGCCACGGAGACCACGAGGCCTCCTCCCAGGCCGAGCGGGGGTCCGGAGCGACCCGAGGATGCGGCGGCGCACGGAGCGGCGCCTCCTCCCCGAGGCGCCGCTGCCTCTCCGCCGGGCGCGGCGCCCGGCCTCCCCGGCGCCGCCGCTCCTCCGCGCGGCGCCGGCCTCCGCCGCCGCTGCTCCTCGCGCCGCTCCTCGTCGGCGCGACGCCCGGCCTCCTCCCGCCGCGCCGCTTCCTCCTCCTCCCGTCGCGCCCGGCGGGCCCGGGCGTAGAGCTCCCAGCCCTCGGCTTCCTCCACGGCCTGCCGGGCCGCTTCCTCCATCTCGGAGGTGCGAATGGCCGCATGGAGGTGCGACCATTTCGCGTCCTCCTCCGCCGCCGAGATGAGCAGCGCGGCGCGGAGGTCCGGGTCCTCCTCCGAGGACTCGGGCTTGGGCTCGAGAAGCAGCAGCGGCGGTTGCGGCAATGCCGCGCCGCCGCGGGCGGCCTCTCCGAAGTGGAGGCCGCCTCGGTTTCGGCCGGATGGCCGCAGCGCCGGCGGACGTGTTATCACCAGATTTTAGACGAATCCAGAGGTGGGCCGGGCTTGTGCTGATTACCTGTGAAAGGATTCTAAGGCGGCCTGGCACGAAGGGTCTTGGGCTGAATTGCCCGTGTATCTTTACTTAGTAGTTTATTATAAGAGATAGAATCTGAGTCGTGCACGGTTTAGTGCATGCCCACATTAGAAAGTCCCCTGGACTATAAATATGTACCTAGGGTTTATGGAATAAACAACAACTCATGTTCAACCCCAAAAACAAACCAATCTCGGCGCATCGCCAACTCCTTCGTCTCGAGGGTTTCTATCAGGTAAGCGACATGCTGCCTAGATCGCATCTTGCGATCTAGGCAAGCACAAGCCCCATGTTGTTCATGCGTTGCTCGTATCGAAGCGCTTTTGATGGCGAGCAACGTAGTTATCATTAGATGTGTTAGGGTTAGCATTGTTCTTCGTTTAAGCATGCTTACGTAGTGCAACCCTTGCATATCTAGCCATCCTCACGCCTATCTCAGGTGTGGGGCGGCACCCCGCTTGATCATTATTTAGTAGATCTGATCCGTTACGAGTGCTCCTTGTTCTACAAGGATTAGTTTAATATCCGCAATAGTTTGGCCTTACAAAGGGGGAGGATCCTCGTGGCACGTAGGGTGGCGTTCGCAAGTCCTAAACGGGATGTTCCTAGGATCAACTTCATGTTGGTTTTCTGGCCTTGTTTAGGATCGGCTTACGAGCACCGTGCGTGGCCATCCGGCCCAACCTCGGAGTAGGATGATCCGATTATGTGGTGAAAACCCTAAATCGTCGTAGATCTCATTAGCTTCATCTTGATCAAGCAGGACCACCAGGTATTCGTACACCCCGTACGGATCATGGGTGGATCGGCTCTTTGAGCCGATTCACAGGATAACCTGAGAGCCGATCGAGGCTCGTATTTAACGTTTACATGTATGCCCTGCAGGAACTAAGCGAGGCAATCTCATCACCTTCCCGACCGGGTATAGGTCGGTGGCACGCCTTGCACTTCGCAACGCCGCGTGTGACCAGAAGAGCATTGCGGGCCGTCGCTCGGGGGGTCTCAGCCAGCCGCAGCTCTAGGCTCCCCCGGCTCTACAGGTGCTGACAAGGCCGCTGCCCGCCGGTGGGTTTTGGCAGTCAACACATTCTGGCACGCCCGGTGGGACCATCGTCTACATCAACCACATCGCCATCTACATCCGCGATGGCGGACGGCACGCCAGTCACCTACGAGGATCCGCCCGACGACCTCAAGAAGCAATACAATGAGATCAAGGCTACCCTCGAAGCCGACCTCATCGGCTCTTTCGCAGAACCCGTTCCGGTGGCATCGGATGGAAGGGGTTCTCACCGAAGGTGCACTCGATGGGATAGACCTTTCTTCCCCGTCGGAGGAACGCACCAGGGTCCGCGGCGAGGAGATCAACTACCCGGTGGCTCACTCGCTACACCGCCACTCGAGAACTTGGTTAACGTGCCGGAGCGTGTCGCTCGCGCGTGATCCAGGAGATCATGAGCCACCAGCACTCGCCGTCGGGACCAGCTCTCGGGACGCATCAAGGAGAATTGCCATTCCAGTCCCGTCCACCGCTGCCATTTGCGTTGGCAGCACCTCGCTGAAGTGCCGACTACACCGGCATTCCTCGTCTACGAATTGGTGGCGACCCCAGGTGACTACCGGCTCTTAATGGAGGCGCCTAAGGAGATCCCTCATGGGTACGCATGCATGTATGTGCCGGATTGTGGTGATCGGGCACTCACAAACCAGGCCACAACATCGGGGACTCCGGCGAAGACAGGAGGAACGTCGGCGACAGAGCGTACGTGGCTAACTAAATACGCCACACCGACGAAACTCCCGAGCCCAGCCTCCCGCAGCCGGCTCGTAGCCGGAAAAGCAAACGTGGCAGGCCAAGTACGCCACCCCGGCAAATCTTCGCAGTGCAACTCCTACGGCCAGCACGGCGGATCAGATCAGTACCATACTAAGAGACCAGTTCGGCATGATGCCGAAAAGAAGGGCGGTCGGCTATTCCAAGCCGTACCCTGACGATTACGAGATGATCCCGCTGCCACCAAAATATCGGCTCCCTGACTTCTCCAAATTCAGTGGATCGGATGGCTCCAGCTCCATCGAGCACGTCAGCCGATATTTGGCTCAACTAGGACCGGCTTCAGTGTCGGATCAGCTACGCGTGAGGCTCTTTTCACAGCCCCTCACGGGATCGGCTTTTGGATGGTACACCTCTCTACCAGCGAACTCCATCCAGCCTTGGAAGCAATTGGAAGAACAGTTCCATATGCAATACCATACAGAAGCTTCCGAGTCTGGCATTGCCGATCTAGCACAATTACGTCAGAAGCGCGGGGAAACGGTGACAGAATACATCCAGCGCTTCAGGAATCTTAGGAACCGATGTTATTCGGTTCGTATAACTGAAAAGGAAGCAGCCGAGTTGGCAGTAGCAGGCCTTGCAACACAGCTCAAGGACATGGCCTCCCAAGCAGATTATCCCTCACCGGCGCACATGGTTCAGAAACTATCGGCATATGAACAGCGCCACCCCGACCTGTACCAAGACAAGTTCAAGCGTGCAGTAGTCATGGTCGATACGGAGGAGGATGAAATGCCTGCGGGAGGCCAAGAGATAGCAGTGGCTGAGTGGACTCAGGGAGGAACCCCTGTGGCCTGCAAATGGGTAAAGCCACCAGGGCCGCCCAGGGGATTTGATTTTGACGTGACCAAGACCGAACAAATCTTCGACCTCCTCGCTCAAGGAGAAACAGCTTGACGGTTCCTCGAAGGTCTCAAGTTCCCCACGGCGAAAGAGCTAAACGGAAAGCCGTATCGCAAATTCCACAACTCGCTTTCCCATGCCACCAACGACCGCCGGTGTGGCGTCAGCACATCCAAGCGGCGATAGAGAAGGGGCGGCTAATTTTCAACCAGCACGCCATGAAGGTCGACACCCAACCCTTCCCCGCCGTTCACATGGTAGGAACCACCTACCCTGAAAGTTGCCAGCCAGGCCCCTCGTTCAAGCATCAACATGGTAGGGCCCGGAAACCACTCGGCAAAGATGGAGATGAGGGCAGCTGCTCTCACAAGCAAGGATACGGATGAGGCCGCTCCATGCGATCGGCTCCGTCATGATGGCAAGCGCTATGTCACGGAGGGAGAGGTGAAGAATATAAGATATCAGCGGCCCTCTCTCGATCACCTCCTCAACAAATATGTTAATCAGCATGGTCAACGCCGGCGCCCCTATTACAGCTGATAGAGGAAATCGTTTGGCTAGAGAAGCCGGAAGATATCGTCGGCAGGATCACGATGAGGAGGAGCATGAGCGCTATGCCACGGAAGCATCAAGGGAGCAAGACGACAACGCCGAGCATTGGGACCGCCCTTCTTCGTACACCGCTGGGATTCAGGAATGAGCCGATTGCCCACAATCGGCAATTGCCCGTAATGCAATCGAAAAAGAAGGAGGCAGCCAACGTGTCCGTGTTCGAGCGCTTAGGGCCTCTCCCACCACAAAGCAAATGCGCCGAGTCACCTCGTTGGGCAGATCTTGAAGATTCGAAGACGAGGGAGAAGTGGAAGAAGACAGTACCACCGGCCAAGGTGGTGCCCCGACGGACTCAGCCATTCCCGAAGCGCGAGGGTTCAGCGATTGCGCGGCCCGGAGGAAGCCGAAAGGTTGTACCCGCATACGCTAAGAAAGGCACGGCCCGATCTCGGCTGCAAAGGTTCAGCGAACCCCGGATGAAGAGGGTCGTCCACGGAAAATGGAGTGGCGCCTAAACAGAGGAGAGCCGATGATGAGACATCGGCTGGCACAAACATGGTACTCGTCTTGCCGACGGAGCGTAGCGCTCCACGCCTCTACGGAGCACACAAGGTGGACGACAGCAGGCGCATCAAGTCGGAGGTTGGGTTGGTTTCATCCAGCCTCGACAAAGTAGCAAGATCAAACCAATGGGCAAACCAGGAGAGGCCGATCCTTGTGATCGGCCCCAAAAAATTTACGAAGGGAACTTACAAAACCTTCAACGAACAAGCAACGTGGAGGCCGATTCCAAGCAATCGGCCAAAATTGTCCTCACCTACCTCTCGCCCGGGTTCAACATGTTATCCAACGGAGCCGATACCATCAATTTTCTTGACAGAATCGGCTCGGGGGGGCGCCCAGGTATATGGAAATATGAGGGTATACAACAGAAGCATCTCATCTTTTGTTGACGGGTATTGAGATATGGGGGCCGATGCACAGGTCGGCTGTAAAAAAAAACAAAAAAGTGAAAAAATTCGAAAATTTTCGAACACAGCCGATGCAAGCAGGCATCGACTTAAGGACATGAAAGCCGATGCGGGGCCATCGACTCAAGGGAGATTTCTTCAAGAACAATGTCGGGAGCAACGATGGGCGCGTGGATCAGATCAATGATCAGATCAATGTCAGGGAGCCTGTCTGGCCGGCAGGGACTGAAGAAACTCGGGGGGCAACAAGCCTGGAAGATGCCTTGTTCTTGGGAGCCGATCAGGATTACCTCGGCTGCGGCTGCATCATGGCCGTCTCAGGCAGGAACTGGGAAGGAAAAGCCGACGCCTAGTACAGGGCTTGGACTGTGCTGTTGCTGCAAGAAAGGAAAGAAGTCCGACGCGTTGCTGTCGGTCTTAGCATGGCAAACGGAGGGAATGAAATTGGAGCAATTAAAGGATAAATGGAAAGAACAATTTCATTAATTCCAAGGAGCGGCTTTACAAGAAAGAGCCGATGGCTCTCAAAAGAGGGATCTGGTGCCTAGTGCACTGCTACTACTAGTCCTATACTACTAGTCGTCGCTGTCCTCGTCATCGCCGCCGCCGACGTCATCGGCGCTGCTCCCGAGGAGCTCTTCGTCGCTGCTGCCCCAGCCCTTGGCCGGGGCCTCTTCCTCCTCGTCATCATCATCATCCTCGCTGTCCGCCCAGGAGCGGAAGCGCTTGGTCGGCGGGTACCCGATGGAGGAGGAAGAGTCGTCCTCCTCCTCTTCCTCTTCGTCATCATCCTCGTCCTCGCTGTCCGCCCACATGCGGGGGCGCTTCTTCGGCGGGAGCTGGGCGAAGGAGGGGCTTTGGCCTTCGCTGCTTCTCCTTCTTTTTCTCCTTGTCGGAGGAGAAGGGATTCACTGCGGGGTGGAGATCGCCTTCGGTCTTCTTCTTCGGCGAAGATTGGGGGAAGAGTTTGGAGAAAGAAGAGGAAGAGGAAGACATTGCTACAGGAAGAGGGGGTTTTTGGTGCCGATAGCAGGGATGGAATAGAGGATATGAGAGAGAGCTAACCAGTCGGCGCGGTTAAATAATGATGAATCTGGCGAAGGATTAATGCCATTACAACTTCCAAGGGATCGATGCTAAAGCCGTCAGGATTTTTAGAGAAGCTGAGAAGACAGGGCATAATGATGACGGATGCCGTAACGGCTCTACTCGCTACGACGTGACCTCTCGAAGGGAAAGCATAATGATTTTGGAAATGTTATTTCCAAAACCAGGGGGCATGTGTTATCACCAGATTTTAGACGAATCCAGAGGTGGGCCGGGCTTGTGCTTGATTACCTGTGAAAGGATTCTAAGGCGGCACAGCACGAAGGGTCTTGGGCTGAATTGCCCGTGTATCTTTACTTAGCAGTTTATTATAAGAGATAGAATCTGAGTCGTGCACGGTTTAGTGCATGCCCACATTAGAAAGTCCCCTGGACTATAAATATGTACCTAGGGTTTATGGAATAAACAACAACTCACGTTCAACCCCAAAAACAAACCAATCTCGGCGCATCGCCAACTCCTTCGTCTCGAGGGTTTCTATCGGGTAGCGACATGCTCGCCTAGATCGCATCTTGCGATCTAGGCAGCACAAGCCCCATGTTGTTCATGCGTTGCTCGTATCGAAGCGCTTTTGATGGCGAGCAACGTAGTTATCATTAGATGTGTTAGGGTTAGCATTGTTCTTCGTTTAAGCATGCTTACGTAGTGCAACCCTTGCATATCTAGCCGTCCTCACGCCTATCTCAGGTGTGGGGGCGGCACCCCGCTTGATCATTATTTAGTAGATCTGATCCGTTACGAGTGCTCCTTGTTCTACAAGGATTAGTTTAATATCTGCAATAGTTTGGCCTTACAAAGGGGGGGGATCCTGTGGCACGTAGGGTGGCGTTCGCAAGTCCTAAACGGGATGTTCCTAGGATCAACTTCATGTTGGTTTTTCGGCCTTGTTTAGGATCGGCTTACGAGCACCGTGCGTGGCCATCCGGCCCAACCTCGGAGTAGGATGATCCGATTATGTGGTGAAAACCCTAAATCGTCGTAGATCTCATTAGCTTCATCTTGATCAAGCAGGACCACCGAGTATTCGTACACCCCGTACGGATCATGGGTGGATCGGCTCTTTGAGCCGATTCACAGGATAACCTGAGAGCCGATCGAGGCTCGTATTTAACGTTTACATGTATGCCCTGCAGGAACTAAGCGAGGCAATCTCATCACCTTCCCGACCGGGTATAGGTCGGTGGCACGCCCTTGCACTTCGCAACGCCGCGTGTGACCGAAGAGCATTGCGGGCCGTCGCTCGGGGGTCTCGGCCAGCCGCAGCTCTAGGCTCCCCCGGCTCTACAGTGTTGACAAGGCCGCTGCCCGCCGGTGGGTTTTGGCAATCAACAGGACGACGACGGCTGCTGCTCACCTCGTCGTCGTTGGCTCCGGAAGCGAACCGTCGCTTCGGGGCCATGGCGGCGGTTTCGCTGCGGGAGTGGAGGGCCAGATCCCCTCCAGTCCCCATTTAATAGCCTCCCGGGTCACCGACAGGTGGGCCCAAGGGAGACGAGGAGACCAGCGCTCGGACGCGAGCGGCCGGCGCGTGCCATCCGGTCACGCAAACCTAGCCCAGATTTGGGCCGGGTTTGCGTCGTTCCGGACGACGCGGCCGTCCGCTTTTGCGGTGCGTTCCCGCGTTGGGCCGGGATTTTGTCCGGCTCGATCCATTCGGACGCGCGGGCGCAGGATGGGTCGCCCCGTTGGAGATGCCCTTAAGATCCCACTTCCTGAAGAGGAGCTTACTTCCTCATCCAAATCTATTTTGGAGCATCCAAACCTAGTTAAAGGTATGAAGCAGTCCCTTTAGGGCCGTGCATTGGTCATGACCCTCGGAGCAGCCAATAGGAGCAGGCCAGAGCGAAACGTTGACGGAACGGCCGGCCAAAAGGACAGCAACGCGAGCCTTGCCCGGCGTTAACAAATAGCCAGTCCACCTCAAAAGCCTTGTCTGATTGCCTCCTCGTCCAGTGTTAAATACGGCTAGCCCCGCTCAGATCTCCGGCTCCTGCACTGCACTCAGCCGAAACTGATACCAGATCTACAGCCATATCCACTATCCAGTGCTAGCTCCACCATGATCTCCCCACGCCCCACACTCTCCTCTGGCTTCTTCTCCCGCTCCGTGTCCTTTTCCCGCTCCGCTTCCTTCTCGCCCTCGCCGCCTTCCTCCCCGGTTGCCCAGCCGCCGCCGCTCCTCTCGGCCCCGTTCGCCCGGCCCAGCGCCACCTTCTCCCGCTCTACTTCCTTCTCCACTTCTGCCACCGCCGTTTCCACGCTGGAGCGCGGCGCCTCCGACACCTTCTACGACGTTCTTGGCCTCGACGCCGGCGCCAGCTGCCGGGACATCAAGGCAGCCTACCGCCGCCTGGCGCGCGCCGTCCACCCAGACGTGTCCCCGCACCCCGCCGCCGACTTCATACGCGTGCACGCCGCCTACAGCACGCTCTCCGACCCCAGCAAGCGCGCCGACTACGACCGCGGCATGACCATGATCCCCTCCGCAGTCGGCCGCCGCTGCGCGCCAAACCTCACCCGCTCGCCGTCGTTCCCCGGGAGCCGCCGCCGGACCTGGGAGACCGACCAGTGCTGGTGACCACCCCTTATCGTCAAGGTCGATCGGAGCTGGCGATCTTTGCGCGCGGCCGGCCGGGAGTAGCTTCTTGTGTCTCCCCGGCCGGGCAGTTAGAAATGCAAAGATCCCCGCAGCTAGCTCACCTGTGGACTTGTGCTAGTGCCGCGTCACTACGCTTCTAGAATAAGCAGTGCAAGCTTGTAAGAGTGGAGTACTTGTTTTGCTTAGAATCGTCTACCACTACTAGTAAAACTGTACAATTAGTCTGGCACGCTTTGCTGTGGCTTGTAGAAAAACCCTAAACATGTATTGTATGGCCTGTGTGACGTCCGTCTATATTGAAGTTTATGCATGGCTTGACGCGGTGATTGTTTGACAAGAGGATTTGCGATAGCTTAGTGAGGTGGAGATGCTGAGAGCCACGATTATTTAGCTCCCAGAAGATGGTGATTGTTATTGTATACTTATCCTTTTGTGGTTTCTCGAGTTTGAATGATTCAGAAATCAGAACACTTTCCACCCGTTTTCTTTGAGAGAAAGGAACTGCTGCTGCTGCTGGATCACATCCGGTTGAAAGACTCCAAGTCGTCGCGACAGCCGAGAGGGACGTGTAGACAGTATCTAGGCTTCTTCCTTCCTTCGCAGCCCCGTACGTGAAGGCAGGAGCTACCGTCACTGTCGCCCATGAAAATGTACAAGCTAGCTAAGCTAGGGATGCTGTTCCTCGTTTTTCTTCGACATCTCACAAATCCGTTGCGAGCATTTCTTCTGGGGCACATGGTATGTGGGGTAGCCCATTCGGATGCATGTTCATCACCTGAAGCACAAATTAAGAACACACGGCAGATTCTACAACTTACCCCACACAGCTCGCATAATTCCACTAAAAAGGTGTCGATCCAATGAAAAACTGGGTAAAATATGTTGCCCGGCTGAACATTTGCTGAACACTTCGGCGTGTAGCCTCGAGACTAGTCGGCAGCACATGCCAACGGACAGAAATTTTAGCAGGTGTCTCAGGACTTCTTGGATCATTGCACATGACGCGCTTGTCCACAGACTGGTCAGTTGACACTTATCCACCAGTACTCGAGAAGATAAACTGCTGCATACAAATTCTCCGGCAACACACTGGGAGCTAAGGGCATCTCCAACGGGGCGACCCATCCCGCGCCCGCGCGTTCGGATGGGTCCAGCCGGACAAAAACCCGGCCCAACGCAGGGACGCACCG
Organism: Lolium rigidum; assembly: GCF_022539505.1. Classification (NCBI taxonomy): domain Eukaryota; kingdom Viridiplantae; phylum Streptophyta; class Magnoliopsida; order Poales; family Poaceae; genus Lolium; species Lolium rigidum. The sequence goes on from NC_061510.1 coordinate 86,847,633, forward strand.
CAAAAGCGGACGGCCGGCTAAGTTAGTACACATGCCATGAAGCAGCTCTGAAAAAGTGATCCAGAGGTTGAGGATAGATAGGACGATGTGCCTCACGCAGCGTCATGGGCGACGCGCGGGCGACTTGGGGGGCGACACGGGCTCCCCCCTCTCCCTGCGCCTCCGGTGGGCGGACGGCCGCCGCCGGGGTCGGCGCTCCGACGAGCTGCACCTCGACAGGTCCTCCACGATGGCCGGCAACAGGTACGCCGCCCTCCTGGCCAACTCCGATGGGGATCTCTCCGAAGACGACGTCGACGCGGTTTTCTCCCCGTCCTGCTCCGATCTCGCTCGGCCGCTTCTTCACGGGACCCGGGCTGAGGAGCCCACGTCGCCGGCGCGTTGCACTCCTGCTCCTCCGGATTCCGCGGCGACCCCGACGGGCGGGTGTCCCCGCCGCCGATCTTTGTTTCGGCCGGCACGGACTTCCCTCCTCTCCCTCTCATGGTGAGCGGGGAGATCTCCGTCTCTACCGCCTCCGCCTCGGGAGATCCGCATCGGGACGGTGTCTGTGCCCTTGGAGGTTTGCCTGTCCGCGCCGGCGACGGCGGCGCCGCCCGGCGGCGGGGATCTAGGGTTCCTGCTCCCCATGGAAGCGGGCGGGCCCGTCTCGGCAGACCGCGTCTCGTGGGCCGGCCGGGCTCGTTGGGCCAAGGGCGAGGTGGGCCTCCGGCCTCGGTGCCAGGTGCACAGCCCAACTCGCCTGCGTCGTTTGTGGATGGCTCACACGTGTCTTTAGGGCTGGGATCGACGGCTGAGATCGCCTCCTTGGATAAAGTGTGTAACTGGGACAACTCTACCCCTCCGCCGCCGGTACTTAAGTGGCTGTGGCTCCGAGCTGGAACCCTAGATCCAGGTCTTGGCTTTCCTGCTCCCGGTCGAGACATCCGCAGAAATCGCCGCCACGCCAAATCCCTCCACCACTCCACTGACCCCTCCTCCCGGCGAGCTTGTCCGGTCCCCGAGCCCCATGGAGCGGGAGCGCAGCTACGGGGGCAAGCGCCCGTTCGAGGCCATCGACGACAACCGCGAGAGATCCAGGGACCGCGATCTCCGCCGGCGTCCGGAACGCGAAGAAGAAGAACATCGTCGCCGGCAAGCCCATCGCGACCTTACCGAGAGACGGGGAGCGCTCCGGTTACAACCAACCCCGCAGATCCGAGCACACGCAATATCCTCCCCGCCACCTCCTCCTCCCCAAGCCGGACCGCGAGGGCGCGACCATGCTCGGGGAGGACGAAGAGACAGCATCGCGCGCCTCGACTTCCTCGGGGGCGGCACCGCCCAGGCGGCTCCCGGTCCGGCTGCTGGAGGGTCCAACAGCGCTGGCCAGGACGCAACCCACATTACTTGCTACAACTGCGGAAATCAAGGACATGTCCAGGCAGAATGTACCGCGGAAGCTTTCTGTGTGAAGTGCAAGAAACACGGTCATCCAACAGCTATGTGCGCCTCCTTTTCCAAGAGCCTGGATCCCTACTGGGCGGGATTCGGAGGAAACCGCCGAGGTTTCGTCTGCTGTGAGGTTCCCGATGAGGAGATGTATCAACCCGCAACCAACGCCGCCCTTATCATCCTTGAGAAAGAGGGCCTCAATGAAGAACAGCTGGAGGATGAACTCAAAGATTTGGTTGATGAGAATTGGTCTTGGCAGTGCGCAAGCTGAACGGCTCCGATTATTCCGTTGTCTTCCCGTCCAAAGAAAGTCCGCGGATGGCGATCCGAGGCGGCGGCATCACCCTGCTCATGAGCAAGACCAAGGCCATCGTTACTCGTTCCCACGGACGACCCGCCGGGTGGTGGAGAAGCTGGAAGAGGTGTGGGTTCACCTCATTGGAGTTCCGCCCCCTTCGCCGCGCGACCGCCTCCTCCTTAGCACCCGCGAAGTGGGCAGGCCCATCGCGGTGGACGTGGAGTCACTTGACAATCCCAATGGCCCCATCAAGATGGCTTTTGGATGCCAAGTCCCTGTTCAGTTGCAAGAGCACATCACGCTGTTTGTGAACATGCAAGGCTTCCGGATCCGTATCGTCCCCATCAAGGACTTGGCGGCGGAAACAAACAACGACCCACCCTCTCCACCGGCCAGAAACGGAGAAGATGACAAAGAGGAAGACCAGGAAGAGACTGACGAAGACAGGTGGGACCAGAGACGCAAGAAACACTCCGACAAGAGCAAGAACACCCCTGCTTCCGCTCCGGCAGGGGGAAAGGAGGGCTTTGCGAGGAAATCTGTTCCGCAAATGACCACTGAAGGGTACCCCTCTCCCTGCTCACCCTCTGCCTGTCGCTCCAAGGACTCTCAGTCCAAGATGATCACGCTCCCGGCAAGCTGCTTTCACTCGGTATGGTTCGAATCTCACGGAGAATGGTGACATATTTCCCACTTGTGGCCAACATAATCAAGCAAGTGCTCGTTTCCCCGCCTGCCTCGTCCCCTCGACATTCGGACACTGGAACAGATACAGCTTTCTACCTCTCTCGTGCGAAGAAACTGAGGAGGGACAATATCTCACGCCGGGGAAGGCACTGGCCTTGGGGGCCGAGGAGAAACAAGAGATAGGTTGGCACAGCCCGGCTTCGGGGGAATCCACGGCCTCCGCTCTTCGGGCCAGCGAAAGACGCAGCAAAAGCAACAATGACCGCCCATCTAGGAAGCTCATGCGTCGGAAGCCGCTGGGTCTCATCTCTTCGCGGAGGAAACCGACGTCCCTGGGACGGACGTGACAAAGACTTCGCTGCACCAGGCTCCTGCCATCAAGGACGTCTCAGCAACTCCGCAAGCTCTTCTGGAAGAATCTCCCATTCCGCGGCCGGGGCGTCGGTGGCCCGTGCGCCACGTACCAAGATTTCCACCGCTGAAGCACTAAGGAAGAGCGCAAGGAGCGCGGGGGTGGCGGACGAGCCGGTCGCTGGACAGAGCCATCCGCCACGCCGCCGTCCAAAACGCTTCTCCTCTCGCCAAGCCAGGTAACGTCGACGCATCCAACTTTACTCGCTTTCCAATCCGTTCCTATTGATAAATTGCTCTCGGTGGCGCACGATAGCTGTGTTATCTTCCCTTCCTCCTCTCTGGGCCCTCCCGAGAAAATTATCTCCTTGTTACAAGCTAGGGAGCTTGCTCAAGCTGATCTGGCAGCGGCAAGACACAACGCAGAGATTGAGGCGGCAAAGGCCCAGGCGGCGGCCACGATCGAACAGGACCCCCGTGTGCCACAAGAAGGGTCTCGTGGCACAAATTGGGGAGGATAACTCCTTCGCTGATCCTAAGGACAAACCAGCTAAGAAAAGGAAGGTGATGAAGAAACAATACCCTGTGGGACCAAGACCGCTAACCCGCCAAGCACGGGCTCTAGGGAAGGTTTCCAAATGAGATGCCTATTCTGGAATATCCGGGGGTTCGGTCGTAGGGGGCGACGGACTCTCCTGAAGGATTACCTCCGTGAGCACAAGATTGACATAGTGATCCTCCAGGAAACAATCAGGCAAGACTTCACAGACTTGGAACTCCGCAGCCTGGAAGTGGGAGACAAGTTCTTCTGGTGCTGGCTCCCGGCTAATGGGCATTCCGGGGGCATGCTCATGGGAGTCCGCGACAGTAGCTTTGAGGTTGGAGTGGTGGATATGGGTCAATTCTACCTTAGCACCTCCATCCTCAATCGGGCGAACAAGCGCATCGTGACGATCATTGGGATTTACGGACCTGCGGATCATGGGCGATCCGGGGCTTTCCTTGAGGAAATTTCGGCCAAGGTGGCCAGAACCAACTCTCCCTCCTCATGGGCGGAGACTTTAACCTTATCAGGGCAGCTTGCGACAAGAACAACGATCGTCTGAACTGGAGACTCATTGATCTTTTTAACGAGCACATTGCGACCTGGGCTCTTCGGGAAATTCCGCGCTCCGGGGCGCGGTTTACCTGGACGAATCGACAGCTCAACCCAGTTCGTTCGGTCCTCGACCGTGTTTTCATTTCTCCGTCTCTGGAAGGATTTTTCCCTCTGTGCTCTCTCTCTCTGCGGAAACGAGCCTGGGATCTGATCATACCCCACTCATCTTTGACTCCGGCGAAGGGCGGCCGGAGCGAAGTAATCGCTTCTTCTTCGAATCGGGATGGTTCGAACGCCAGGACTTCATGCCCATGCTCCACAACGTCTGGCACAATCTCTCGGCCAAAGTGGGAGGCCGGGATATCATTGACTGGTGGCAGTTCATGTTCTGGTAGCCTTCGCCAACATCTTCGAGGTTGGGCTCGCAACGTGGGCATGGCTAGCAAAAGGGAGAAAGAAAACCTGATGGCCCAAATCATGCAGCTGGATGTGCAAGCCGATTCCGAGTGGGCTGGATGAGGATGATTGGGCGCTTAGATACTATCTTGAAGATCAACTCCTCCAAATCGTGAGTGCGGAGGAAGAATATTGGCGCCAAAGAGGAAGGATCAAATGGGCCCTCCAGGGGGATGCCAACACGGCCTACTTCCATGCGGTAGCCAATGGACGGAGACGTAAGTGCTCGATTTCCTCGCTTAATATTGGGAACGAGATCACGAACGACCCCAGGAAGATTCAAGCTGCCATTTATGACTTTTACCGTGCCCTGCTCGGATCGGAGGGGAGCCGATCCTGTACCCTATCCCCTAGGACCTGGGCGCCAAACGCCCAAGTTTCGATCGAGGACAACAACCAGCTGATGCTGACTTTCTCTCGAGGAGGAGCTTGATCTCATCGTCCGGGAGATGAAATCCGACACGGCTCCGGGCCCCGACGGTTTCCGGTTCCGTTTTTCAAACGTTTCGGCCCAATGTTAAACGGGGGTTCTCCACATTCTCAATGATTTTATGTCTGGGACGCATAGACATATCTCGCCTTAATTTCGCCATCCTCACTTTGATCCCCAAAGTCCCGTGGGCGGACAACGTCGCCCGCTTCGCCCAATTGCCCTCATTAACGTGATCTTCAAAATCGTGTCTAAGGCGTTTGCGTTTCGTCTAGACCCCATTGCGCAAAAAACCATCAGTTTGAATCAGACGGCCTTCATCAAAGGAAGGAACTTGTTGGAAGGCCCTCTCGCACTCCTTGAGATTGTGCACGAGTTGCGCTCTAAGAAATTAGGAGGGGTTCTCCTTAAGCTCGACTTCGAGAAGGCTTACGACCGGGTTAACTGGGAGTTCCTGGCCGAAGTGCTTCGGTGCAAAGGCTTTGAAGAAGCCTATATCCACAGAGTTCTGCAGCTCGTTTCCGGCGGGCAGACGTCCATTTCAATCAACGGTGCGATTGGCCCGTACTTCAGGAACAAAAGAGGGGTGCGCCAAGGGGACCCGTTATCTCCTCTCCTGTTTAACTTCATCGGCGAGGCTCTGTCGGGTATCCTCTCCGCCGCGGGGGCAGCAGGCCACCTTCGAGGTGTGGTACCACACCCGATCCCCGGCGGGATCTCACACCTCCGATATGCGGATGATACGCTCATCCTTATCCAAAACACGGAAGACAACATAGCCAACCTCAAATTCTTGCTAATGTGCTTCGAAGACATGTCCGGCTTGAAAATCAACTATCATAAGAGTGAAGTCATTGTTATGGGCCAGCCTTTGGAGGAACAGCAAAGAGTCGCAAATAAGCTGAACTGTAAATGCGGCGCCTTCCCTTTCATGTATCTTGGACTCCCTATCTCGGACAGGAAGCTCCGTCTGGAACAATGGTTGTTCTTGGTCCGCAAGCTGGCCGGCAGGATTGAACCGTGGCTCGACAAACTTCTCACCTCCGGGGACGCCTGATCCTGTCCAACGCGTGCCTTGATAGTATTCCCATTTTTGCCATGGGTCTCTTCCTTCTACATGATGGGATTCATGCTAGATTTGACTCACACCGCTCCAAATTCTTCCGGGAAGGAGCGGGCAACAAACGTAAATACCATATGGTCAACTGGCCCTCGGTTTGCCGGCCGAAATCCGCGGGAGGATTAGGCTTGCTTAACTCAAAAAAGATGAACATTGCTCTGCTATCCAAGTGGATTTGGAAGCTGTATCAAGACGAGGCTTCTATCTGGGCGACGATTATCAAGGCCAAATACCGCGACGCCGATAACCTGTTCGAGGGCACCGGACACGGGGGCTCGCAATTTTGGAAAAGCCTTCACAAAATTAAACACTTCTTCAAGCTGGGTGCGAAACACGTCATTGGGGATGGACGTCGCACTTTGTTTTGGTATGACCGGTGGTGCGGTAACCAACCCATCAAAGAGCTGTTCCCAGACCTCTTCAACATCTGCTCTAACCCAAACCTCACGGTGGCTGCGGCCCTAGATGCCGGGGACAGCAATATCACCTTCCGCCGCTCTCTCAATCTGGAAGGACGGCGGCAATGGAGCAATCTGGGGAGGCTCATTGAACCCTTCTCCCTTTCGAGTGACAAAGACAAAGTTTCTTGGCATTTAGAACCTTCGGGCAAGTTCTCCGTTCAATCTTTGTATGCCAAACTTTCGCAAGGGGCTTCGGTTGCTTTCCACAAGGACGTCTGGTCAGCCAAAGTCCCGCTGAAGATTAAGATTTTCGCTTGGCAGCTCATCCTCGACGAGACTTCCCTCCGAGCAAGCAAATCGCGACGCGCCACGGCCCCGCCTCGGGTAACTGCGCCCTCTGTGGCCAAATGGAAGATGCGGGCCATATTTTCTTCGCTTGCTCTATTGCAAAATTCGCCCGGAGTGCAATCCGTGAGATCCTCGATCTGTAATCGGAATCCTGGAAATTTCCCACGGTTCCATGCTATTCTTTCCAACCTTGCGGGAAGGGCCCGTAGGCTTCGTGGTTTCTCTTTCTTGCCCAATCTTGGGCCCTGTGGAACATTCGTAATAAACTCACTATTGAAAAGAAAGTGATTAACCATCCCGCTAACGTGATTTTCAAAGCTGCTCTCTTTATACAGCTATGGAGCGTCAAGGCAAAGCCAAGCGACAGGGAGGGCCTCCGGTGGGTGGAGAACAAGCTGAGGGAGCTATACGCCGCCGTGAGACCAGGACAACCAAGCCAGTGAAGACTTAGCTTATCTTGGCCCTGGCGCTTGCCCCTGCTTTTCCTGTGTTTCGTCTTATCACCGTTGTCCTTCCCCTATGTCCTTCCCCTAGTCTGGTGTTACTTTTGGCTAAGCTGTATGCCGCAGCACTGTAAACCTTGTTAAACCTGAGGGCTTTATTAATTTAAAGTCGGGCACGCTGTTGCCTTTTATCTAAAAAAAAAAAGCGGACGGCCCCGGCGTCCGGAACGACGCAAATCCGGCCCAAATCTGGGCCGGGTTTGCGTGGCCGCAGATGGCACGCGGCGTCCTCGCGTGTCCGCCCTGTCCGCGTGGCTGGCCCACCTGTCGGTGCCCCGGTCCCTATTAAATGTGGATCGGGGAAGGGGACTGTCCCTATCCGGTCCCCACTTTCCACTCCGGCCGCACGCGCGGAGCTCGAAGCTTCCGCGCCGCCATGGCCCCGAAGCGCGAGTTCGAGCCATCTGCCAACGACCACGAGGCCGGCAGCAGCCGGCAAGTCGCGCCGCCGGCGTTCACAATGGGGCCGCCGGCGCCTCCCAGACGCGAGCGGATCTACGTCACCGTAGCGGTGGCGCGGATGTTCGGGACGCCGGCGTCCCAATGCCGTGGGGGACGTGCACCTCCCCACGGCTGGCACCTGAGCCCGGATCGGGTTCCGGTGCCGCCCATCCCGGGCTCCGGCCGCGCCCGCTACGCCGAGATCCGGAGGCGCCGCGCTCGGCTGCCGGCGGACCTCCGCCGAGGACCCCGCGTACGGCGACGCAAGTCCCAAGCTGGGACTTGTGGTTCGAGGTGGAGCACGATGCGCGCCGGCGCACATGCTTCACACCCGCGACGGCGCGGCCTCGCGCGCAGCCCGGGCACACCTGCTAGGCGGGCTGGCCGCCGCCCCGGCGGCCTCTACATCAACGAGCCCGCGCCCCAGCCCCAGCCGCAGCCGCAGCCCCAGGAGGAGGAGAACGACCCGGAGCTGCAGGCGGCGCTCGTGGCGTCCCGCGAGCAGCAGGACCTCGACGAGCTGGCCAAATGGACGAACCTCGCCGAGGCGCTGCGCGCCTCCGCGCTGGAGGAGACGGCCAAGAAGGCCCAGGAGGACGCCCAGGCGGAGGCGTGGGCCTTCCTCGAGCTGGCGCGCCGTCAGGAGGAGGCTACGCGTCAGGCGGCGCTCCGGGAGGACGAGGAGCGCCGGGCCGCGCGCCTGGCGGAGGAGGAGCGCGTGGCCGCGCGGGCCGCAGCGGAGGAGCAGCTCCGGCGGGGAGTCCGCGCGGAGGGCACGGCTGCCCGGGCCGGCGAGCCCGCCGAACCCGCGCTCCCCACGGGAAAGGGCGCGGTGGGAGCCCCGGCCGGAGTCGCCGGTGCCCTCCGGCGCGTCGAGCCGGAACAGCGCGTCGCCGCCGGGGGGCGTCATCGTCATCGACACCGACGATGACGAGTACTACTGGGAGTAGTACTGCTGGCGGCCACCGTGCTCGCAAACCCTGTCTAGGTTTTTTTTTAGTTTAAAGCCCATATAGGGCTTTCTTTTGTGTAAAAATTGCCCAAAATAGGGCTAAGTTTAATTAACCACTACTTTAATGTTATTTTTGGCTGTTTTCCTTTTTTATTTTTATTTTTGTTATTTCAATTACATATGCGGTGCGTCCGCGCGTTGGGCGCAGCGTGCGACCCAAACGGACACGCGGACGCGGGCCGCTGTCCGGGTGTCCGTTCGGCCACCCAAACGGCCCAAAACGGACGGCCCAGCGCGTCCGTTTGGGTCGCGCGGTTGGAGATGCCCTAACCACATGCCCTCACACAGCGACACAAAACCCGACATAGAATTCACATCGTATCCGAGGCTCTGGTCCCTTGTAAGAGCATCTCCAGCCGCATCCCCCAGAGCGTCCCCCGGGGCGCGCCGGACCAAAAATGCGTTCCAGCCGCGTCCTCCAAAGCCCATTTTTGTCCGGCGCGCCCCCATACGGTGTCCTGCGCCCCGAGCCCGTCCCCGTCCCATAGGGGACGCTCCGGGCACGCCGGACACAACGAAAAGCGAGGCGAACCGACGCGGGCCTGACGCGTCAGCGGCTCGGAAGCTCAGCCGCCGCCTACGTAGCGACGGTGCAGTTGCCGGGAAGCGGAACCGTCGCATTGGCAACCGCGTCGACGACGCGGCAACCGCCGGAATGGAGTCGGGACTCCTCGGAAGAGCAACCGCTGGTCTTTTCGACTTCTGCGCCGCCGTTCATCCGCGCTCAATAAGACCCGTACGTCGGCGCTATTGGATCTTCACCGGCCGCATCCGACACCTCTAATGCGTGTAATTGACACGTCCGTTGGGAACCCCAAGAGGAAGGTGTGATGCGCACAGCGGCAAGTTTCCCTCAGTAAGAAACCAAGGTTTAATCGAACCAGTAGGAGTCAAGAAGCACGTTGAAGGTTGATGGCGACGGGATGTAGTGCGGCGCAACACCAGAGATTCCGGCGCCAACGTGGAACCTGCACAACACAACCAAAGTACTTTGCCCCAACGAAACAGTGAGGTTGTCAATCTCACCGGCTTGCTGTAACAAAGGATTAACCGTATTGTGTGGAAGATGATTGTTTGCAAGAAAATAGTAAAAACAAGTATTGCAGCAGATTTGTATTTCAGTATAAAAGAATGGACCGGGGTCCACAGTTCACTAGAGGTGTCTCTCCCATAAGATAAAGGCATGTTGGGTGAACAAATTACAGTCGGGCAATTGACAAATAGAGAGGGCATAACAATGCACATACATGTCATGATAAGTATAGTGAGATTTAATTGGGCATTACGACAAAGTACATAGACCGCCATCCAACTGCATCTATGCCTAAAAAGTCCACCTTCGGGTTATCATCCGAACCCCTTCCGGTATTAAGTTGCAAGCAACATACAATTGCATTAAGTATGGTGCGTAATGTAATCAACAACTACATCCTTAGACATAGCATCAATGTTTTATCCCTAGTGGCAACAGACACAACACAACATTAGAACTTTTCGTCACTGTCCCAGGTATCAATGGAGGCATGAACCCACTATCGAGCATAAATACTCCCTCTTGGAGTTAAGAGCAAAAACTTGGCCAGAGCCTCTACTAATAACGGAGAGCATGCAAGATCATAAACAACACATAGGTAATAACTTGATAATTAACATAACATAGTATTCTCTATCCATCGGATCCCGACAAACACAACATATAGTATTACAGATAGATGATCTTGATCATGTTAGGCAGCTCACAAGATCCAACAAAGAAGCACAATGAGGAGAAGACAACCATCTAGCTACTGCTATGGACCCATAGTCCAGGGGCGAACTACTCACTCATCACTCCGGAGGCGACCATGGCGGTGAAGAGTCCTCCGGGAGATGAATCCCCTCTCCGGCGGGTGCCGGAGGAGATCACCAGAATCCCCCGAGATGGGATTGGCGGCGGCGGCGTCTGCGGGAAGGTTTTCCGTATCGTGGCTCTCGATGCTGGGGTTTTCGCGACGGAGGCTTTAAGTAGGCGGAAGAGCAACGTGGGGGCCACACGAGGGCCCCACACCACAGGTCGGCGCGGCCGGGGCACGGGCCGCGCCGCTCTATGGTGGCGGCGCCTCGTGGCCCCACTTCGACTCCTCTTCGGTCTTCCGGAAGCTTCGTGGCAAAATAGGACCATGGGCGTTGATTTCGTCCAATTCGAGAATATTTCGTTACTAGGATTTCGAAACCAAAAACAATGAGAAAACAACAAGCGGCTCTCCGGCATCTTGTTAATAGGTTAGTTCCGGAAAATGCACGAATATGACATAAAGTGTGCATAAAACATGTAGATATCATCAATAATGTGGCATGGAACATAAGAAATTATCGATACGTCGGAGACGTATCAGCATCCCCAAGCTTAGTTCTGCTCGTCCCGAGCAGGTAAAACGATAAAAAGATAATTTCTCAAGTGACATGCCATCATAACCTTGATCATACTATTTGTAAACATATGTAATGAATGCAGCGATCAAAACAATGGTAATGACATGAGTAAACAAGTGAATCATAAAGCAAAGACTTTTCATGAATAGTACTTCAAGACAAGCATCAATAAGTCTTGCATAAGAGTTAACTCATAAAGCAATAAATCAAAGTAAAGGTATTGAAGCAACACAAAGGAAGATTAAGTTTCAGCGGTTGCTTTCAACTTATAACATGTGTATCTCATGGATAATTGTCAACATAGAGTAATATAACAAGTGCAATATGCAAGTATGTAGGAATCAATGCACAGTTCACACAAGTGTTTGCTTCTTGAGGTGGAGAGAAATAGGTGAACTGACTCAACATAAAAGTAAAAAGAATGGTCCTTCAAAGAGGAAAGCATCGATTGCTATATTTGTGCTAGAGCTTTTATTTTGAAAACATGAAACAATTTTGTCAACGGTAGTAATAAAGCATATGAGTTATGTAAATTATATCTTACAAGTTGCAAGTCTCATGCATAGTATACTAATAGTGCCCGCACCTTGTCCTAATTAGCTTGGACTACCGGATCATTGCAATACATATGTTTTAACCAAGTGTCACAATGGGGTACCTCCATGCCGCCTGTACAAAGGTCTAAGGAGAAAGCTCGCATTTTGGATTTCTCGCTTTTGATTATTCTCAACTTAGACATCCATACCTGGACAACATGGACAACAGATAATGGACTCCTCTTTAATGCATAAGCATGTGGCAACAATTATTATTCTCATATGAGATTGAGGATATATGTCCAAAACTGAAACTTCCACCATGAATCATGGCTTTAGTTAGCGGCCCAATGTTCTTCTCTAACAATATGCATGCTCCAACCATTAAGGTGGTAGATCTCTCTTACTTCGGACAAGACGGACATGCATAGCAACTCACATGATATTCAACAAAGAATAGTTGATGGCGTCCCCGAAACATGGTTATCGCACAACAAGCAACTTAATAAGAGATAAAGTGCATAAGTACATATTCAATACCACAATAGTTTTTAAGCTATTTGTCCCATGAGCTATATATTGCAAAGGTGAATGATGGAATTTTAAAGGTAGCACTCAAGCAATTTACTTTGGAATGGCGGATAAATACCATGTAGTAGGTAGATATGGTGGACACAAATGGCATAGTGGTTGGCTCAAGGATTTTGGATGCATGAGAAGTATTCCCTCTCGATACAAGGTTTAGGCTAGCAAGGTTATTTGAAACAAACACAAGGATGAACGGTGCAGCAAAACTCACATAAAAGACATATTGTAAACATTATAAGACTCTACACCGTCTTCCTTGTTGTTCAAAACTCAATACTAGATATTATCTAGACTCTAGAGAAACCAAATATGCAAACCAAATTAGCAAGCTCTAAGTGTTTCTTCATTAATGGGTGCAAAGTATATGATGCAAGAGCTTAAACATGAGCACAATAATTGCCAAGTATCAAATTATCCAAGACATTTTAGAGTTACTACATGTAGTATTTTCCAATTCCAACCATATAACAATTTAACGAAGAAGAAACTTCGCCATGAATACTATGAGTAAAGCCTAAGGACATACTTGTCCATATGCTACAACGGAGCGTGTCTCTCTCCCACAAAGTGAATGCTAGGATCCATTTTATTCAAACAAAACAAAAACAAAAACAAATCGACGCTCCAAGCAAAGTACATAAGATGTTGCCGAATAAAAATATAGTTTCAGGGGAGGAACCTGATAATGTTGTCGATGAAGAAGGGGATGCCTTGGGCATCCCCAAGCTTAGACGCTTGAGTCTTCTTAGAATATGCAGGGGTGAACCACCGGGGCATCCCCAATCTTAGAGCTTTCACTCTCCTTGATCATATTGTATCATACTCCTGTCTTGATCCTTGAAAACTTCCTTCACATTTTCAGAGGTGACACAATCATTTTTAACACTTCTGGACATTGCATAAAGCTACTGGACATTAATGGATCAAAGAAATTCATCCAACATAGCAAAAGAGGCAATGCGAAATAAAAGGCAGAATCTGTCAAAACAGAACAGTCCGTAAAGATGAATTTTATTAGGGCACCATACTTGCTCAAATGAAAATTCCCAAATTGAATAAAAGTTGCGTACATATCTGAGGATCACTCACGTAAATTGGCATAATTTTCTGAGTTACCTACATAGAATTAGACCCAGATTCGTGACAGCAAAGAAATCTGTTTCGCGCAAGTAATCCAAATCTAGTATTTACTTTACTATCAAAGACTTTACTTGGCACAACAAAATATAAAACTAAGATAAGGAGAGGTTGCTACAGTAGTAAACAACTTCCAAGACTCAAATTCAAAACAAAAATACTGTAGTAAAAACATGGGTTGTCTCCCATAAGCGCTTTTATTTAACGCCTTTCAGCTAGGCGCAGAAAGTGTATATCAAGTAACATCAAGAGATGAAGCATCAACATCATAATTTGTTCTAATAATAGAATCATAAGGTAACTTCATTCTCTTTCTAGGGAAGTGTTCCATACCTTTCTTGAGAGGAAATTGATATTTAATATTACCTTCCTTCATATCAATAGTAGCACCAACGGTTCGAAGAAAAGGTCTTCCCAATATAATGGGGCAAGATGCATTGCATTCAATATCCAAGACAACAAAATCAACGGGGACAAGGTTATTGTTAACCATAATATGAACATTATCAACTTTCCCCAAAGGTTTCTTTTTAGCATTATCAGCGAGATTAACATCCGGATAACGAGTTTTTCAATGGTGGCAAGTCAAGCATATCATAGACTTTCTTAGGCATAACGAAATACTTGCACCAAGATCACATAAAGCATTACAATCAAAATCTTTGACCCTCATTTTAATGATGGGCTCCCAACCATCCTCTAGCTTTCTAGGAATAGAAGTTTCAAGTTTTAGTTTCTCTTCTCTAGCTTTTATGAGAGCATTTGTAATATGTTTTGTGAAAGCCAAGTTTACATCGCTAGCATTGGGACTTTTAGCAAGTTTTTGTAAGAATTTTATAACTTCAGAGATGTGGAAATCATGAAAATCTAAGTCATTACAATCTAAAGCAATGGGATTATCATCCCCAAGGTTGGAAAAAATTTCAGCAGTTTTATCACAGGCAGTTTCAGCAGTTTTAGCAGTTTCAGGTAATTTTGCGCGCTTTGCACTAGGAGTAGAAACATTGCCAACACCAATTATTTTACCATTGATGGTAGGAGATGCAGCAACATGTGAATCATTAGCATTGCTAGTGGTGGTAATAGTCCAAACTTTAGCTACATTTTTCTCTTTAGCTAGTTTTTCATTTTCTTCTCTATCCCACCTAGCGCGCAGTTCAGCCATTAATCTTATATTCTCATTAATTCTAACTTGGATGGCATTTGCTGTAGTAACAATTTTATTTTCAATATCCCTATTAGGCATAACTTTCGATTTCAAAAGATTAACATCAGAGGCAAGACTATCAACTCTAGAAGCGAGAATATCAATTTTATTAAACTTTTCCTCAACAGATTTGTTAAAGGCAGTTTGTGTACTAATAAATTCTTTAAGCATAGCTTCAAGTCCAGGGGGTATATTCCTATTATTTTTGTAAGAATTCCCATAAGAATTAGCATAACCGTTACCATTATTATAAGGATATGGCCTATAGTTATTACTAGAATTATTCCGATAAGCATTGTTGTTGAAATTACTATTTTTAATGAAGTTTACATCAACATATTCTTCTTGGGAAACCAATGAAGCTAACGGAACATTATTAGGATCAACATTAGTCCTATCATTCACAAGCATAGACATACTAGCATCAATCTTATCATTCAAGGAAGATGATTCTTCAACAAAATTTACCTTCTTACCTTGTGGAGCTCTTTCCGTGTGCCATTTAGAGTAATTAATCATCATATTATCAAGGAGCTTTGTTGTTTCACCAAGAGTTATGGACATAAAGGTACCTCCAGCAGCTGAATCCAATAAATTCCGCGAAGAAAAATTTAGTCCTGCATAGATGGTTTGGATGATCATCCAAGTAGTCAGTCCATGGGTTGGACAATTTTTAACCAAAGATTTCATTCTTTCCGTAGCTTGAGCAACATGTTCATTATCCAATTGTTTAAAATTCATTATGCTACTCCTCAAAGATATAATTTTAGCAGGGGGATAATATCTACCAATAAAAGCATCGTTGCATTTAGTCCAGGAATCAATACTATTCTTAGGCGAGAGATAGCAACCAATCTTTAGCTCTTCCTCTTAATGAGAAAGGAAACAATTTTAATTTAATAATATCACCATCTACATCTTTATACTTTTGCATTTCACATAGTTCAACAAAATTATTAAGATGGGCAACAGCATCATCAGAACTAACACCAGAAAATTGCTCTCGCATAACAAGATTCAGTAAAGCAGGTTTAATTTCAAAGAATTCTGCTGTAGTAGCAGGTGGAGCAATAGGTGTGCATAGGAAATCATTATTATTTGTGGTTGTGAAATCACACAACTTAGTATTTTCAGGGGTGGCCATTTTAGTAGTAGCAAATAAAGCAAACTAGATAAAGTAAATGCAAGTAACTAATTTTTTGTGTGTTTTTGATATAGCAAACAAGATAGTAAATAAGGTAAAACTAGCAACTAATTTTTTTGTATTTTGATATAATGCAGCAAACAAAGTAGTAAATAAAATAAAGCAAGACAAAAACAAAGTAAAGAGATTGGGAAGTGGAGACTCCCCTTGCAGCGTGTCATGATCTCCCCGGCAACGGCGCCAGAAATTTGCTAGATGCGTGTAATTGACACGTCCGTTGGGAACCCCAAGAGGAAGGTCTGATGCGCACAGCGGCAAGTTTCCTCAGGGAAGAAACCAAGGTTTAATCGAACCAAGTAGGAGTCAAGAAGCACGTTGAAGGTTGATGGCGGCGGGATGTAGTGCGGCGCAACACCGGAGATTCCGGCGCCAACGTGGAACCTGCACAACACAACCAAAGTACTTTGCCCCAACGAAACAGTGGAGGTTGTCAATCTCACCGGCTTGCTGTAACAAAGGATTAACCGTATTGTGTGGAAGATGATTGTTTGCAAGAAAATAGTAAAAACAAGTATTGCAAGCAGATTTGTATTTCAAGTATAAAAGAATGGACCGGGGTCCACATTTCACTAGAGGTGTCTCTCCCATAAGATAAAGGCATGTTGGGTGAACAAATTACAGTCGGGCAATTGACAAATAGAGAGGGCATAACAATGCACATACATGTCATGATAAGTATAGTGAGATTTAATTGGGCATTACGACAAAGTACATAGACCGCCATCCAACCGCATCTATGCCTAAAAAGTCCACCTTCAGAGTTATCATCCGAACCCCTTCCAGTATTAAGTTGCAAGCAACAGACAATTGCATTAAGTATGGTGCGTAATGTAATCAACAACTACATCCTTAGACATAGCATCAATGTTTTTATCCCTAGTGGCAACAACACAACACAACCTTAGAACTTTCTGTCACTGTCCCAGGTATCAATGGAGGCATGAACCCACTATCGAGCATAAATACTCCCTCTTGGATTTAAGAGCAAAAACTTGGCCAGAGCCTCTACTAATAACGGAGAGCATGCAACATCATAAACAACACATAGGTAATAACTTGATAATTAACATAACATAGTATTCTCTATCCATCGGATCCCGACAAACACAACATATAGTATTGAAGATAGATGATCTTGATCATGTTAGGCAGCTCACAAGATCCAACAATGAAGCACAATGAGGAGAAGACAACCATATAGCTACTGCTATGGACCCATAGTCCAGGGGCGAACTACTCACTCATCACTCCGGAAGCGACCATGGCGGTGAAGAGTCCTCCGGGAGATGAATCCCCTCTCCGGCAGGGTGCCGGAGGAGATCACCAGAATCCCCCGAGATGGGATTGGCGGCGGCGGCGTCTCCGGAAGGTTTTCCGTATCGTGGCTCTCGGACCGGGGTTTTCGCGACGGAGGCTTTAAGTAGGCGGAAGGGCAACGTGGGGGCCACACGAGGGCCCCACACCACAGGTCGGCGCGGCCGGGGCCCGGGCCGCGCCGCCCTATGTTGGCGGCGCCTCGTGGCCCCACTTCGACTCCTCTTCGGTCTTCCGGAAGCTTCGTGGCAAAATAGGACCCCGGGCGTTGATTTCGTCCAATTCCGAGAATATTTCGTTACTAGGATTTCTGAAACCAAAAACAGCAGAAAACGACAGAATCGGCTCTTCTGCGCATCTTGTTAATAGGTTAGTTCCGTAAAATGCACGAATATGACATAAAGTGTGCATAAAACATGTAGATATCATCAATAATGTGGCATGGAACATAAGAAATTATCGATACGTCTGGAGACGTATCAACCTCCGAGCCGACGATGAGCTACATCTCCGAGCTCCCGTCCGACACCTCCAGCGAGGGAAAGCCTCGCTGGATGGCGCCATTGGTGGGAGAAAGCTCCGACGCCCGGCGAACGACGACGATTCCCTCCCGCCACTTGACAGCCGCGGAGGAATGGCTGGGCGTGGAGGAGGACGCGGAGGAAGAAGGGTCAGAGGAGGCGGCGGTGGCCCGTGCGAAGGCGGAGGCGGACGCGAAGGCCAATACCGCCAAGGCCAAGGCGCAGCCGGCGAGCACCGGCGACAACGAGGAGGACTCCGACGCGTCGGCCGACACCGCCTCTTCGGAAGAGGTGACAAGCAGGAAGCGCCACCGTGACGACGACGACGAGGCGGGGCCATCATCGAAGAAGAAGTAGTAGTTTAAAATAATTTATATGTAATTTAATTATCTTTTTTCGAAGTTTTATATGTATTTTGTTTATGTTGAACCGATTTGAATATTAGTAAAGAGTTTTATTCTATCTATTTAAATTATTTTTAATGTTTGGGGGCGGCGTTTGGGGGACGCGACTGAGGAGCGACGTCCCCCAAAGACGGCACGAACAAAACACGTTCTCCAAACGCTCAATCCGGCGCGGTTTGGGAGACGCTTTGGGGGACGCGGCTGGAGATGCTCTAACATCTTTGGGCCGCAATGGCATCCACTCATCCATAGGTGTTCTCCTTGAGCTTGAGCACCGCGCTAAACATCTAAGGACTTGTAGAGATCGAAGATCAAAGGAACACACCACCCACGAATATGTGTTCCGTTCATCTCCGGTATAGTGGAAAATGTGGTACGTAATCCCTCATCCGAGGAAAATATTCATTCTTTTATCCAAAAAGAACGTTGAGATCCGGCCTCTTGCATCAAAATGATGCATATTTTTTTCTTTAGATTTTATTTACTAAAGATCTCTTAAGATCATATATCGCCAAACCCGAATCTACCATTCGGCATCTATGAACCCAACAATAGGTGAAGAACGTGTCATAAAAGCCTTATGCCGAAAAACACAAACAACGTCCACCAACTAATTACCAGGACCATCACCTAGCAGACTCTCGTCGAGCATCTCGTGCACTCACTTCAGAAGCCATCACCACCATCAACCCTTGGTCCGTCTTCAGGGCAAAGACCTGCATAGCCAGTTCTAACATCACCGCGCCATGGCGCCAGACATCACCCCCACCCTACGCAAGTCTATCACACCGCGTCTGTCACCGTGGCCCTATCGCGCCATGCCGCCTAGACCCGCCATCTTGCCGCCACCACCACAATATGCACCACTTGCACATTTTCCGCCACGCCCGGGTCGCCACCATCCACAACACCATCACTACAGTCTCCAAATGGGCACCGCCATTGCGCCCTGGATTGGTGCACAAGCAGATCCACCGCTGTCGGGCCTCGTGGGTTTTGCTCGATGGCATCCTCGGCAGCGACGACACGGGGAAGGGGGCACAGGGAGAGAATATGAGGGGATGTTGGGTGTATTGGAGATATGCCCAAGAGGCAATAATAAAATGGTTATTATAATATATCTTTGAGTTTATGATAATGTTTACATACCATGCTATAATTGTATTAACCGAAACATTGATACATGTGTGTTATGTGAATAACAAGGAGTCCCTAGTAAGCCTCTTGTATAACTAGCTTGTTTATTAATAGATGATCATCGTTTCGTGGTCATGAACATTGGATGTTATTAATAACAAGGTTATGTCATTGATGAATGATGTAATGGACACACCCAATTAAGCGTAGCATAAGATCACGTCATTAAGTTCATTTGCTATAAGCTTTCGATACATAGTTACCTAGTCCTTCGACGATGAGATCATGTAAATCACTTATGCCGGAAGGGTACTTTGATTACATCAAATGCTACTGCGTAAATGAGTGGTTATAAAGGTGGGATTAAGTATTCGAAAAGTATGAGTTGAGGCATATGGATCAAGAGTGGGATATTGTCCATCCCGATGACTGATACGTCTCCGACGTATCGATAATTTCTTATGTTCCATGCCATATTATTGATGATTCCTACATGTTATATGCACACTTTATGTCATATTCGTGCATTTTCTGGAACTAACCTATTAACAAGATGCCGAAGTGCCAGTTGCTGTTTTCTGCTGTTTTTGGTTTCAGAAATCCTAGTAACGAAATATTCTCGGAATTGGACGAAATCAAGTCCCAGGGTCCTATTTTGTCACGAACCTTCCATAAGACCGAAGAGCATACGAAGTGGGGCCACGAGGTGGCCAGACCACATGGCGGCGCGTCCAAGGGGGGGCCCGCGCCGCCCTGTGGTGTGGGCCCCTCGTCAGCCCCCCGACTCTGCCCTTCCGCCTACTTAAAGCCTCCGTCGCGAAATCCCTGATGCGCGAAAAACCACGATACGGAAAACCTTCCAGAGACGCCGCCGCCGCCGATCCCATCTCGGGGGATTCTGGAGATCTCCTCCGGCACCCTGCCGGAGAGGGGATTCATCTCCCGGAGGACTCTACACCGCCATGGTCGCCTCCGGAGTGATGAGTGAGTAGTTCACCCCCTGGACTATGGGTCCATAGCAGTAGCTATATGGTTGTCTTCTCCTCATTGTGCTTCATTGTTGGATCTTGTGAGCTGCCTAACATGATCAAGATCATCTATCTGTAATACTCTATGTTGTGTTTGTCGGGATCCGATGGATAGAGAATACCATGTTATGTTAATTATCAAGTTATTACATATGTGTTGTTTATGATCTTGCATGCTCTCCGTTATTAGTAGAGGCTCGGCCAAGTTTTTGCTCTTAACTCCAAGAGGGAGTATTTATGCTCGATAGTGGGTTCATGCCCGCATTGACACCGGGACGATGGACGAAAAGTTCTAAGGTTGTGTTGTGCTGTTGCCACTAGGGATAAAATATTGGCGCTATGTCCGAGGATGTAGTTGTTGATTACATTACGCACCATACTTAATGCAATTGTCTCGTTTCTTTGCAACTTAATACCGGAGGGGTTCGGACGATAACCTCGAAGGTGGACTTTTTAGGCATAGATGCAGTTGGATGGCGGTCTATGTACTTTGTCGTAATGCCCAATTAAATCTCACTATATTTATCATGACATGTATGTGCATTGTTATGCCCTCTCTATTTGTCAATTGCCCGACTGTAATTTGTTCACCCAGCATGCTTTTATCTTATGGGAGAGACACCTCTTGTGAACTGTGGACCCCGGCCCATTCTTTTAATACTGAAATACAAATCTGCTGCAATACTTGTTTTACTATTTTCTCTGCAAACAATCATCTTCCACACAATACGGTTAATCCTTTGTTACAGCAAGCCGGTGAGATTGACAACCTCACTCGTTTCGTTGGGGCAAAGTACTTTGGTTGTGTTGTGCAGGTTCCACGTTGGCGCCGGAATCCCCGGTGTTGCGCCGCACTACATCCCGCCGCCATCAACCTTCAACGTGCTTCTTGGCTCCTCCTGGTTCGATAAACCTTGGTTTCTTTCTGAGGGAAAACTTGCTGCTGTGCGCATCATACCTTCCTCTTGGGGTTCCCAACGAACGTGTGAGTTACACGCCATCAATGACGGATAGATATACTCTGGGCCCTCTCGGTGGAATGTCGTCTAATTAGCTTGCAAGCATATGAATGGTTCATAAGAGATGACATACCACGGTACGAGTAAAGAGTACTTGTCAGGAGACGAGATTGAACAAGGTATAGAGATACCAATGATCAAACCTCGGACAAGTAAAATATCGTGTGACAAAAGGAATCGGTATCGTATGTGAATGGTTCAGTCGATCACTAAGTCATCGTTGAATATGTGGGAGCCATTATGGATCTCCAGATCCCGCTATTGGTTATTGGTCGGAGAGAGGTCTCAACCATGTCTGCATAGTTCGCGAACCGTAGGGTGACACACTTAAGGTTTGATGTTGTTTAAGTAGATATGGAATATGGAATGGAGTTCGAAGTTTTTGTTCGGAGTCTCGGATGGGATCCAGGACATCACGAGGAGTTCCGGAATGGTCCGGAGAATAAGATTCATATATAGGAAGTCACTTTCCATGTTTGGAAATGATCCGGTGAATTTATGGAAGGTGGTTTCTAGAATTATCCGGAATAAATCACTATGAAAGGAGGAGTCCCGGAGGGACTCCACAAACCCTAACCAGCCAACCAAGTGGGATGGACTCCACCTCCTTGGCCGGCCAAGTAAAGGGGGAAGGGGAGAGTCCCTATCCCTCTAGGTTTCGTCCATAAGGCAGTTTTTCTGTTGGGGTCTTATTCGAAGACTTTGGGCAAACCCTTGGGGTTCCACCTATATAATGAGGAGGAGAGGAAGGGGGCTGCCGCATGGCTTGGCCGCACCACCTAGGGCATCCAAGGGCCGGCGCCCAAGTGCCCCTCCCCTCTCCCCAAACCCTAGCCTCTCCTCCTCCACATAATACTCCCGCAGCGCATAGGCGAAGCCCTACCGGATTTCTCCACTACCACCGCCACCACGCCGTCGTGCTGCCGGGATTCCGAGGAGGATCTACTACTTCCGCTGCCCGCTGGAACGGGGAGGAGGACGTCGTCTTCATCAACACCGAACGTGTGATCGAGTACGGAGGTGCTGCCCGATTGTGGCACCGTCAAGATCTTCTACGCGCTTTTGAAAGCGGCAAGTGATCATCTTCTGCAACAACGAGATCTAATCTCGTAGGCTTTGGAAATCTTCAAGGGTTAGTCTCGTTATCCCCTCGTTGCTACCGTCTACTAGATTGCATCTTGGCTTGGATTTCGTTCTCGCGGTAGGAATTTTTTTGTTTTCTATGCTACGAATCCCAACAGGGCGCCTGGTGTGGCAGGGCATTCACTCGGGTGGAGAGAGAGGTTCATTTTGAACTTGAGGGCCTAACTCTAGCCACCAACAATCACACCTTACGACCCTACCTATCGCCGTTGTTGTGTGTATTGGTTGCGGTGGCGAGGGACCCAACGCCGAAGGTGCTGGAATAGAAGGATGATGTGGCGACTTCCTTCAGACTAATGGTGTGCTGTCAACAGAGGGATCCAAGTGTGGCGGGTAAGACGCCTGTGAAAGCCCTCCACATTAGTCACCATCACGGGCGGGGGAAACAATGGCGGGCGGAAGTAGCGGGTCATGGGTCTAGGCACCCACCCAGATCCATCGTCGGCAAGGCCTCCAATCGGTCTGCGAGTTGGGAAAGCATGCTAGCCAATGAAAACTTACCTCCGAGTCCGGTCATGGTGGGAGATGGCGACATGTATGCGCCATTACCTTGATGAAGACATTATTTTTCGGCTCTCGTCTCCTCGCTCACGCTGTTTCGGGGAAACCCTAGATCTTAGTCTACATCGGTGCTCGACGTCACTCTCCCACCCGAGGGCTTATTTTTGGAGCATGTGTTGGCTGGAGCGGGTCTGAGGGGGAGCGTTTGTTTTCTTCGTGTTGAAGACATCATGTCTCAATGGCATGGTGCGGCAGACAGATGTAGGACGATGGTGTTTTTGCGTCGACGGTAGGCCTGGCAAGCTCGCGGAGGACGACGACGAAGACTACTGGAGCATGCGTATATGGTAAATTGAGGTTCCGCTGAACCGGTAATGCTATCATGTTGCCATTGAACGGCTTGGTGGGATATCCAATTTTACATGATGCACGTTGGTGTGAAGCAGGGCACATGGCTGATGCACGATCTGGACAGAATAGTAGCTTCAAATTAATTGTATTAGTCTTGTCAAATTTTGTGGAATAACACAATAAAAAAATATTGTGTGCACTTTAGTGCAAAGAATAGGGGTCTTAACCTCCAATCCAAAAAAGAAAGTGTAGGACCAAGCCTAGTGGTGTTGGGCCCCAAGTTCTGACTTTCAAAGTTGAAGTGTGGTCAATGGCCCATGAATCACAAGCCCTACAAATAAATCATAGGTGGGCAATTCTAGTTTGACACCTCAAGCAGCACGTAGTGCAGCCAACGCATGAAGGAAGTCTGTAGTGGGCTGGCCCACCTCCGTGTTTTTTCTTTTCCTCTTCCTCTTCCATTTCCTTGTTTCTATTTTTCCCGTGTTTCCGTTTTTTTTTTCATACCCAGTCCTCTTTCACTCCTTTCCTTAATTTCCATTTTTTATTTTTAAGCAAAAATATGAACACATTTCAAATACATGAATATTTTCCATTTTCCCCATAGATACGTGGAGTTTTTGTTACTTTTTTTTAACTTTTTGGTCCCTTTAAATTTTTTGTTTTGTGTACATACATGAATTTTTTTTGAAGTATGTGAACCTATGTATACAAAATTTTAAAAATTAAATTAACATACATTTTGATGTATATGTACATTTATCTATGTATATAAAAATATTTCTAAATAAATAAGACTTAGATATTATTATATGAACATTAATCTAAAAATAAAAGAACTCTTTCTTCAATACGCATGAACATTTTTTGCAATTTATATGAACACAATAATGTTGCAGATAAAATATTATATTCTTGAGCTTATAATATTTGTAACATCTTTACATTTTTTCATAACTAAAACTGTTTGTAATGTATATATGTAGAATTCTAGATAATAACATCTCTTATTGGCCCGCACCATAGAGAAATCTTGAGGCGAAGTCCCCTACTTGTCCCGCTGAGTGGGATCATCATATGGACTTGACAAAAGGTTCCACCTAATAAAATGGGTAAGATGGACGAAAGAGGCGGAACTACGATAAAGTTGTTTCGATTGATGTTAAAATATAGTTTATCAAGCGGAGCTAGTTACATGCCGGGTCATGGCTTTGAAACTTTGCAAGTTCTACCAGGTTCGAGTGAAAAAAGTGAAGGACCTTTTTCTTGAACTCAGTTTTGAAAAAGCATATGAGGGAATAAATTGGGACTATGTTCTTGCGGCTTCAGCTGCCACCCCTTCTCCGCAGTGCCTGACGTTGCCGATGTTTAGTCGTCCTCAGATCGTTAAGCAGCCCCTACTAGCGTGCGGTAGCCACGTTCTTACCTTTGTATATGTATGTTCAGTTCCTTCGCCGTCAGTGTAACCTAGGTTGTTCTTGTTTCGTCTTTTTTTCTGTGTAGTGTGTGTCGCTCCTACTATTCATCGATCAGGTGTGGCTGCTTCTCCCTACCCCCATTCATTTTGGCTCATAGTAGCATTTGCTCTCGTTGTGTGAATCTACATTTCGAAGTGTTAAAAAGTTCTAAAATATTTTTTTATGTATATCTACACAGTTTATGTTTGTACACAAATTTTAAAAAAAAACTAAGACAAGTTTTAATGCTATAACACGACTACATACAGGATATTTTTTTTGTCTTTTTTGTACACACCACGTAAAGTGTTGTTTCTACACGAAAATTTGTGCACTAACGTAGAAAGTCACGATGTACACAAAAAAGTTTATGTTACAATTTTTTAACATTTTTTAAATTCTTTTTACGCCGCCTCCAGATAGTAACCCTTTATTTAAAGGAAAACGCTTCTCATCCAGCGACCGATCGAGGGTAAAGGATTGGTCGCTCGGTTCCGCGTCTGCTGCTGGGCCGTGTCTTGCTGGCTTGCCTGGTATCTGGCCCATCAGCTGTTCGCCCGCATGGCCCGTCACCTGTTCGCCCACACGTTCGGCCCAACACTCAACACACATAGAGACCAATTGCTGGTGCATAGAGACCGATTGCTGGCCCATCACTCAACGTTCGGTCCGATTTTGTTGTATTCGTGTGTGAATTTTTGTAAAGATAGTTGGTATTTTTTTGTTGTAATTCAATATGTACCAAATTAAATTTTGCTTGACCACTTTGCAGTGTTTGCAAACACATATTTTTTTGTTTTAATCGTTTCTGACTTTTATACAAATAGTTGGTGGATTTTTTTGTAATTCAATATGTAGCAAATTCATTCTTACTTCACCACTTTGCAGTGTTTGCAAATATATAGACTTTTGTTGTAATAGTTTGACAGCTTTGTAAAATGAGTTTGCGACTTTTGTTGTAATTCAATCTGTAGCAAATTAAATATCGCTTGATCACTTTGCATCATTTTGCAAACATATTAATTTTTTATTGTAATGGGCTGTGACTTTTTGTAAAACAAGTTGGTGATTTTTATTGTAACTAAATATGTAGCAAATTAATTATTGTTTAACCAACTTTTCATGGCCACAAAACACATGTTTTTTTGTTGTAACAGTTGTTGGTTTGTTGTTGTAATTGTTATGTATTTATGTTGTAAACCAACCTGTAGCAAAATAATTGTTGTTTAACCACTTTTTGTTACATTATTTTTTTACATTTATTGTGAAATTTTTGTTGTAATAGTACATATCTTTTGTAGGTTGAGTCGGAGATTTTGGTGTAGTACTCGGTATGACTTGAATCAATCATAGAGTGGTATTTTTGTTGTAAATATTGAGAAGGTTAGGCCCAAAGGGATACACCCTTTCGGTTTAATTGGGAAAATAAAGGACTGCGGGTCGAGTTTACAAAAAGTAAGGGGCAAATCACAAAATTCGTGTTACAGTTAATTATACCCGTCGGATCGCAATCGAACGGCGCGGAGGATAACCGATTTTTGGCTCCATATCAGGCGCCCGACGCGTAGCGTTGCCCCTTGATACGTCTCCGACGTATCGATAATTTCTTATGTTCCATGCCACATTATTGATGATATCTACATGTTTTATACACAGTATATGTCATATTTATGCGTTTTCCGGAACTAACCTATTGACGAGATACCGAAGTGCCAGTTCCTGTTTTCTGCTGTTTTTGGTTTCAGAAATCCTAGTAAGGAAATATTCTCGGAATTGGACGAAATCAACGCCCAGGGCCTATTTTTACACGAAGGTTCCGGAAGACCGGAGGACTTACGAAGTGGGGCCACGAGGTGGCCGGACACCGAGGCGGCGCGGCCTGGGCCTTGGCCGCGCCGGCCTGTCGTGTGGGGCCCTCATGTGGCCCCCTGACCTGCCCTTCCGTCTACTTAAGGTCTCCGTCGCGAAAACCCTACCACGTTGGACGAAAAAGCCACGGTACGAGAAACCTTCCAGAGCCGCCGCCATCGCGAAGCCAAGATCTGGGGGACAGGAGTCTCTGTTCCGGCACGCCGCCGGGGCGGGGAAGTGCCCCCGGAAGGCTTCTCCATCGACACCACCGCCATCTTCATCAACGCTGCTTGTCTCCCATGAGGAAGGATTAGTTCTCCATCGAGGCTCGGGGCCGTACCGGTAGCTATGTGGTTCATCTCTCTCCTATGTACTTCAATACAATAATCTCATGAGCTGCCTTACATGATTGAGATTCATATGATGATGCTTGTAATCTAGATGTCGTTATGCTAGTCAAGTGAATTTTACTTATGTGATCTCCAGGAGACTCCTTGTCCCACGTGTGTAAAGGTGACAGTGTGTGCACCGTGTGGGTCTCTTAGGCTATATTTCACAGAATACTTATTCGCTGTTATGAATGGCATAGTGAAGTGCTTATTTATATCTCTTTATGATTGCAATGTGTTTTGTATCACAATTTATCCATGTGTTACTCTAGTGATGTTATTAAAGTAGTTTTATTCCTCCTGCACGGTGCAATGGTGACAGTGTGTGCATCCGTGTTAGTACTTGGCGTATGCTATGATCATGATCTCTTGTAGATTGTGAAATTAACTATTGCTATGATAGTATTGATGTGATCTATTCCTCCTACATAGTGTGAAGGTGACAGTGTGCATGCTGTGTCAGTACTTGGTTTAGTCGTGTCGATCTTTCATGCACTCTAAGGTTATTTAAATATGAACATTGAATTGTGGAGCTTGTTAACTCCGGTATTGAGGGTTCGTGTAATCCTACGCAATGTGTTCATCATCCAACAAAAGAGTGTATGTAGCACATATGAGAAAGAGTTATTTATTATGCGATCAATGTTGAGAGTGTCCACTAGTGAAAGTATAATCCCTAGGCCTTGTTCCTAAATATCGCTATCGCTTGCTTGTTTACTATTTTATCTAGCGTTACTACGCTACCATATTACCACCATCAACTACACGCCAGCAAGCTATTTTCCGGCACCGTTGCTACTCGCTCATACTTATTTATACCACCTGTATTTCACTATCTCTTCGCCGAACTAGTGCACCTATTAGGTGTGTTGGGGACACAAGAGACTTCTTGCTTTGTGGTTGCAGGGTTGCATGAGAGGGATATCTTTGACCTCTTCCTCCCTGAGATCGATAAACCTTGGGTGATCCACTTAAGGGAAACTTGCTTTTGTTCTACAAACCTCTGCTCTTGGAGGCCCAACACTGTCTACAAGAATAGAAGCTCCCGTAGACATCAAGCACTTTTCACGGCGCCGCTTGCGGGAGGAAAGGTAAAAGGCACTCATACTCCGGTCCCGGGTAAAGTATTTTTCTCGTTGCCGTTGTGTGTGTGCTCGAAGCTATTTCCTTTAGATCCTGCAATTGCATCTTTTTGTTTCTTGTTTACACTAGTTTGGCATAATGGACAACAGTGAGCTTCTTATTCTATTTCCTGATTTAAGACATGGATGGTTTGATGCGAAAATTAAAAAACCTATGGAACATATTAGTATGAACGCTTTGAACACCATTGTTGCTAATGATATGGAAAATTCTAAGCTTGGGGAAGCTGGCTTTGATGAGCATGATATTTTTAGTCCCCCAAGCATTGAGGAGAAAATTTACTTTGACGATACTTTGCCTCCTGTTTATGATCATTATAATGATATTGGTCTTTTAGTGCTGCCTACTATGGAGAGTAATTTTTATGATGATAATACTATGCCTCCTACACATGATGAGAATAAAAATGATAGCTACTTTGTTGAATTTGCTCCCACTACAACTAATAAAATTGATTATGCTTATGTGGAGAGTAATGATACTTTTATGCATGTGAATAAGAATGCTTTATGTGATAGTTACATCGTTGAGTTTGTTCATGATGCCTCCGAAAGTTATTATGAGAGAGGAAAATATGGTTGTAGAAATTTTCATGTTACTAAAACACCTCTCTATGTGCTGAAATTTTTGAAGCTACACTTGTTCTATCTTCCTATGCTTGTTACTTTGCTCTTCATGAACTTGTTTAGTTACAAGATTCCTATGCATAGGAAGCATGTTAGACTTAAATTTGTTTTGAATTTGCCTCTTGATGCTCTCTTTTGCTTCAACTACTATTTCTTGCGAGTGCATCATTAAAATTACTGAGCTCATCTTAATGGCTATAAAGAAAGCACTTCTTGGGAGATAACCCATGTGTTTATTTTGCTACAGTACCTTTGTTTTATATTTGTGTCTTGGAAGTTGTTTACTACTATAGCAACCTCTCCTTATCATGTTTTTGTGCCAAGTAAAGTCTCTATGGTAAAGTTGATGCTAGATTTGGATTGCTGCGCAGAAACAGCATTGCTGTCTGTCACAAATTCGCGCAGAAGTCTCTGTAAAAAAAATCAAAAAAATCTGCAAATTTACGTGTGTGATCCTCAGATATGTACGCAACTTTCATTAGTTTTGAGTTTTTCCGTTTGAGCAAGTTAAGTGCCCCTTCCAGGTTCGTCTTTACGGATTGTTCAGTTTTTGACAGATTCTGCCTTTTATTTCGCATTGCCGCTTTTGTTAAGTTGAATGAGTTTCTTTGTTCCATTAACTTTCAGAAGTTTTGTGCAATGTCCAGAAGTGTTAAGAATGATTGTGTCACCTCTGAACATGTGAATTTTTGATTGTGCACTAACCCTCTAATGAGTTTGCTTAAAGTTTGGTGTGGAGGAAGTTTTCAAGGGTCAAGAGAGGAGGATGATATACTATGATCAAGAAGAGTGAAAAGTCTAAGCTTGGGGATGCCCCCGTGGTTAATCCCTGCATATTTCAAGAAGACTCAAGCATCTAAGCTTGGGGATGCCCAAGGCATCCCCTTCTTCATCGACAAATTATCAGGTTCCTTCTCTTGAAACTATATTTTTATTCGGTCACATCTTATGTACTTTACTTGGAGCGTCTGTTTGTTTTTATTTTTGTTTTGTTTGAATAAGTTCATCCTTGTGTGGGAGAGAGACACGCTCCGCTGGTTCATATGAACACATGTGTTCTTAGCTTTACTCTTAATGTTCATGGTGAAGATTGAAACTGCTTCGTTAAATTGTTATATGGTTGGAAACGGGAAATGCTACATGTAGTAATTGATAAAATGTCTTGGATAATTTGATACTTGGCAATTGTTGTGCTCATGTTTAAGATCTTTCATCATATACTTTGCACCTATTAATGAAGAAATACATAGAGCTTGCTAAAATTTGGTTTGCATGTTTGGTCTCTCTAAAGTCTAGATAATTTCTAGTATTGAGTTTTGAACAACAAGGAAGACGGTGTAGAGTCTTATAATGTTTACAATATGTCTTTTATGTGAGTTTTGCTGCACCGGTTCATCCTTGTGTTTGTTTCAAATAAACCTTGCTAGCCTAAACCTTGTATCGAGATGGAATACTTCTCATGCATCCAAAATCCTTGAGCCAACCACTATGCCATTTGTGTCCACCATATCTACCTACTACATGGTATTTCTCTGCCATTCCAAAGTAAATTGCTTGAGTGCTACCTTTAAATTTCCATCATTCGCCTTTGCAATATATAGCTCATGGGACAAAATAGCTTAAAAACTATTGTGGTATTGAATATGTACTTATGCACTTTATCTCTTAGTAAGTTGCTTGTTGAGCGGTAACCATGTTTCTGGGGACGCCATCAAATTTTTACCTTTGTTGAATATCATGTGAGTTGCTATGCATGTTCGTCTTGTCTAAAGTAAGGGCGGTTTTCACAATCAAATGGTTTGAGTATGCATACTGTTAGAGAAGAATATTGGGCCGCTAACTAAAGCCATGAATCATGGTGGAAGTTTCAGTTTGGACATAAAACCTCAATCTCTTATGAGAATATTAACTGTTGTTGAATGCTTAAGCATTAAAAGAGGAATCCATTATCTGTTGTCTATGTTGTCCCGGTATGGGTGTCTAAGTTGAAGAATGATACAAAGCGAGAAATCCAATGCGAACTTTCTCCTTAGACCCTTGTACAGGCGGCATAGAGGTACCCCTTTGTGACACTTGGTTGAAACATATGTTATGCAATGATAATCAGTGTTAACCCAAGCTAATTATGACAAGGTGCGGGCACTATTAGTACACTATGCATGAGGCTTGTAACTTGTAAGATATAATTTACACGATACATATGCTTTATTACTACCGTTGACAAAATTGTTTCATGTTTTCAAAACCAAAGCTCTAGCACAAATATAGCAATCGATGCTTTCCTCTTTGAAGGACCTTTATTTTACTTTTATGTTGAGTCAGTTCATCTATTTCTCTCCACCTCAAGAAGCAAACACTTGTGTGAACTGTGCATTGATTCCTACATACTTGCATATTGCACTTGTTATATTACTTTACATTGACACTATCCATGAGATATACATGTTATAAGTTGAAAGCAACCGCTGAAACTTAATCTTCCTTTGTGTTGCTTCAATACCTTTACTTTGATTTATTGCTTTATGAGTTAACTCTTATGCATGACTTATTGATGCTTGTCTTGAAAGTACTATTCATGAAAAGTCTTTGCTTTATGATTCATTTGTTTACTCATGTCATTACCATTGTTTTGATCGCTGCATTCATTACATATGCTTACAATAGTATGATCAAGGTTATGATGGCATGTCACTCCGGAAATTATCTTTGTTATCGTTTACTCGCTCG
This sequence comes from Lolium rigidum, assembly GCF_022539505.1. Classification (NCBI taxonomy): domain Eukaryota; kingdom Viridiplantae; phylum Streptophyta; class Magnoliopsida; order Poales; family Poaceae; genus Lolium; species Lolium rigidum. The sequence continues at coordinate 86,878,908 of NC_061510.1, forward strand.
GGACGAGCAGGAACTAAGCTTAGGGATGCTGATACGTCTCCGACGTATCGATAATTTCTTATGTTCCATGCCACATTATTGATGATATCTACATGTTTTATACACGGTATATGTCATATTTATGCGTTTTCCGGAACTAACCTATTGACGAGATACCGAAGTGCCGGTTCTCGTTTTCTCGCTATTTTTGGTTTCGGAAATCCTAGTAAGGAAATATTCTCGGAATTGGACGAAATCAACGCCAAGGGGCCTATTTTTACACGAAGCTTCCAGAAGACCGGAGGACTTACGAAGTGGGGCCACGAGGTGGCCAGACACCAGGGCGGCGCGGCCTGGGCCTTGGCCGCGCCGGCCTGTCGTGTGGGGCCCTCATGTGGCCCCCTGACCTGCCCTTCCGCCTACTTAAGGTCTCCGTCGCGAAAACCCTACCACGTTGGACGAAAAAGCCACGGTACGAGAAACCTTCCAGAGCCGCGCCATCGCGAAGCCAAGATCTGGGGGACAGGAGTCTCTGTTCCGGCACGCCGCCGGGGCGGGGAAGTGCCCCCGGAAGGCTTCTCCATCGACACCACCGCCATCTTCATCAACGCTGCTGTCTCCCATGAGGAGGGATTAGTTCTCCATCGAGGCTCGGGGCTGCACCGGTAGCTATGTGGTTCATCTCTCTCCTATGTACTTCAATACAATAATCTCATGAGCTGCCTTACATGATTGAGATTCATATGATGATGCTTGTAATCTAGATGTCGTTATGCTAGTCAAGTGAATTTTACTTATGTGATCTCCAGAGACTCCTTGTCCCACGTGTGTAAAGGTGACGAGTGTGTGCACGAGTGTGGGTCTCTTAGGCTATATTTCACGAATACTTATTCACTGTTATGAATGGCATAGTGAAGTGCTTATTTATATCTCTTTATGATTGCAATGTGTTTTGTATCACAATTTATCCATGTGTTACTCTAGTGATGTTATTAAAGTAGTTTTATTCCTCCTGCACGGTGCAATGGTGACAGTGTGTGCATCCGTGTTAGTACTTGGCGTATGCTATGATCATGATCTCTTGTAGATTGTGAAATTAACTATTGCTATGATAGTATTGATGTGATCTATTCCTCCTACATAGTGTGAAGGTGACGAGTGTGCATGCTGTGTCGGTACTTGGTTTAGTCGTGTCGATCTTTCATGCACTCTAAGGTTATTTAAATATGAACATTGAATTGTGGAGCTTGTTAACTCCGGCATTGAGGGTTCGTGTAATCCTACGCAATGTGTTCATCATCCAACAAAAGAGTGTATGTAGCACATATGAGAAAGAGTTATTTATTATGCGATCAATGTTGAGAGTGTCCACTAGTGAAAGTATAATCCCTAGGCCTTGTTCCTAAATATCGCTATCGCTGCTTGTTTACTATTTCTATGCGTTACACTATCGCTACCATATTACCACCATCAACTACACGCCAGACAAGCTATTTTCACGGCACCGTTGCTACTGCTCATACTTATTTATACCACCTGTATTTCACTATCTCTTCGCTGAACTAGTGCACCTATTAGGTGTGTTGGGGACACAAGAGACTTCTTGCTTTGTGGTTGCGGGGTTGCATGAGAGGGATATCTTTGACCTCTTCCTCCCTGAGATCGATAAACCTTGGGTGATCCACTTAAGGGAAACTTGCTTCTGTTCTACAAACCTCTGCTCTTGGAGGCCCAACACTGTCTACAAGAATAGAAGCTCCCGTAGACATCACCCCTATTTAAACGAAAAGTCATTTTAGATCCTGGGCATCAGTGCTCTCACCGTATTAAAAAATCGAAAATTATATTTATGTGTTTAAAAAAATTATGTAACAAAATTCTACAAGTACCTAATGATGTATCCCACTAACGTATAAAATCTCAATTTCAAATGTTTTGTTTTCTGATCTATACAAAAATGACAAAATCTGATTTCTTTTTGTAGATTTGAATCACTATACTCAGATCTATGTATTTGTTATTTTTGTGCAGCCTAAAATACACATTATTTTCAGTTAAAACTTTACACGATTGTGGGAAACTATACCGGCTACATTATGATTTATTTTCATTTTTTTCTAAAACTTAGAAATATGATTTTTAATTTATTTTTTGAAGTGAGATCACTGGTGCTCATGTGCACCAAATCTCTGTCCCTATTTAAAACCCTTTTCATGCACCAGATTTTTGGTGCTCATAACTTTTTATGGAGTATCGTGGAACACATAAGGCCAAGGTGACGATGTTCTCAAAAAAAAAAAAAAAAAAGGCCTAGGTGACGATGACAAGTGTGGCCTTGCCTGCATGGCTGCCAATGATGCCAACCCCACCATCACATGTTTCCAGGAAACAAATTAAAACTCTTCTCCCTGGGATCTCGTAAACCGATAATTCTAGACTACAGACAATTTGGCTTACGGATACTTGTACAGATCGACGTGCTGTGAATTTGTTAGCTGAGTTTTGATTTTCCCCTTAAATCACGAGCCACGTTCTGATTTTGCACCCGGCTTGATGCTGTCCGTATGAAATTTCCGTAATAAAAGTTTTGTACTCCGTAGGTGTAACATTACTCTGTATCGCCTCGTCACGGGAAAGAGATCGCGATCGATAAACTAAAAGCTGATCCGTTCATACGTGGCGTTCCGGCTGCCACGGTCGGTCGTTCTCGGTCAGGTGCTGGAAAGTTTTACTACTACCTTTCCAGACGAGGTGCTGGAAAGTTGTGGGCGAGGAAATTCCATGGGGCGTCGGTGTCTGCATATCATCGCACCAGCAGCATGGTTTGGGAATAAAAGGGTTTCCTCCCGCGATCTCGACCAGGGTGTGATTGTCGTTCCTTTTGTCTTCCTGGTGGTTGTGATCCGACAATCGGTACAGCCATAGATGCACGACCATCAAAGGATTAACGATAGTACGACACCCACAGCACACCTGGTGTCATTTAGTTACACGTGGACCCATATTAGCTGTTGGATCCGATTTCATGTTTGTGGTTAAGCTGACGGGGATAATTTACATTCCAATAGTCACTTGACCGTGACCAAACCGTGTTTGCGAGGTGGGACAGAAATCATACTACACTTTATCAGGAAAAACGTTTGCGACTAAAGTACCTTACATGTTTTTTTAGTATATATTAGAAGTACTTTACAGAATCAAAGATGTGCTTGATTGCAGTCTCAGAGTTCACACGTATATCGGGCCCTCTTTGATTACGTATATCCTAAAAGTGTTCTAAAAAAATCTATAAAAACTTTACCCGCTTTATTGTCTTTTATCTAAAAATAATACTCTAAGGTTTCAAATCAAATCCATAAAAAGTCCTCTAAAATGCATTGTGTAACCTAGATAATTCATACTAGCTAGGTTCTACCCATCTAGACACCTCTTTCGATCGTACGAACTAGAAAACTTAGAAACAAGAAATATGTGTTGAGGTGTGATGTACTAAGGATTCGTTCATATTCCAAAACAGGGAAATGATTTTCGAAGCGATGCAATTGGATGATTCACGTGAATGAAGCGAGTACTAGTATTGGTAATATTCCTCCAAATGGACCTACTGGCATCTACGAACAGCTTAAATGTTATTAAACGTGAAGAGAAGATATTTGCTTTCACCTTCACTGAGGAATGTCTCTCCAGGATAAGGGTTTCCGAGGAGAGGACGAGATATTTTGGCGCGCAGATTGCTTGGACGTACGTGTCAAATCAGACATCAAATACTGGGGAGAATAACTTGTTAGATCGCAATCAATCAGAAAAAACCAAGGTCCCTGAAAACAATAATTGAACCACAGCAATCGACCTTGCTATTTTTGGGACAACTCGGTTCAGTTTACCATTCCCGCGTTTCTTTGACTGCTAGAGTATATTGTAGGAGTAGTTTGTCGATTGCTCTGTTGTTAGGGCAATCCGAACACGGTCACGGACGGACGGCCGCCTACTTGGACCGACGGCCGAGTTATTTTAGGACCCTGTTGCTAAGAAGGGTGCTAATGGGTAGAGAGATAGATACCAGGCAACCGCGTACCATTAGCACGGAATCTCCCAAGCAGTTTCGACGACCATACTGAAACTATAAGCGCCGTTCAGGAACCAATGCAGAAGTTCACTCGCTGACACGCGACTGACTACTCTCATCTCATCCCCTTCTTCTCCATCGTCAGCTCGCGTGTTGCTTTCAAAGAGACGAAACGGGTAGGGAAAGATAGCCAAAACAGCTGCCTTGGAATCCACCATCCCCCGCCTCGTTCTGACCGGAAGTTCCTTGGTGTCGGTCCTGGCAGCTCGTCGGCCGGCGTGGCACAGACGACCAGTTTAGGCCTACAATTCGGGGAGGCTCTACGCAATTTTGCTAGGCTTCTGTCTGCCATTTTGAGCTCGAATTGTCTGTGACCACATGGAGAGAGGGATGGGGGAGGGTCTCAAGGCTATGCTGGCGAAGCCGATCAAGCTCGCCGACCAGGTGGCCAAGCAAGCGGGCTCCGGCCAGTGCTTCCGCCCCGAGTGCAAGGACCTGCGCGCGCGCGCCGAGAAGCTCGCCGAGGTGCTGCGGCAGGCGGCGCGGGCCGACCTGTACGAGCGCCCCGCCGAGCGCATCGTGAACGGCACCATGCAGGCGCTCGCCAAGGCCGGCGCCATGGCCAAACGCTGCTTCGACAGCCACTCCCGCCTCCGCCGCTTCCTCAGCTTCAACCCCGTCTCCGGCTTCCCGCGCACCCTCGCGCTGCTCGACACCGCCGTCGAGGACGTCGCCTGGCTCATCCGCATCTCCTCCCCGCGCGCCGACGCCGTTGACGGCGACGACGACGACCTGCGCGGCATGCCCAACATCGCGCAGAACGACCCCATACTCTTCCTCATCTGGGACCACATCGCGCGCCTCCACACCGGCAGCCTCGCCGTGCGCGCCGACTCCGCCTCCACCCTCGCCTCCCTCGCCCGCGACAACCCGCACTTCGCCAAGCTCATCGTCGAGGAGGACGGCGTCGTGCCGCTCGTCAGGCTGCTCAAGGAAGGCTCCGACGACGGCCAGGAGGCTGCCGCCACGGCGCTCGGCCTCCTCGGCCGCGACGACGCCAGCGTCGACAGGCTTATCCACGCCGGGGTCTGCGCCGTCTACGCCGCCACGTTGAAGGAGCCGCCCATGCGCGTGCAGGCCGCCGTCGCCGAGGCCATCGCGTCGCTCGCCAGCCACAGCAAGATATGCCAGGACCTCTTCGCGCAGACCAACTCCGTCGTCCGCCACCTCGTCAGCCACCTCGCCGCTGGCACCATCCAGGAACACAGCAGGTACTCTGTCGCTGGAAGCAGCAGCAGGAGCACGGGCACGGCAACCCCGCCGCCGGAGCCCATGAGGTCGCTTCACTCTGTTGTGCTCGCCAGCACGCCCAGCATGCTTCCAGGAACCTCTACTTACTCTGCCAACGAACCGCCGGAAGCCTCGAATGCCGCCCAGCAGCCAGCGCGCAACAACCAGATGCAGTCCGCGGCTGCCGGCAGGACTACGACGACGAACCGAGTCACGGCTCCACCACCCACCAGGCCCCAGCTGAGCTCAAACGGTTCGAGCGGCCGTGGATCGCGCGAGGCAGAGGACCCGGCCACGAAGGCGCGCATGAAGGCCATGGCGGCCAAGGCTCTGTGGAAGCTCGCCCACGGCCATCCGGGAGTCTGCAAGAACATCACGGAATCCCGCGCGCTCCTCTGCTTCGCCAGGCTGCTCGAGAAGGGCGACGGCGGCGCGGGCACGCACCTGCAGTTCTACTCCGCAATGGCGATCATGGAGATCACCCGCGTCGCCGAGCACAACCTCCCGCTGCGCCAGTCCGCGTTCAAGCCCAGCTCCCCGCCCGCCAAGGCCGTCGCCGAGCAGCTGCTCTGCATCGTGCGCAACGGGGAGCACGACGACGACGACCTGCTGCTCCCGTGCATCACCGCCCTCGGCTGCCTGTCGCGCACCTTCACCGCCAGCGAGACCCGCGTGATCGGCCCGCTCGTGCGGCTGCTCGACGACCGCGAGCCGCCGGTCACCAAGGAGGCTATCGTCGCGCTCACCAAGTTCGCCTGCAACGAGAACCACCTGCACGTCACCCACTCCAAGGCCATCGTCGACCACGGCGGCGCGCGGCACCTCGTCCAGCTCGTCTACCTCGGAGACCAGCTGCAGGTCGAGGCGCTCATTCTGCTCTGCTACGTCGCGCTGCATGTCCCGGAGAGCGAGGAGCTCGCGCAGGCCGGGGTGCTCGCCGTGCTCCTCTGGGCGTCCAAGCAGGCGCAGCTGGTGCAGGACCTGCGCGTCGACCCGCTGCTGTCCAAAGCCAAGGGTCGGCTGGATCTCTTCCAGTCAAGGGGCTCCATCATCTAGCTACGTGAACTGGATTTAGTTCATTGTTCTTTTCTGATTCAAGATTTATCCCGATTGTTCTTCGCTGATTCCAACAGTACTCGTTGGTAGAGTGTACATTACACGCTTATGTTTGTTTTCAAGGATATGTAAATGCAGTAGAGACTTGTTCATGTACCATTTATGCACATCAATTTTGTATGCACAAAGCTAGACATGGAGAAGGAAGTGCTTGTTCATATGAAATGATATCTGACCAACAATATGAGGTAGCGACTTGTCACTTATTTATTCAGAGTACAAGCTTTTTCAGACACATATCTGGATTGACTTGACTTGGTGTCACCTGACTCAACTTTATTCCTAACTTTGTTTGTTTTGTTCACTGGTACCATCATAGCTAACACTATATTGCGGAGGCTAAGTGTGTACATGGAATTTATCTTGGTGATCTTTTGGGAGTTCGAAATGTCGTCGCCCCGCGGACATATTTATCCGCGCGTTCGTTTGCGTCTGGGTGGGTGATCCATTTTTTATTTTGCAAACATATTTAAAAAGCATAGAAACTACTACATATAAACTATACAAGTAGAAACCTAGACTACTTGCTGCCCGACGGCCCGGCCCCGTCGTTGCATCCCTCCCTCGTCTGCTTCTCCGCTGCCTGCCGTGCGGCCACTATGGCTCGGTGCGCCGCCGTGTCCTCTACCAGGCACTGCCGTAGCGTCGCGTTCGCGGCGTCGTTCTTGAGCGTCTTGAAGGACTCGACTAACACCCTTTGCCCCGTCGCCTTCTCCTCGGGGGTAGGCGCATAAGGGTCGTCGGAGGACCATGAGATGTCGAAGGCGTCCTCCTCTGCGGCTGCGGCGGCCGCCACCCTGCGGCATTCCATCTCGGCATCGAACGCTGCGTGGCCCGTCCGCTCCTCCTCTGCTCCTTTCTCCACGTCAGCTAGGAACTTGGCGTTCCTGACCGGGTCGAGGAGGTCGCCTGTGCTGTCGTCGTCATCGAACTCCTCATCGGAGCTCAAGGCCGGGGGAGGTGGAGTAGAAGGTGGAGTCACGGCAGCCTGGCCGCGGCTGGCGCTGCTCATGGTGGCTACGGTGGAGGTTGAGCGGCAGCGGCGCTACGGTGGAGGTTGTGCGGCGGCTAGGGTTAGTGTGGGAGGACATGAGATGCGCGCGCCCCTGTTTATATAGGCCAGAGGCAGGTGACGGCCTCGGCACGCGTGGCATCGCCATTACTTCGTGCGTAGAGTTAGGCGACGGCCGCGCACCACGCGAGGCGTCGCCATTAATGTCACACAGACTGCTGAAGCGATGCCTCGGCCCTAGATTTGGCACCGCTGAGAAGATGCATCTAGTCTGGGTCACTACCAAGTGGGCCCGACGAAACAGCCGTCAGACGCGAGCGGACACTTCGCGTGTTGATACGTCTTCGACGTATCGATAATTTCTTATGTTCCATGCCACATTATTGATGATATCTACATGTTTTATGCATACTTTATGTCATTATTATGCGTTTTCCGGAACTAACCTATTGACGAGATGCCGAAGTGCCAGTTCTCGTTTTCTGCTGTTTTTGGTTTCGTAAATCCTAGCAAGGAAATATTCTCGAAATTGGACGAAATCAACGCTCGTGGTCCTATTTTTCCACGAAGCTTCCGAAGTCCGAAGGGGAAACGAAGTGGGGCCACGAGGTGGGGACACGATAGGGCGGCGCGGCCCAAGCCCCGGCTGCGTCGGCCTAGTGTGTGGCCCCACCAGGACTCCACCGACCTTGCCCTTCCGCCTACTTAAAGTCTCTCGTCGCGAAAACCCTACCACGTTCGACGAAACCGGAGAAAACCTTCCGGAGCCGCCGCCAACGCGAAGCCAAGATCCGTGGGACAGGAGTCTCTGTTCCGGCACGCCGCCGGGACGGGGAAGTGCCCCGGAAGGCTTCTCCATCGACACCACCGCCATCTTCATCAACGCTGCTGTCTCCCATGAGGAGGGAGTAGTTCCGCATCGAGGCTCGGGGCTGTACCGGTAGCTATGTGGTTAATCTCTCTCCTATGTGCTTCAATACAATAATCTCATGAGCTGCCCTACATGATTGAGATTCATATGATGATGCTTGTAATCTAGATGTCATTATGCTAGTCAAGTGGGTTTTACTTATGTGATCTCCGGAGACTCCTTGTCCCACATGTGTAAAGGTGACAAGTGTGTGCACCGTGTGGGTCTCTTAGGCTATATTTCACAGAATACTTATTCACTGTTATGAATGGCATAGTGAAGTGCTTATTTATATCCCTTTATGATTGCAATGTGTTTTGTATTACAATTTATCTGCGTGCTACTCTAGTGATGTTATTAAAGTAGTTTATTCCTCTTGCACGGTATAATGGTGACAGTGTGTGCATCGTGTAGTACTTGTGTTATCACCCGATTTTGGCCAAATCAGGAGGTAGGCCGTGATCAGGATGGGCTTGGAAGATTACACGTGGAAGATCTCTAAAGCGGCCTGGCACGGAGAATTTGGGCTAGATTGCCCGTGTATCTTTAATTATAGTAGATTATATTTAGATTGAAAGTTAGAGTTTATCTCGTGCACGGTTTAGTGCACGCCCACATTAGGAAGTCCCCTGGACTATAAATATGTACCTAGGGTTTATGGAATAAACAACAACACAACGTTCACCCCAAAACAAACCAATCTCGGCGCATCGCCAACTCCTTCGTCTCGAGGGTTTCAATCGGGTAGCGACATGCTGCCTAGATCGCATCTTGCGATCTAGGCAGCACAAGCTTCCACGTTGTTCATGCGTTGCCCGTACTGAAGCGTCTTTGATGGCGGGCAACGTAGTTATCATAGATGTGTTAGGGTTAGCATTGTTCTTCGTATAAACATGCTTACGTAGTGCAACCCTTGCATATCTAGCCGTCCTCATGCCTATCTCCGGCATGGGGGCGGCACCCTGCTTGTTCATCGTTTAGTAGATCTGATCCGTTACGATTGCTCCTTGCCCCGCAAGGATTAGTTTAATATCCGCAATAGTTAGGCCCTACAAAGGGGGAGGATCCAGTGGCGCGTAGGGTGGCGTTCGCAAGTCCTAAACAGGATGTTCCGTGGATCAACTACATTGTCGGTTCTTTGGCCTTGTTTAGGATCGGCTTATGAGCACCGTGCGTGGCCGCGAGGCCCAACCTGGAGTAGGATGATCCGATTATGCGGTGAAAACCCTAAATCGTCGTAGATCTCATTAGCTTTATCTTGATCAAGCAGGATCACCAAGTATTCGTGCACCCCGCACGGATCATGGGTGGATCGGCTCTTTGAGCCGATTCACGAGATAACTCTGAGAGCCGATCGAGGCTCGTATTTAACGTTTACGTGTATGCCATGCGGGAACTAAGCGAGGCATTCCCCATCACCTTCCCGACCAGGTATAGGTCAGGTGGCACGCCCTTGCACTTCGCATCGCCGCGTGTGACCGAGAAGAGCATTGCGGGCCGTCGCTCGGAGGGGTCTCAGCCAGCCGCAGCTCTAGGCTCTTCCCGGCTCTACTAGTGCTGATCGTCGCTGCCCGACGGTGGGTTTTGGCGGTCAACACATTCCGGCACGCCCGGTGGGACAATCACATCAACCACATCGCCATCTACATCCGAGATGGCGACGGACGGCACGCCGGTCACCTACGAGGAGCTGCTCGCCGAGCTCAAGAAGAAACATGACGAGATCAAGGCCACCCTCGAAGCCGACCTCATCGGCTCTTTTCGGAGAACCCGTACCCATGGCATCGGATGGAAGGGATTCTCACCACAAGGTGCACTCGATGGGATAGATCTCTCTCGCCCCGTCGGAGGAACGCACCATGGCCCCGCGGCGAGGAGATTAACTACTTGGTGGCTCACTCGCTACACCGCCACTGCGAAAACTTGGTCAACGTGTTGGAGCGTCTCGCTCGCGCGTGATCCGAGAGATCATGAGCCACCGGTACTCGCCGTCCGGACCAGCTCTCGGGACGCACCAAGGAGAGTTGCCACTCCAGTCCCGTCCACCGCTGCCATATGCGTTGGCAGCACCAGCTGAAGTGCCGGCTACACCGGCATTCGTCGTCTACAAGATCGGTGGTGACCCTAATGACTACCGAGTTCTTGGTTGAGGCGCCTAAGGAGATCCCTCAAGGATACGCGTGCACGTATGTGCCGATTGTGGCAACCGGGCACTCTCGAACCAGGCCACAACGTCGGGGACTCCGGCGCAAACGGGAGGAACGTCGGCGACGAGCTTGAGAAGCGAGACGTGGCCAGCTAAGTACGCCACCCCGACGAAACTCCCGAGCCCGGCTCCTGCGGTTGGCTCGTAGCCGGAAAAGCAAACATGGCTGGCTAAGTACGCCACCCCGGCGAATCTTCGGAACGCATCTCCTGCAGCCAGACACGGCGGATCGGATCGGTACCATGCCGAGAGACCAGTTCGGCATTATGCCGAAAAGGAGGGCAATCGGCTATTCCAAGCCGTACCCGATGAATACGAGATGATCCCGCTGCCACCTAAATATCGGCTCCCCGACTTCTCCAAATTCGGTGGATCGGATGGCTCCAGCTCCATCGAGCACATCGGCCGATATTTGGCGCAACTAGGACCGGCTTCGGTGTCGGATCAACTACGCGTGAGGCTCTTTTCACGGTCCCTCACGGGATCGGCTTTTGGATGGTATACCTCTTTGCCGGCAAACTCCATCCGATCTTGGAAGCAATTGGAAGAACGAGTTCCACATGCAATATCATTCGAAGCTTCCGATTCTAGCATTGCCGATCTAGCACAACTACGTCGAAGCGCGGAGAAACGGTGACAGAGTACATCCAGCGCTTCGGGAACCTTAGGAACCGATGTTATTCGGTTCGTATAACTGAAAAGGAAGCGATCGAGTTGGCGATAGCTGGCCTTGCAACACAGCTCAAGGACATGGCCTCCCAAGCGAGATTATCCCTCGGCGGCGCACATGGTTCGAAACTATCGGCATATGAACAGCGCCACCCGGACTCTGTACCAAGACAAGTTCAAGCGTGCGATAGTCATGGTCGATACGAGAGGAAAGTGAAGTGCTCGCGGGAGACCAAGAAGTAACGATGGCTGAGTGGACTCGGGGAGGAACCCCGTGTCCCGCAAATGGGTAAAGCCACCGGGGCCGCCCGGGGGATTTGATTTCGACGTGACCAAGAGCGAACAAATCTTCGACCTCCTACTCAAGGAGAAACAGATTGACGATTCCTGAAGGTCTCAAGTTCCCCACGGCGCAAGAGCTAAACGGAAAGCCGTACTTGTAAATTCCACAATTCGCTTTCCCATGCCACCAACGACTGCGAGGTGTGGCGTCAACACATCCAAGCGGCGATAGAGAAGGGCGTTTAATTTTCAACCGAGTACGCCATGAAGGTAGACACCCAGCCCTTCCCCGCCGTTAACATGGTAGAAGCCATCTACCCCGAGGGCTGCCGGCCAGGTCCCACGTTCAGCATCAACATGGTAGGACACCGGGAACCACTGCGGCAAAGATGGAGATGAGGGCAGCTGCTCTCATAGCAAAGATACGGAGGAGGCCGCTCCACGCGATCGGCTCCATCATGATGGCAAGCGCTACGTCACGGAGGGAGAAGTGAAGAATATAAGATATCAACGACCTCTCTGCGACCACCTCCTCAACAAATATGTGAGTCGGTATGACCAACGCCGACGGTCCAACTATGATGATGAAGGAGATCGTTTGGCTAGAGAAGCCGGAAGACATCGTCGGCGGGATCGCGATGAGGAGGAGCACGAGCGCCGTGCCACGGAAGCATCAAGGGAGCAAGAGGACAACGCCGGGCATTGGGACTGCCCTTTCTTCGGACACTTGCTGGGATTCGGGAATGAGCCGATTGCCCACAATCGGCAATTGCCCGAATGCAACCGAAAAAGAAGGGGGCAGCCAACGTGTCCGTGTTCGAGCGCCTAGGGCCTCTCCCGCCACAAAGCAAACGCGCTGAGTCACCTCGTTGGGCCGATCTTGAGGATTTAGAAGACGAGGGAGAAGTGGAAGAAGATAGGTACCACCGGCCAAGGTGGTGCCCTGACGGACTCAGCCGTTCCCAAAAGCGCAGGGTTCAGCGATTGCGCGGCCTAGAGGAAGCCGAGAGGTTGTACCTGCATACGCTAAGGAAGGCACGGCCTGATCTGGCTGCAAAGGTCCAGCGAACCCTGGATGAAGAGGGTCGTCCACGAAAAATGGAGTGGCGCCTAAACAGAGGAAAGCCGATGATGAGACATCGGCTGGCACAAACATGGTACTCGTCTTGCCGACGAGCTGTAGCGCTCCACGACTCCACGGAGCACTCAAGGTGGACGACGAGCAAGCGCATCAAGTCGAGAAGTCGGGTTGGTTTTATCCAGCCCTGACCAAGTAGCAAGATCAAACCAATGAGCAAACCGTGCAGAGGCTGATCCTTGTGATCGGCCCCAAAAAATTTATGGAGGAACATTACAAAATCTTCATCGCGGAACCTTCATCGAACAAGCAATGTGGAGGCCGATTCCGAGCAATCGGCCAAAATTATCCTCTCGCACATATTCTGTTTGTGTTCAGCAACGAGCCATCGGGCGGCAGCCACGTCGGCGAAGAAAGTCAGCATGAATCTTTACGAAGCCGACGTGCAAGTGCGGTGCCCGACTAACCATGAAAGCCGATATCTGCAGTCATTTGGCAGATTCGGCTCGGGGGGCATATAGTCAGATGAACCCATGCAGATAAACATGTGCACCTATGCAGATAAACATGTGCAGACATGTGTGCAGAGGAACATTGGGGGCCGATTGAGAAAAATCGGCCAAATAAAAAAAAAAATTTCGCAAGAAGCGAAGCCGATGCGCAGTCATCGACTTTAGTACGGTTGCACGGGGCCAAAACCCACCGGCGGCCTACGGCTACGCGCTCAACGACTTATGCATCCTTGCCGGTATTCTTGCCCTGACGGAGGCTCGGGGGCAGCTCGCCTTAAAAGTTCTTTAGAAAGCCGATTTTGATGGAATCGGCTGATTACTGCATTACGATTCGGAGGCCGATGGTGACACATGTGGTTGATTACGACTGTCCTCGCCTTGATGAAGACTCGGGGGGCAACGGACTACATGGAGATCAGGAAAGGAGGAAAGGGACTAGATTCTCGGAATGGCCGATGAGTAGTCATCGGCTAAGGTACTGCGAAGAATTATGATCAGACACCAAGTCGCAGCCTGAAATTGAGAAGTTCCTGGCCTACGAGCTAATCGACATGAGAGTTCGGCTTCATGAGTGTCCAAAGGAAAAGAAATCCGATACATTACTATCGGTCTTCGCATGACGAGCGGAAGGAGTGAAATTGGAGCAATTGAAAGATGAATCAAAAGAACAATTTCATTAATTCAGAGGAGCGACTTTACAAGAAAGAGCCGATGGCTCTCAAAAGAGGGATCTAGTGCCTAGTGCACTGCTACTACTAGACCTATTCTACTAGTCGTCGCTATCCTCGTCATCACCGCCGTCGATGTCGTCGGCGCTGCTCCCAGGGAGTTCCTCGTCGCTGCTGCCCCAGCCCGTGGCCGGAGCCTCTTCCTCCTCGTCATCATCATCGTCCTCGCTGTCCGCCCAGGAGCGGAAGCGCTTGGTTGGCGGGTACCCGGCGGAAGAGGAAGATTCATCTTCCTCCTCCTCTTCTTCTTCTTCGTCGTCATCTTCATCCTCGCTGTCCGCCCACATGCGGGAGCGCTTCTGCGGCGGGAGCTTGGCGGAGGGGAAGGCCTTGGCCTTCGCTGCTTCCCCTTCTTTCTTCTCATTGTCGGAGGAGAGGGGTTCACCTCGGAATGAGGCTTGTCCTCGTTCTTCTTCTTCGGCGAGGAGTGGGGGAAGAGGTTTGAGAAAGAAGAGGAAGAGGAAGACATTGCTACGAGGGAAGAGGGTTTTTTGGGTGCCGATGGCTGGAACAGAGGAAGGGGATGAAGAAGGCTAGTCGATCGGCATAGTTAAATAATGATAAGCCTGGTGGAAATTTATTGTCATTACAGTTTCCAAGGAGATGACGCCAGAGCTATCGAATTTTGCAGAGAAGCTGAGAAGACGGGGCATAATGATAACGGATACTGCAACAGCTCTACTCTGCCACGACATGACCCGACGAAGGAAAGCGTAATGATTTTGGAAATGTCATTTCCAAAACCAGGGGGGCATGTGTTATCGCCCGATTTTGGCCAAATCAGGAGGTAGGCCGTGATCAGGATGGGCTTGGAAGATTACACGTGGAAGATCTCTAAAGCGGCCTGGCACGGAGAATTTGGGCTAGATTGCCCGTGTATCTTTAATTATAGTAGATTATATTTAGATTGAAAGTTAGAGTTTATCTCGTGCACGGTTTAGTGCACGCCCACATTAGGAAGTCCCCTGGACTATAAATATGTACCTAGGGTTTATGGAATAAACAACAACACAACGTTCACCCCAAAACAAACCAATCTCGGCGCATCGCCAACTCCTTCGTCTCGAGGGTTTCAATCAGGTAAGCGACATGCTGCCTAGATCGCATCTTGCGATCTAGGCAGCACAAGCTCCACGTTGTTCATGCGTTGCCCGTACTGAAGCGTCTTTGATGGCGGGCAACGTAGTTATCATAGATGTGTTAGGGTTAGCATTGTTCTTCGTATAAACATGCTTACGTAGTGCAACCCTTGCATATCTAGCCGTCCTCATGCCTATCTCGGGCATGGGGGCGGCACCTGCTTGTTCATCGTTTAGTAGATCCGATCCGTTACGATTGCTCCTTGCTCTGCAAGGATTAGTTTAATATCTGCAATAGTTAGGCCCTACAAAGGGGGAGGATCCGGTGGCGCGTAGGGTGGCGTTCGCAAGTCCTAAACGGGATGTTCCGTGGATCAACTACATTGTTGGTTCTTTGGCCTTGTTTAGGATCGGCTTATGAGCACCGTGCGTGGCCGCGAGGCCCAACTCGGAGTAGGATGATCCGATTATGCGGTGAAAACCCTAAATCGTCGTAGATCTCATTAGCTTTATCTTGATCAAGCGGGATCACCAAGTATTCGTGCACCCCGCACGGATCATGGGTGGATCGGCTCTTTGAGCCGATTCACGGGATAACTTGAGAGCCGATCGAGGCTCGTATTTAACGTTTACGTGTATGCCATGCGGGAACTAAGCGAGGCATTCCCCATCACCTTCTCGACCAGGTATAGGTCGGGTGGCACGCCCTTGCACTTCGCATCGCCGCGTGTGACCGGAAAGAGCATTGCGGGCCGTCGCTCGGAGGGGTCTCGGCCAGCCGCGGCTCTAGGC